>NW_027186428.1:3649350-3724518 GCF_028583685.1 Petaurus breviceps papuanus
ATCTGGAACTGAAAGTCTTAAAATCAAATATTCAAATAAAAAAAAAAAAAGAAATGACAACTTCCCTGGACCTCAGCTTCTTCAACTGTAAAATGAGGGGGATGGAATAGCTGGCCTCTGAAGTCTTGTCCAGCTCTAGAACTATGATCCCATTTACATGGCCTGGTCTGGCAGCATGATATTGTAGTGATGGAGGACTGCAATTATCTGGATATTTGTTAGTTTTTCTCTTACTCTTTCTTTCTCTCTCTGTCTCTTTCTCTTATTCTCTGTCTGTCTGTCTCTCTTATTCTCTCTCCCTCTGTCTCTCCCAAAGCAAAGCAGCTAAAAATTTCTTGCTTTGCCTTAAATATCATTTCATCTTTCAAAAAGTAGAGATGAACTTCTCTCTTGGACTTGATTCTCATCAACAAGAAAGAGCTAGACTTTGAGGTAGAAATGATGGAAACTTTGTTGGCAAGGAACATATTGATTCCATATGATAATTTATGATTAAGAAGGAAACAAAAGCTAGGCCTAGGCTGACATGTACCATAGACTTTTGAAGAATAGATTTCAAAGAGTTCAGAGACAAGACTAGAGGGAGAAGTCTCTTATCTTCCTGGAGAATGTATTAAAGACAACAGACAATCTCTTGAGATTTATTCATTTGTGCAGAAATGATATTACCAGAAGGAAATTTAAACATGTTGCCAATAATTATGCAGTGTTGGGCAAGAAGCTGAAAATCATAAGAGCACAAGTTATGTTTTTTTAACCACTGTCCACTGAAGGCAAGGGCTGGAGAAGAGAAAAACTAATTAGGAAAGTGAACAGCTGGTTTAGAACATGATGGTTGGTAATAGGATTTGGATTTCTGGATCATAGCATAAACTATATGGATGACAGTTTCCTGGCCAGAGATGGAGTAAACCTAGCAAAGATTGGTAAGAGTGTGTTTGTCAGATGATTTGCAAATTTAACTAATAGGACTTTCACACTAATAGGAATGAAGGAGGGAGAGAAAATTGCCTATGTTTATCTCACACATTAGACACCAAAGAGGTGTCTAATACAATAAAGGCAAAAGAATGGTAGTTGAGACACCCAGAAGTTCACAGGAGACAAAATCCAAGGAAGGTACTAGGAAGAAAAGCCACGGTCTCAAATATAATGCCCAGAGTTTAGATAACAAGCAAGACCTAAAGATTCTAAAGAACCAGAGAGGGAAATACGACCTCATAGGTATTCACTGGAACTTTGTCAACAGGCAAGAGCTAAACTAGTAATGATAGATGTCAAGTCTTGCATTTTGGTACAAAAAAATCTATCTCAAAAGCACATTATGGAGGATACAGGATAGTTTTTGTGAAAAGGGTCTGAGGAGTTTATGGGACTATGCGCTTAATATGAATCAGCAATGTGATAGGGAAGCCGTAAAACCTGATGCAACTTTGGGCTGCATTAAGAGAGGCATGGCTTCTAGGAATATGGAGATGACAATCCCATTGTACCCATCTGGAATGTTGTATTCAGCTCTGGTCATTACAGTTTATGAAGGACTTTGATAAACTGGGTAGTATCCAGAAGAGGTCAATCAGGAACTAGGGGGGGTTAGTCTAGAGAAGAGGAGACATGGGTGAGACATGGTGTCTCTACTCATGTTCTTTCTTTTTAAAAAAATTTAATTTTTCCAATGAATAATAATCCATTTTTTCTCTTCCTCCCACAATTCAAGAAGAAAAGAAATAGCAAATGTGCGTAGTCAAGCAAAATGAATTCTCGCATTGGCCGTATCCAAAAAACACATGTCTCAGTCTTCACCCCGAGTTTACCTTTCTGTCAGGAGAGCTTGCCTGTCAGCATGCTTCATCACTGGTCTTCTGGAATCTTGGTTGTTGATTGTGTTGATCTTGAGTCTTTCACAGTTGTCTTTAAAATGCTTTTTCATTTAATTTGTATAGGTATCCCTCAGGATACTTCCTCTGCCGATGAAGACTGGCACCTTCTCTGCCTAGTACACTGAGAAGTTAAGTCACTTGCCATATCACACAGCCAATGTGTGTCACATGCAGAACTTGAACCCAGTTCTTTTTCTTTTCTAGAGAGAATTCTGTTTGGATCATAACAGAACCAAAAAGGCAAATAGTGAATTGAAACCCGAGATAAGTAAAGAGATAAAAGAGAATAAATTCCAGTGACAAGGCTGAGTAAGCTAAGTTCCAGGGTGCTGAAAGAGCTTGTAGATGTAATTGCTTGGCAATTGACAGTGATCTTTGAAAGACTGTGTAGAAAGGAGTAGTTATCATAGGAATGAAGAAGTATATGTGAGATAATTTCCCCAAAAGAAAGGGAGAACATTGAGTAAGCTAATTATACCAAGTATGTTTGGCTTCAAGTCTTGGCAAAATCCTAGAACTAATTTTAAAGTAATAGTTAGTGCTCATCTCAAAAAAAAAAACTATGGGTACAAAGACCAGCATGGTTTTATGAAGAATATTGGCAGACTGACCTCACATCCTTTTATTGTCACATTTACCAAACTGGCAGATTGGGACAGTGCTGTAGATACAGTTTAACTAATTGAGGTTAGCTAACAAAGCATTTGACGAGAGTTGCATGCTGACCCTGCATATGATATAAGACGAGGACTCCATAATGCCACATACAGTTGGGTGGTTTTAGAGCTGTTTAGTTGACAGGACTGGAAGAATTGTCATCAGTGTTTCATTATCATCTAGAGGAAAGGCCTCCAGTGGAGCTCCCTTGGGATCTGTGCTTGGTCCTGTGCTGCTGTTTAATCATTTTATTAGTGACTTGGAGAAAACCATAGCTTGTATGCCTGTCAGATATGTAGATGACACAAAGCCAGGAGGGAGCACTAATACTGGGGGACAATCAGGATCTAAAAAGAAATTGAAAGGTGAGAGGGTTGGGCTAAATCTAATGAAAGAAGATCAGTCGGGTTAAACACAAGGTCTGCCATGCCGTTTCAAAAAATCAACTTCCCTAGGACAATATAAGTGAGCTACATCCATGTGGGAGAAGGTCTAGGCTTTTTTTTTTTTATTAGACTACAAGTTCATTGTGACCCTGAACTATTGGAAATTGGGCCCGTTAGTAGAGACAAGGTATTCATATAGATTGCTGAGCTCTCCCCTGGTGCAGCTTATATTCAGAGTACCGCGTGTGGTTGTGGGTGCCATTCTTTAGGACAATGAGAAGAAGAGCTTGTCCAGAGAAGGGCAGCTAGTGTGGAGAAGGGGCTAGACAGTATTCAGATCTATTCAATTCAACAGGTAGTTAATGAAAATCGTTGGAAGGAGCTGGGGATGTTTAGGCTGGAGAAGGCTTTGGGGGAACATGAGAACTGTCTTCAAGTTTTTGAAGGACTGCCATGGAGAATAGGGATCAGATTTGTTCCTTTTGCTCCCTAAAGTTCTGAATTAGGAGCAACAGGGAGGGGGAATAGTTATAGAAAGGTGGATTGATGTAAGGAAAGAGCTCCTTCCAATTAGAGCTGTCCAAAAGTGAGATTGGCTTCCTTAGGACATGTGTATTTTTCCTCACCTAGGGTTGAAGACCTCTCTTGAGGAAGGCTGTACAATCACTTACAGGGATGTATGTAGGGGAAATTTTGGTCAGGTACATATTGGACTAGAGGGCTTCAGAGATCCCTTTGCCACTTGTTCTGTGAAACTCTGAAGTCTGCCCCTCCCCCTGAAAGAGTCATTTCTAAAATGGCTTGAACGAAGATAGCAGTTTTATGGGAATCAGTGTGTGATGACCCAGGGGTACAAGGCTTGTTTGGAAGTCTGTGACTGTTACAACAAACAGATCTGTTTCAGAAATCTATCAGTCCTGCCTTGTGTATGAGAATCCTTTTGATTCAAGTCTAGGCAAATGGGAAGATAGTGAGAGAGGTAGATCAATAATAAGCTCTCCCTCTTCACAAACCAGAACTCTTCAGGGCACAGGAGACAGGGAACCTAACTATTATTATCCCCATTTTACAGAAGAAGAAAATAAGTCTCAGAGCAATTAAGTGATTACCCACGGCCATACAGCTAATGAAGATTGTACTGAGCTGGGAATCCTCTCCTGATTCCAATTCTGGTATCCTCATGATGTCACATTGTCCTTCATAGAGCAAGAGTTGTGTCATAGGCTGGATGGTGACTCTAGAATGTGGGATGTCAGAGCCGCCCACTGGGTGGGCTCTTTAGATCACTGACCATAGAATGACAGCACAGGAAAGTATCCTACATAAGGGTTTCTTAGCCCACGGTCGTGAACTTGATTTTAAAAATGAGTAGATCACTGTGTTTCAGTATAATTGGCTTCCTTTGCAATCCTATATGTTTTATTTTATTAGGCATTTAAAAACAGGATTCTGAGAAAAGGTCCATAGGCTTCATCAGACTGCCAAAGGGGTCCAGTACACAAAAAAGGTGAAGAATCCTTGGACTGGAATAATCACAGAATACAGAGTAATTGAAGTAGGAAGGGCCTAGGAGATCATCAAGGTTAACTGCATGATTTTACACTCTCTAGGGAAAAATAAAACCAAACGACCATTCAGGTAGCTTCTTATCAATGAAATCCTATTTCTCAGGTGAAAAATAAAAGTCTACTTACGGTTCCTTAATTAAATAAATTGTCCCTGGAATGTGATGCTTCCCGAGGTTCAAGCAGGCTAAGGGATTAAAAGGACTGTTTACTGGGGCTGGCAGCTCTTGGCCACCCAGGCAAGAGGCTTGGGTTCTCCAGGGGCCAACCTAGGGAGCTCACACTGTTCCGCTGATGAATATTTCTGTGTTCCTACATGTGGATTTATGGCTCATAAAAATATGTGCTGTCAGACTGAGCCCTGCAGAGCTTATCTGAGGTCATTCAGCAGTAGCAGGCCTGTCCCCCTCCAGGTTATTTTAATCACTGAGTTTTGCTGGGGGAGTGAGGGCTCCTGTTCTCAAAGGAGATATCAGTTTATAAATATGTCACCCTGGTAGCTGATGAGTTTAACAAACAGGGACACAAGGGTGAATGATCATAGATGTAGAACCGGGAGGGTCCTTAGAGGTCACTGAGCCCAAGTCCTGCAATTTGGAGCTGTGGAATCAAAGGCCCGGGGAGGAACAGTGACTTGTTCAATGTCACACAGGTAGTAAAATCAGTGGCAGGGCTGTGGTCGAAACCCAAGACCTCTGACCTCCAATCCAATACTTGCTCTTCTCTGCCGAGCTCTCTCCTACATGGTCTGTTTTGGCCTAAAGAACCAAGGGCATTCTAAAGAAGGGAACTTGTATAATTCTATGAGGAGGCAGCACAGAATGGTGGAGAGAATGGTCTTAGCCTCAGGAGATATGTGTTTGTGTACTGACTCTCATGTTTACTGGCTATGTGACTCTGGGAAAACAACTTTCCTTATCTCTATCAATTTCTTATTTGTAAACTGTGACTCAATCAGCAAGTGTAATAATACCCAACCTACCTTCCAGGGCTATTATGAGGAGAGCACTTTGTGAGATTTCAAAATGCTCTGATGCTAGTTCTTCTATTTTTAAAATAAAATAATGAAACTTGTAAGTCTACATACCACCATCGATCCATGAACTCCTTGATGTAGGCAGTCCCTTTGCCAGGAGAGCACAGGTCAATAGTAGTAAAATGCTCCCCTTTCTGGATTGGAGCCAGGGCTGGAAGAGGTTCTGAGTATACCCTGAAGGTATCCTGCTTTGGCCTAAATAGACAGAGTGTATTGGACTTGAGAGTTAGGAAGATCCATGTCTTTAATAGATATGACTCTAGGCAAGTCACCTAAGCTCAGCCTCCCTTCTTGATCTGTAGAATGAGGAGATTGTACCCTCAGTTCTTAGCACAGTTCTTACTAAATGCCTGACTGATTCCAAGGTTGTCTCTCTTTACCACTCCCGCTCCACTCTGTTTCTCATCATAGTACTAGCTAATTAACAGGAGTAATTATTATCATTAGTAGTAGTATTTAAAAACTTCAAGGCTTTGTAGTTTCCTGAATGTGTGCCCTTCTTCTGTGACGATGGATCACAGCCCCTCTATCCTCTTCACCTTTAGTAAGTTCTCTGCCCCTTCTCTCCCCCTACTCCCCATGCTCCCTAATCCTTCTCTGGAGAGCCAGCTTTCCAATATTGAGCTTCCTTACCCAAGCTAGACCAGTCCTTCAATGACAGACACTGGACCAGAATTCAGAACCTGTCTGGCCAGGCTTGGCAGGACCTGCCCGAATTTATACTCCATTGGAGAGCCCAGGGTCCCTTCCATGTCACATATGCCAGAGGACAACTTTAGTGGAGAATTAATGACCATATCCCCATGAATATGTGATTGTCTCAATGAAGGTACTTCTTCCAGTAAGACCTATTTGACCATTGTGCACGAACTTTTCCCCCAGGGGGTGAGCGCAAAGCATATGGGTCTTTCCCTAGTTCTCTTTCTCTCTCTCTGGCAATTGGGGGTTATGTGACTTGCCCAGGGTCACACAGTATCTGAGACTGAATTTAAACTCAGGACCTCTTGACACCACGAAAGGTGCTCTATCTACTGCACCACCTAGCTGCCCCTCCCTAGTTCTCTTGACGTTTTGTATGGACCAGGGGAGACAATATGACTATTGTTACTTATCCTGCTCTTCATACTCTGCCAGTCCATCTTGTAAGAAGTAACAGTATTGCATTAATATGGAAAGGCAGTGTACTGTAGTGGATAGATAGCTGGTGTCAGAGTTAGGAAATCCTGGGTTCAAATCCTGTTTCTGACACATCCTGGCTGGGCCACCCTCACTTAAATTCTCAGGGCACCAGGCAATCTAAAATTAAGTTGTAGAGAAGGGACTGATCTGCATAGATAAAGGTAGTTTCTCACTGGGAAGTCTTTATACTGATGAATATGTACACATACACATACACAGAGACACACACATGCACACACATATATATGCATAGCAAATGCACATACATGTATAGATATAAATGCATATGCACACACATAAATATAGGTTGTATTGTGGGTATATATCTATATACACACACAAATACATGTACATACATACATATATATATATATGCCAGATTGTGGGCTCATCAGTATAAGGAGTTCCCAGCAACTATGTATGTATATGTACATGTATATATTTATATAGATGTATGTATATTACAGATGCCTTAAAAGTCCTATATACATATGTGTCTCTTTCTCTTATTTTTTTGATAACTTTTTTTTATATCATATTGTTTTCCAAATATATCCATCCCACTTCCTCAACCTAGTGAGCTGACCTTTATAAGCATAATTAAAAGAGACAAAAATTCAGCAAAACAACATATCAGCTGTATCTGATAATATACGCAGTAATAAACACCTGCAGTGCCCTTCTGCAAAAGAGTGAGGGAATTTTCTCAACTCTTCTTCAGGCCCCAGCTTGGTCATTATAATTACATGTGTAGCTTTTTAAAGCAATTTTATTTTATATCGATTGTCTCACTGGTCCTTACAACAGTGCCATGAAGGAGGCAGGACTGGTATCATTATTATCTGTCATTATCATCTTCATTCCCATTTAATGGAGGAGGAAACTGAGGTCCAATGGGTTGTTCCAGATTATACACTACATTGGAGACCAGGGTGAATACAGAAAGCTGGTCTCCTTACTCATAACGTGGACCCCTTCACACTAGATCGCATGTTAATGTTATTATTTTCTCTTTTGGTATTATTCATTGCTCATGCTGGCCTCTCTCCTGTTAGGTGAGGGCCTTTGTACAGCCCCCCATGAAGGGGGTGGTGATGGAGACTTTCGGCACAGGCAATGGACCGACCAACCCTGACCTTCTTCGGGAGCTGAAGAAGGCCACAGAGAGGGGAATGATCATTGTCAACTGTACCCACTGCTTACAGGGTTCTGTGACCTCAGACTACGCAACTGGCATGGTGAGGGCAGGTTAGGTTGGGGGCAGAGCCAATACTGGTTGTATATGTATGATCTGCCCAGAACCATGGTTTGGGCACTGGCCAGCTGGCTCAGAAATATTTCCTATGAGTCTGAAGTAAAATTATATGCTCAGGAAAGGATCTATTGATATACTTGTGGAATGCCAGAATGAGGTCTCTTAGAACATTAGAACACTTTTTAAAGTGAAAGGTAAGTGTTTATTACATTATAAAGAGGAGTATAGGGCAATGAGGCAGTCTGGAAGTCTTCTATTCATGTACTATATTGGTAACAAAGGCTTAATGTTAACACTGAAGACCTTTACAGAGCTAAACTTTTTTTTTCTCTCTCTCTAATATATATGTCCATTCATCATTTAGAACAGAAAACATAGAATATCAGATCTAGAAGGGAATTTAGGGATCATTAAGTCCAATTTCCTAATTTTCCAGATGAGGAAACTGAGGACGAGAGGAAGAAAATGCCTTGATTGGGGTTACAGTCTGTTACTGGCAGGGTTAGGATTAGTACCTAGCTTTCCTGACTTCCCTGGTTCCTCCTGGCACACCACAACCATTACATAACTCATTCTCTTATTCCTTACTTATTTGTTGACTCTCCCATCTCCCACCCCACATGACACTTTCCTTTCTTCTTCTTTCTTTTTCAATAACACAGAACCTTCACATTCCCCAGTCTGGAGTTTTAGACTGAGTGTGGAGTACTTCCAGTTTCTCTAGCCTGGCCAGACGTTGTTTGGGTGGTAGCTTTCTATTTCAGCAGTGGTGGCATTAGCCATTTGGGCTCTGAGCAGAACCACAGAAAGTTTTTAGGAGTAGGAGGTGAAAAAGTGGGTTGTTGCCAGTCTGAGGAACCAGGAGAGCCTTACAGAGCATGGGATGTCTTTTTAGCCTCATCTCTCCTTGTTCTTTATAGGCTTTATCAGGTATTGGCATCATCTCTGGGTATGATATGACATCTGAGGCAGCCTTGGCCAAGCTCTCTTACGTGCTGGGCCGGGATGACCTGAGCCTGGAGGAGAAGAAGAAGGTAAATATCCTGTTAGCCTGTGGGCTCCCTTAGACATGTGTTTGTGTACACAAGTGTCTGAGGGTGTATGAATTTGAATGAACTGGTGTCCATATGGATTTGCGAATGAACATGTAACTGGATATAAGAAGATCCAAGCACAGGATCTCAGAAGGAATCTCAGAGGTCATCCAGCTGAACCCAAACATAGACAAGAATTCTCTCTATAACATTCATGACAAGTGGTTATTTGGCCTTTGATTGGATGAGTGCTACTGATTCAAAAGTTTTCCTTTATGATGAGCTTAAAAATGCCTAGCCACAACATTCATCCATTGTTCCTAGTTCCACTGCCCAGTGTTAGTTCTCTTATCAGTCAATAAGGCATTGTATTAAGCACTTACTATGTCCACCAGTATGTTTAGGGAGTATGTATGCTTATGTGTCCCATGTGTGTATTTCTCCTTTTGTTTTTGTTATGTCTGTGTATTTGTGAAAGTGTGTGTTTTGTGCAGGTCTCTTATTCTTATTTCTGTGCAGAATGTTTGGGTGTAGGAAGATAGATCTTATAGTAATCACTTAAGTTGATAGGAAGGGAGGGGTTCTATTGGGCACAAATGAAAAGGGAATATATTTCTGACATGAAGGAAAGCTTGTGGAAATGTAAAGAGACTGGAGATGTAATTTGTGGATTTTGTTGGTGTTCAAGCCCAAGAAGAACCAATGATTTAATATGTGAGCCTAAAAAGTTAACACAACCATGGGCATTCTTGCTTTTTTTTTTTTGGAGGGCAATTGGGGTTAAGTGACTTGCTCAAAGTCACATAACTAGTAAGTGCGTCAAGTGTCTGAGGCCAGATTTGAACTCAGGTCCTCCTGACTCCAGGGCCGGTGCTCTATTCACTCCAGCACCTAGCTGCCCCTAACCATGGGCATTCTTATGGAGTCCAGAATGTGGGAGGTGATAATCTTGCTGTTTTCTACCTTGATCAGATCACATCTGGAAAATTATGTCCAGTTTCTGAATGCCATATTTTGGGGAAGGATTTACTGGGAAGATGAGAGGACTGGAAATAGTGCCCTATTAGGCAGTGGTTGATGGGACTAGGGATGTTTAGCTTAGAGAAAAGAAAATTTGGCAACTAGGGATGCAGGGTAGTAAAGCATTGTTGTCTTTAAGTATCTGAAAGGATATCATGTGAAGAAGAATCATACTTTCTCTTCTTGGTTGCTGAGGGTGGACCTAGGACCATGGATTGTCTCAGGAGCAAATTTCAGCTGGGCATAAGGGCAGCTCTAACAGTTAGAACTGTCCAAAGGTGGAATGAGCTGAGCTGCTTCTGGAGACAAATGACTCCCCTCATTGCAGGTCTTCCAGCTGAGACTGGATAAGTGACTCCCACTGGGTATTGGAGGAGTCATTCCAGTTCAGGTCTGGGTTGGATGAGAAATTTCTAAGATCTTCTGATTCTAGGCAACATTTCCTCTTCTTCAGCTACTGACCAAGAACTTGAGGGGAGAGATGACTTCCCTGCTTAAAGATGTCCAGGTCTCACTTCGGGACAGCAAGTTTGTCCAGTTCATTGCCAACCTCCTCTACCTGAACTGCAGCCAGGTGAGAGCTCATCTGTGACTGGTCCTATAGCTTTGTGAAACCTGGGGACCTTACTGACTATCCTATCCCACCACTCCTGGGAACTGAACAACACTGTCACTCTAGGTTAGGGAGAATTGGCCTTTATCTCTTACAGTTGTATTCACAATTCACAGTTACTTTGTGGTACTAAAAGGCCAGGTGAGGAAAATTATTCTGGTCAGCTCTGAAGGGCAGAACCAGGGCTGATTCTTAGTTCTTCCAATTACTAGCTATATGACTATGCACAAGTCTTTCTTCTCTTTGAGCCTACAGTTTCCTCATCTGTAAAATGGGGACAATTCTCACTACTTACCTCATATTGTTGTTATGAGAATCTAATGAGAGAATGGGCATTTGCCTTGAAGAACCTTAATGTGCTGTATTATTTTTCTAGACTGTAAGCTCCCTGTGGCAATGCCCTTTTCTTTTACGAATATTTTCTCTCTCTGGTACCCAGCTCAGTGCTTTGCATGCAGTTAGCACTTAATAAATGCTTGTTGAATCACATGAAATTGAATTTATAGGATTTTAGAGCTGGAAGATACCTTAGAAAGAATCAATATTAACCCCCTCACTGTACAGGTGAGGAAACTTGAGGCCCAGAATTTTACCTAAGATCATATATGAAGTTAGTGAGGAGAAGAGAATAAATCTCACATTTCCAACTCATGGCTTAATTAAAAAAAATTTTTTTTTCTGTCCTTGAAAAGTTCTAGTTTAGGTTGAAATACGACTGAGCAAGAAGGGGAAGGGATTCCTACAGTGGGATTATGGGAGGCTATTGGAAAGACTTGCTTACATTCAGAGTAGAGCAGGTACAGGTGACAAGTTGGAATCTTGTGGCCCAAATGCATCTAATCTCACACTGACAGATGAGAATCTTTTCCTGGCTCAATATTTCTGGTGCCTCAGAATGAGAAGACAGAGGTTTTTTTAGATTTCCTCTCCTTCAGCATCTTTTTTTCTGTTTAAAAGTAGATGATTTTTTGATGCTTATTTTCCTCATTTTAGTAACTTCACTGCTTCCTCCTTACTCCCACTATAGAATTCTTCCTACCTTATAACAAACCAGAGCATTTAAACAAAACAAACCAACACACTGGCCATTCCTGACAAATCCTGTCTCATTCTATGCCTTTCCACCTTTCTACCAAGAGGTGGGAGGCCTGCTTTATCATCACCAGCCAATCCTATGAAATTGCAATTGTTCATTCCATGGTTCAGGGGCTGGTGGTGGCTTTTCTGTTTTATTTTATTGAAATAGTTTGTTTTTGCATCACTTTAATTTTTCCTAACTTATCCCTCTCCTTCTTCTCCCTGGCTGTAAAATAGGTTTAACAGTAGCACCTACCTTGCAAGGTTTTCGTGTGGATCAAATGAGATCATATTTGTAAAGCACTTACTGTAGTGCCAGCCACAGAGTAGGGGCTATATGAATGCTCATCCCCTTTTCCTGTCCCCTAATCCTTTTGTAACGAAGAATAAAAAATAAAGGAGAAAAACCGTTCAACAAAACTAATTCAAAACATCTAATATCTAATGTCTTTCAGAGGTGCTTTCCTTTACACTATTGTGGTCTTAGAATAAGTCCTGGTTTTGCTCATGTCATTCTGGGTCAATTCATACAAGTCTTCCCAAATTGTCCTGAATTGCCCATTTCTTACTATGCAATAATAATCCATTCCATTCACATGGCAGGATTTGTCCAGTCATTTCCCTAGATGATGGATACCTTTGTTTCCCATTGTTTTTCTATCACAAAGACTATTGCTATAAATTCCTTTCACTCTTTTTTCTTTCCTTGGGATAGAGACCCTAATTCAGTTTCTCCACTGAGCCAGTTTTCTGAATTCATGGGATATGCATATTGAGCATAGTAAGCTAAACCTTAAAAAGAATCTTAGAATGTCAGCTCTGAAAGTGTCCTTAAACATCATCTAGTCTGATGGTATCAAACTCAGATAGAACCAGATCTCTGAAAGGCTCATGTTGACTTAGAAAACCACAAATTAACATTATCTGTGTTGTATTATATTTTTACTTATTTTGTTAAAACATTTTTCACTTGTACTTTAATCTGGTTTGGGCAGCACTCATGAGGCTTATGGACCTTGAGTTTGATACCTGATTTAGTACCGTTCCCTCATTTTATAGATGAGGAAACTAAGTCCCATGGTAGGGGCAAGAGGGACTTGCTTTAGTCACATAATGAGTCAATGATATAACTGGTACTAGAACTCAAGCATTTGGATTTTCCTTGGGATATATAAGCCAAGGCTCATCACACTACACCCACCCTATCCCTTTCCTATCTAGATATTTGAGAAGAGCCGATGGGACAGACACTTTAGAGCAAGCAATCCTGAATCCTCTGGATTATTGGCTCAGTCCTTCACCCCCATTTTTTCTGGTTGGATAAGACTCTTGTCACTGAGCTTTCTTCTTCCCATACTCTTTCCTTTTGGGTGATGAATGAATGAATGACAAAAGCATTATGAGGTGATTACTCATATCTGAACACTGCTAAGTACTAAGGGGATACAAATGGGAAGTGACAAGTCCCGGTGGTTTTTACCCAGCTCATATTCTGAGAAAAGGAGATGAACACATTTAGGTGATATGAACCATTTCCAGATTGAATGCTCAGGATCACAGGAGGAAGGCTTTGCCTTTTTGGGTAAAGCTTTTAGAACTGTGGAAAGCATGCTGGTTTTGGGATCAGAGGACCTAAATTCTGTGACTTTTGGCATATCAGTTCTGCTGTCAGGGCCATCTGTAAAATGAAGGGTTGGACTAGCTTTCTATGAGCACTCCTAGGTCCCCTTCTGGCTCCATATCAGGTCCTTCTATGGATGAATGTGTGTATTACCAAGAGCATTTTGACAAATTTAATTGATATAGATTCTCTGTCACTTTGAAAACCCCCTTGCCGTTAAGGATTGTTTCATTCTTTGTTTTTGTATCCCTAGTACCTAGCACAGTGTCTGACACACAGTAGGTAGTCCATAAATTCTCATTGATATCCCCCCTCATACACACATTTATTTGTTCATATATATATGTGTGTCCCCAAAATCTTTGTAACACGAGGGTGGTGGTGGGCCTGCCAACAAGGGCTCCCTCAGTGTTAATTGATGCTTGCCTGTGGTAGATTGCCAGATGAAAGGTGCCATTGATGTCCACTGTGTTATTATGGCTTCAGTTATTAGCTACTCTTTAATAGAGAGTGGGACTCATGATGCTTTCATTAGCTTTGTAATCAAGGCTGGGTTATGGGAGCTTGATGCAGGTGGCTAAGGACGGTGAGTGGGCAAGAACCTGTGCCAGTCTGTATTACAGCACCTTGTTTTCTGTATTTGCTCCAACATTCCCACAGCAGGGTTTAAGATGTGGCCAGTGAAGTCTCTGACCACAGAATGTCACAGTTGAAAGGCACCTCCGTGGCCATCTCAACTAGTTCCACCCATAACTGAAAAGAGAATTTGATGACTGGGCAGCCAGTCTCTGCTTGAGGCCTCCTCAGAGGGGAAATCCTGCTGCCTCCCAAGGCAGCCCAGCCAGCTGTGCGATAGCTCTCATTGTTTGGAAGTTCTCCCCTACATCAAGCCTCAGTTTGTCTCTTTGCAACTTTGAACCACTGTTGCTAGTTCTTCTCTTTGTGACCATACAGAAGAGGTCTGAGCCCTTTTTGAAGGCCAGCATATACCCCCTTAGTCGTCATTTTTCCGGACCAAATATCTCCAGTCATTTTTATTTAAAAAATTTTTTGGAGGGGGAAGGCAGGGCAATTGGGGTTAAGTGACTTGCCCAAGGTCACACGGCTAGTAAGTTTGTCAAGTGTTAGAAGCTAGATTTGACCTCAGGTCCTCCTGACTCCAGGACCAATGCTCTGTTCACTATGCCACCTAGTTGTCCTTCAGTCATTTCTGTAGATTCTCATATGGCATGTGCTTGATGGTGACTCTCCACCATTTTTGTTGCATGTGGGGCTTTGAGGAGTCTTAGGAGTAGCAGGTGAAGTGGTTGGCAGTGTGGGTTCCTGTTATCATTATTACTTAAAGAGAAGTTTCACAACGTAGGGGAAAATACCCTGCATATGAGAACCAGAAGACCAGGGTTGGCATTCTAGGTCCTCCACTTTATAACTACTGCAATGGCAAGTCATTCAACCTCTTTGTGCCTCAGTTTCCCCATCTGTAAAAAAGGCAATACAAATAGCTTACACAAAAAGGCAAACTGTATTGTAATAGAGATGTGCAGTTTCAGGTACAATCCTCTTTTTTTCTGTTCTACTTTATATATGGAAACTCACATCTTGTTTGGTGTTGTCCAGGTTAGAGTCAAAAGAAATAAAATTTTTAAATGTCCTTGGACATCCTGTTGTATAATAAAATTAAAATGTGCATCGATGACAGTGGTTTCCCTGTGACACATGGGGTTGTTGTGAGAAAAGTGCCAGGGAACCCTTAAAGACATGAAAGGAGTGTGAGTCATTTTGCTGTATGGTTTATAAAATACTTTACTTTTGCCATCTCATTTGGGCGTTTCATTGGCCCCATGAGGTAACCTGTATGGGGACACAATGTTTTGACCAGGCTTCCTGACTCTGGAGCCTGTGCTCTTTCTTCCTCCCAGAGAATGCCAGAGCTATAAGGGAGCTCCTCTAGACCAACCTCTCATGCTTCAGGTGGAGGAACTGAGGTCCAGGGAAAGGGACAGTCTTTCCTAAGGTCACAGAGAGAGGCAATGTCAGAGATGGGATTCAAACACAGGTCTCCAGGTTTCAATCAAGTGCATTATCTTTCCCACTGTACCACACTGTTATCTTTCTTTTTGCTTATCATGGATGCTGGGGGAGGGGGAACTGAGCAGTGACTTGGGTTGCAGTGTTGTTTTCCTTCCTAGGATCTTGATGCTGTAAGAGACTCCCTGACTCCTACTTTGGCCTGTGCTGCAGCCCGAATGGGGGACATGGAGGCCCTGGAAGCCATCATCGAACTGGTGAGCCTGCCCTTTAGCTTTCAGCTTTTGCTCACTTTCTGTACCTACTGGAACCTTCTCTCAGGAGCTGAGTATGAAGGTACCATTAGAGGCATAGAGGGTACCCCTGGAAGGACCTGAGAGAACATCTGGTTTGAACTCTTTTATTCTGTAGTGAAACTAAGTCCTAGGGAAGGAAGGGGACTTGTCCAAAGTCACACAGCAAATCGGTGGTAGCATGGGGAATAGGCTCCAGGCCAGGGGTTTTCTCAGTGGGTCACTGGGAAATCATTGTCATCAATGCATACTTTAAGACTCTGGGATCAATCAACCCAGTCTTTCAAAGAGTTCAAAATCTGGTCATGGTGGGGAAAAGTCACATACAGAGACCGTCAAGAAGATAACTAACCGTCTGAGGCATGTGAGGGATTCTGAATGCCGCATGAGTTGCCCTACTAGACTGTGAGCTCCATGAGGGCAGGAATCGGCTCATCAGATCCTATAATCTGAGAATGGAGAGTTGGATGGAGCTTAGAAGCCCAAACTGTTGCCCAATGTGGAGCAATTTTTTTGATGGATGGGCTCCCAACGTCCTTTTGATCACTTCCTCAATGATCAAGGCTGTCCAAGAAGGACATGAACAGCCTCAGGAGGAATGAATTCCTTATCCCTGGAGACTTTCAGATAGAGGCTGGATGACTTGTTGGGGATGTTGGAGAGAGGGGCCTTTGTTTAGTAAATGTCTGACAAAATGGATCATCCAACAAACATTTATTAAGCACCTACTGTGTGCCAGGCACTGTTGCAGGCCCTAGACTTTGCTATTGCAGTAGCCTCTCAGGTGAGCCCAAGGAGCTCACCAGTCATCCCATCAAGCATTTATTAAGGGCCTGCTCTACACTGTGCTGATGGTGGTGATCCATGGACTCAAGCTAACCAGTATCCATCCTCAAAGAGCCTTTATTCAAATAAAGGAAAACAACATGTACCTATATAGGCACATAAATAACATACAGAGCTAGATGCCAAACATATAAAACTCATTTTTTTTCAGGAGGAAAACATATTTAGAAAATAATTTACAGAGTAATTTGGGGGAAGGAGAAGATAGGCTTCAGCAGGAGGCAGTGCTTGAACTAGAAGATCACTGGATTTGGACTTGGAAGGTCCAGGTTCAAATCCTAGCTCTTCTATTTGCTGCTTGGGTGACCTAACATTTTACTTAACCTTTCTAGTCCTCAATCTCATCATCTATAAAATGAAGGAGTTGGGTTATTTGGCTCCTAATGTCTTTTCTACTTTTTTAATTTATTATTCAGAGAGGTGGTAGAGGGATTGTATTCCAGGGATGGGGGAGAGCATGGACAAAAAGCATGGAAGTGGGAGGTTGAGATAGAATGTGATATGGACAACCCTGAGCAGGGTGGCTTGGCTGGAATATAGAGTTTCTAAAGGAGAGTCATATGTAGTAAGACTGGAAAAGTTGACTGAAGCTAGATGGTGAACTTTACAAACCAAAGAGAAGAGCCTGTATTTGATTTTAGAGGCAAGAGGGAGTCAATGAGGCTTCTTGAGCAGGTGAGTGACATGGTCAGACTTGTGCTTTAGGAATATCAATTTAGTAGCTATGTGAAGGATGGAGAGGAAAGTGATAGAGGCTGTAAGATCCCTTAGGGGGCTACTGTAATAGCTCAGGCAAGAAAGGAGAGGGGCTTGAATGAAGGTAGTGACTAAGTGAGTGGAAAGAAGGTAATGGGTATGAGATATATTGTGACAAGGCTTGACAGGAGTTGATAATAATGGTGCTTAGCATTTATGTTGTACTTTCGGCTTTAGAAAGGGCTTTTTTGATAGCAACAAAAATCCTGTGAACTAGGTGCCATTATTATCATCCCAATTTTACAGATGAGGGAACTGAGGCTAAGTGATGAGATGTGTAAGTGATGTCACACAGCTAGTAAGGGTCTGAAGCTGAATTTGAATTCAGATCTTCCTTACTTCAAAGCTAACCCTCAAGCTGTTCTGTCACCTAACTGCCTTATAAGGGAAGAGTTGAAGGATGACCCTGAGGCCTTGGATCTAGGTGACTGGGAGCAAAGTGGAGTCCTCACCAGAAGCAAAGAAGTTAGGAAGAGGGAGAGGAAAGTTTTGGGAAAAAATATACTGAATTTTGTTTTGGACATGTTGAGCTTGAGATTTCTGGATACTGGCAATTGGTGATGACAGACTAGATTTCAGGAAACTGAGCCTGGCTATCCTAATCTGGGGGTCTTTTCCATAGAGGTGATGGTTGAAACCCTGAGAGTCTGAGATCACTGAGAAATTTAGTCTAGAGGGAGAAGGGAAGGGGCCCCAGGACTGATCTCTAGAAAATACCCTGACATGGTATAGGAGATAAGGAAGATAATCTCACAAAGAAGTGTGAGAAGGAGTTGCCAGACAGGAAGAGGAGAACAGAAAACCCAGGGAGGAGAGGGTGGCTACCGACAGAGGTGGTAAACGTCCTGAGTGCTCCTGAACCAGCTGAAAATGTCATTGGGAAATATTTAACAGAATCCATAAAAATACAATAAAATATAAATATTACATTTTAAAACTAAGTCAGTCAGTAGACTGCAGGGTCTTCTGGATAAGCTAGTGGCTTTTTTTCTAATAGAGTGTGACATCAGTGACAGCAGTACCAAAGACTGAAGAGAAGGGTAAGGACCGAGAAAAGGCCACTGGATTTAGCATTGAAGAAGTCATCGGTAACCATGGAGATAGTAATTTCAGTTGAGTGATGAGGTTAGAAGTCATATCTGGGCCTGTGTATAAGCAATAGGGGAGGAGCCAGTGGTTAAAGAGAAACTGAAAATGAGGAGGCAAGAAGGGATGAGTGAAGGGACAAGTTCCCCAGGGGGAAGATAGGAGGGAGTGAGACTGAGGGCAGAAGTAGATAGCTGTGCATTTTCAAGAAGGCTACCTCCTCCTCTGAGACTGGAGCAAAAAAGGAGAGAGGAGTGGGGTGGGGGGCAAGGGAAAGAGAGGGGAAGAGAGAGAGACACACACACACACACAAAGAGACAGAGGGAGGAAGGGAGGGAGAGAGATTGACATGATTTGGAATTGCCTTAGAGTTTTCAGTAAAGTCTTGGTTAAGGTCCTTTGCTGAATGAAGCAGAGAAAGTAAGGATGATATGAGGAGAGAAGAGATGGTTTAGAATAGATGCTGAGGGGAGTGAAATAGGCGATCAGGGAAGAGGAACAAGATTAGCATGCAGCCAGGAGGGCGCCACCAAAATTATGAAACAAATTTGGAGTTGACTCAGTTGTGGTTTTGTGACTATCTCACCTTCAGCAGAACTGTGATATTCTGTGATCTTGTGATTTCCAGTAATGGAGAGCTCATTACCTCCTAAGGTAAACCTTTCTACTGGATAGTTCTAATTGCTGGTTCTGGCTTCTGGGATCAGGAAAAATTAGTTTAGTTTCTGTTCATTATTATTCAACTACTTGGTGACAGTGATCATGCATGACTTAAATCTTTTCTTCTCCCAAAGGTAAATATCCCCAGTGCCTTCATAGGCAGAACTCTGACTTGTGGACATGAAGGGCTTCGATAAATGGTTGTAAAATGAATAAATGGTGGAGATGAGAGTTTAGAGGAGAGAACAGCCACACTGAGATGAAACTTTCAGCAAAGACTTCCTGGAAGAGATGGGCTTTGAAGGATGAATCAGATTTAGAAAAATTTAGAGAATAGGGAGGACATATACTATGATTTACAATGACAAGTCATATTCATTATTGGGTAGAAAAAGCATTGGTGTCCTTCAAGGCTCAATCCCAGTCAAGTAAGATTTAGGCAGGTCATTTCAACTTTGGTTGTAGCAGAAGGGCATCTGAAAAGAGACATGGTGACCTCTAAGCTGAAGAGAAGTTTCCAGTCAGCTCCCTAAAAGGACCTGGCTAATCCCAAAGCAAAGTTGATGCATAAACCATACATAGAATCATAGGATCTAGAGTAGGAAGGGCCCCTAGATATCATTCAGGCCAACTTTTTGTTTTATGTATGAGGAAACTGAGGCCCAGGGTTGTTAAATGACTTGCCCAAGGTCACACAGGGAAGTATCACAAGTGAGCGAACTGAACCCAGTTCATACAAATCCAGTGTCTTTCTCACTATCCCGTGAACCTTAGAAGTCATCTAATCCAGTGGTTCTCAAATTTTTTCACAGTGGTAGAACACTTGAGTTTATTTTTATTTTTTGGGAGGAGGTAATCAGAATTAAGTGACTTATCCAGGGTCACACAGTTAGTAAGTGGCGGAGGTTGAATTTGAACTCAGGTTCACCTGACTCCGGGACTGGTGCTCTACACTGCAACACCTAACTACCCCAAATCCTTAAGTTTAAACAAAACTTTGGAGGATCTTTTGTAGTAAAATCTTTAAAAATTTTATTTTAATGTCTACTAACAAGCAAAATAGATTTTATTCAAAAACAGTTACAACAACTAACTTGTGGTGTTTCAGGGTTCCTTGCAATACAGTTAGAGAAACGCTGACCTAATCCAGTCACCACATTTTACAGATGGGGAAACCAAGGCTCAGAGATTTTAAGTCATTTTTTGCTCAAGGTCATGCATCTAGTAAGTAGCAGAGTCCAGATTCAAACTGGCTCCCCTATCTCCAAATCCAGTGTGCTTTCTGCTTGGGTTTACAACTCAAATAATTTACACACGGAAGCTAAAACAGGCATTCATCCGCAGGGGTGTTCACTGACCTGTTGTTACTTCTAACTAGATCAGCCAATAGACTCTGTCTTTGTCTCAGTGACCCACTTCCTCCCATCCTCTAATTTCCACCATCTGCAACGTCTGTCTATTTGTAGGGTGGGGACCTGAGTGAGAGTGACTTTGATGGCCGCACTCCCCTGCACATGGCTGCCCGGGGTGGGCATGTGGCTGCTGTCCAGTGCCTTCTGAGGAATGGGGCAAAGGTGAACAGCTGGGACGGTGACAGGAGCAGCCCACTGTTGATGGCCGTGAAGGGCAGGTACTGTGGGATAGGATGGGAGGGAATTAGGGATCTGGCTTTGGGCATCAGGGCTTGGCTGCCTGTAACTGTCTCCAGTCACTTTTTGTTAAGAAAGAGTAAGGTGGTCACTTAAAGGAGGAGGAAGTCTAACCTGGGAGTCTTGGCGGCTTGGTGGCACAGGGAATAGAGCTCCAGAGCTGGAGTCAGGAAGGCCCTTGCTTAAAGACTTTTAGTAACAAGAACTGATCACTTCCTCTGAGAGAACCCATTGCACTCTAGGACTTTAATTGTTAAGAAGTTTTCCTTTATATCAAGTTGAAACGTTCCTATCTTTTTCCTTATTGTTTCCAGCTCTGCCTTCTGTTTCCCTATGAAAGCTTCATCTACTTGAAGAGACACCCTCTAAGTCAAGGCTTCTTAACCTTTTTTGTATCGTGGCCCCCTTTGGCAGTCTGACAAAACCTTTTGGATCTCTTCATCATCTTTTTTTTGTTTTGCTTTTTTTTTTTTGGAGGGGGAAAGGCAGGACAATTGGGGTTAAGTGACTTGCCCAAGGTCATACTGCTAGTAAGTGTAAGTGCTGAGGCTGGATTTGAACTCAGGTCCTCCTGTCTCCAGGGTTGGTGATCTATTCACTGTGCCACCTAGCCACCCCTCCATCATCTTTTTAAATGCATAAAATAACATAAGATTAGAGAGGGAAGCCAATTATATTGAAATATAATTATCAAAGTCTTTCAAAAAAAAAAAAACCAAGCTTCTCCTTCCCTTCACAAAATCCAGGTTCATAGAACTCTGGTTTTAAGTTTTCCCTTCTTTAGCCTACACATTCCCAGTGTCTTCCATCAGTCCTCCTAGAGCCTGGACTCCTGACCTCTCAATATCCTAGTTATTCTTTGATGCTCTCCACTTTGCCAATGTCCTTCATAAAACATGGTGTCCAGAGCTGATCATAGGACTCCAGGTGTGGTCCTACTTGTGGTACCTGGCCAGGTTTGAATGGGGGTGGAGGATGGGGTGGGGAAGACCAGGAGAGAATGACAAAAGCTCCAATTCTATAACAACATAATCAGGTTTACAAAACATGAAGGCACAGGGGAGGCCAGATAGCACAGCAAGTAAGAGCACCGGCCCCAGAGTCGGGATGACCTGGGGATCAAATCCAGGCTCAGACACTTAGCACCTGCCCAGAAATGACTGGCTGTGTAACCTTGAGCAAGTTACTTCACCCCATTTGCTAAAAAACAACAGAAACATGAAGGCACAGACACATGTCCAGGAATAGACAGAAATATATCTCTGAATAAATGTATGTCTTCTTCAAAGAGGGAACATTACTTGTCTGATATCATACAGCTGGGGTTAAAGTTTGGACCTGAACCCAGGGCCTTTTGATTCTAGGTGCAGAATTCTTTCTGTGAATCCCATGCTCTGTTTTATACTATTTTGACTCAATTTGGCATTAAGTTACTATACAGTTTGGTATTTGTTGTTGTTCAGTTGTGTCCGACTGTTCATCACCCCATTTGGAGTTTTCTTGGCAAAGATACAGGAGTGGCTTGCCATTTCCTTCTCCAACTCATTTTACAGATGAGGAAACTAAGGCAGACAGGGTTAAGTGACTTGCCCAGGGTCACACAGCTAGTGAGTGTCTGAGGCCGGATCTGAGCTCAGGAAGATGAATCATCTCGACTTAAGACCCAGTGCTCTTTCCACTTCATCTTTTAGAATCCATAGTTCTACTTGGCATGGTAGTATACACCTGCAATCCATGCTTTTGAGGAGACTGGGGTTGGTGGATTTCTTGAGCTCTGGAGTTCTGTGCTGCAGTGCGTTAAGCTGATCCAGTGGCATTAGTATGGGTGATGTGTGGGGCCAGAAGGTTACTTAACCAATCCTGTTAATAAGCAGAGTAGCAAGCCTCCTGCATTCATCATAATGGAGTCAGGCTCCTAAATATGGCTCCTTCACTTTCAATTTGGGCAAGACAGGGAGACCTAATCTTAAAAAAAAAAACCCTGTTTTCCTTCAAATCTCAAAGGACCACCTTCTACATGAAGCCTTTCCTGATTACCTCCAACTGCTAATGCCTTTCTTAACCAAGTCACCTTTCATTGATTTTGTATATAATTTTATATAATTATAAATGTACTTGTTGTTTCCCCCTATAGAATGTAGACCCCTTGAAGGAAGGACTTTTAATCATGTCTTTATAGCCTCAGTACCTAGTACAGAAGGCAACCAAGTGGTACGGTGGGTAGAACATTGGGACTTGAGTCAGGAAGATCTGAGTCCAAATCTGGCCTCAGACACTTAATACATAGTTGACCCTGAGCAAGTCACTTCATCCTGCTTGCCTCAATTTCCTCATCTGTAAAATGAGCTGAAAAAAGAAATGGCAAACCACTCCAGTATCTTTGCTAAGAAAACTCCAAATGGGATCCTGAAGACTTAGACATGACTGAAAAGACTGAACAGCACAAATCCACTGGAGAGCTTGGCATGTAGTAGGTACTTAATAAATGCTTATTGATTGATAAAATGATTTGCCAAGTCCTAGACACAAAACAGTCCCTTCCCCCAAGGAGCATATGTTCTAGTACTAGATAAAAGTCATTTTGGTAGTCTGAATAGGGATTGTATAGAAGAGATAGTTACAAAACCGATACTGTTAGAATTAAAAGGAAAGGAAGAAAATTTTTTACACCAAGTTTCTCTGATAATGGCCTCATTTCTCAAATATATAGGGAAGTAAAACAAATTTTTAAACATAAGAGCCATTTCCCAATTAATAGTCAAAAGATATGAACAAGCAGTTTCTCAGCTGAAGAAATCCAAGGTATCTATAGTCATGTGAAAAAGTGCTCTAACTCACCATTGATTAGAAAAATGCAGATTAAAACAACTTTGAGGTACCACCCCATACCTATCAGATTGGTGAATATGACAGAAGAAGAAAATGACAAATGCAGGCAGGGATGTGAAAAAATTGGGACCCTAAAACCTTGTTGTTAATGTTGTGAACTGATCCAACCATTCTAGAGAGCAATTTGGAACTATACCCAAAGGGTATATACATACCCTTTGACCCAGCAATAGTAATATTAGGTTTGTATTCCAAAGTGATCAAAGGAAAAGGACCTATCTGTACAAAAATATTTATAGAATTTTTTTGTGATGGCAAAGAATTGGAAATTGGGGGAATTCCCATCTATTTGGGAATGGTTGAACAAGTTGTGATGGAATACTATTTTGCTATAAGAAATGATGAGGGGGATGGTTTCAGAAAAACCTGGGAAGACTTACATAAACTGATGCTGAATGAAGTGGGCAGAACCAGGAAAACACTGTACACAGTAATAGCCACATTGTAATGATGATATACTTTGGAAGACTTTAGTTACTCTTAGCAATACAATGACCCCAGACAATTCCAAAGGACTCAGGATGAAAAATACTATCTACATGCAGCAAAGGAACTGATAGGACTTTGAGTGCAGGTTGAAGCATACTTTTTTCACTTACTTTCTTTTTTTTTTTTTTTTTGCAACATGGGTAATATGGTAATATTGTCACACGCATGACTTCATATGTATAGTTGATATCATTGCTTGACTTTTTAATGAGTGGGGAGGGATGGGAAGGAGGAAGAAAGAAAATTTCAAATTAGAAAAAACAAATATTACAGCATAATAATTTTTTAAAAGAAGGGATAGTTATTAATCAGCACTAGGAAGAGAGGACATTGTCTCCATCCACCCTGGGAAATTTGGGTGGCCTTCCTGGAGGAGTGATTGTTTCTTGTGTACTTGCTTTACCCTCTCTATTTGTGAATCATCTAACTGATTTGTAGCTGCTAGATAAAAAGAACAAACTGGTTAGAATTTTATTGTACACTGGTATGAAGTCTGAAAAATAGCAGTTGATAATTTTATCTAGTCCCTTATGTCCATTACTGTATCTCATTTAGGTTTTACAAGAATTCTGTAAGGTAAGCATTAAGTAAATCATCCCCTCATTTTGCAGATGAGGAAATTGAGGCACAGAAGGACTTGCCCATGGCCACAGAGCTAGTAGATGTCCAAGGCAGATGCAATGCCAGGCCCACAACTCTATCCACTATGACATGCCCATTCTGTTAGTGGATACATGCACACACAAGGAATAACATGGAGATGCACAAATACATAATCAGCTATACACACACAAATACATATATATATATATATATATATATACTTATGCAAACGCACCATAATACATGTGGATCTGCACAGTGACACAGAGAAATGTGTCAGCTTGTGTATGTAAATATATGTACACATATGCATGTACATGGCAGGTCGTATACACGTGTGTATATACATGCATGTATGCACACACATGCATGCAGACAAACCCTGTTACACAGATAAAGAGCTCATTTTATATACTAGTCCTATGAGGGAAGAAGTTCTAATATATATTAGATACGAATATATTATTATGATATTAATATTATTATATTAATTAGAATTAATATTAATAGCTATAATAGCTACCACAATGTGATATATTATTATAATATTATATAATATGTAATAATTATATATAACCTTACATCTTCCTCATAGGGCTAGTAGATAGAAATGTGAGCTCTTTATCTGTGTAACAGGGTGTGTCTGCATGATACATACACATGTGTGTATACAAGCTGACACATATGTCTGTTATCACTGTGCAGATCTGCATGTATTATGGTGTATTTGTGCATATATATCTACACACACATACATACAATATTATATTTGGAGATGAGGAAACAGTCTCAAGAGAGATGATGTGCCTTCCTCATGGGTATTCACTTAAATAAATTCAGATACATACATAATGGCAGAACTATAGATGCATACAAAGGTACACATATAACTATCCATGTCAGTCATGTAGTGCAGTGAATTGTACTCTGAACTCGGAGTCGAGAAGACCTCAGTTAAAATCCAGCCTCAGGTAAATCCTGAACAAGTCACTTAACCATTATCTGGTTCCGTTTCCCCATCTATAAAATGGTGAATGAAAAGAACACCTACCTCCCAGGGTTTTTGTGAGGATACAGTGAGACAATATTTGTAAGACACTTTGCATACCTTAAAACAAAGCACTTGAAGCTATAAAAATACCAGCTTATTATTCTCATAGATGAGACACACAGCTAGGCACATGCATATCCTGACACAGATTTCCAGATACGCACATGAGTAGAAGCATGCATATATAGACATAGGCATATTCAAACATATCTACAGAGACATGGACACAGGCCCAGATGTATGTAGAGGCCTAGATACAAACATACCTGTAAATAAACATATCTTCACATACATTGGCATATACAAATAAGCACCCTTAGATACATTGTCATGTAAGTCTGGATGCCCATAGTCACAAGAATACATGTAGACAGGTGGTCACTTTGGTAGGTGGTGACTGCCCAGTGTTGACTGATCTGGCCACAGCCTTTTCCATTCACGGCACTATAGTCACTATCTCTTCCCCTATTCACAATGGAATCCACATGAATGGATTTGTTGGCATGTTTTGGCCTGTCCCTCACTCCTTTGCCCCAACCAAGAGCTGGCCTGGTCCTGGGCTTGACCCTTGCTCAAATCCAGCTCAGATGGGCAGGGTAGCAAGGCCAGGTGGGGATAGCCAGCTCTTGTGCCTAAGGAGCAGTAACATGGGCACACTCTGAGGAGATGGGACCACACTGGTTTCCCCTCCTGCCAGGGTGGGATTTGTGTGGGGGTGGATGACCAGAGAAGTAAGGTTCAACCCCCCCAGCCTCAGACCTGGTGCTTCCTTGGGCCTTGTAGCACCAACTGGTCACAGAGGCTTTGAAGGAAGCAGGAAGTAGGAGAAAAATATTAACTGGGGTAGGGCGATACCTGCATCTCTCTGAATACATCAGTTTGGAGCAATGGAAAAAACCCTGGGCTAGGCGTCAGGAGATCTAGGTTTTGACTCATTGGGCGACTCTGGGAAAGTCCCTTCCCTATTTGGGTCTCAGATTTCTTCTGAGAATAATGAGCCCTACTTTCACAGAGCAGTCAAAAGCATCACCTGTTATGAGAAAACACTATAAACTATAAAGTAATGGCATCTCAAGATAGTGGAGTACAAGAGTTTAAGGAAAGCTCTTGTAGGACCGAGGAGGCAGCAGGCTGCTTGTAAGCAGAGGGGAAGGAGCCAGTGATGATAGAGAGAATGAATGTGAAAGAGGAGGGAAAGGGATGCAGCAAGCTCATAGAGAAGACCTGAGGGAGGGAATGGGGTTGACAGTTCCTATGCACATATGTGTATCTTTTTCTTATTTTTTGATATCTTTTGTTTTTATATCACCTTGTTTTCTAAATATATGCATCCCACTTTCTCAACCTAGTGAGCTGACTCTTGTAAGCATGATTAAAAGAGAAAAAATTCAGCAAAACAACATATCAACTGTGTGATAATATATGCCTGCAGTACCCTGCTACAAAAGAGTGAGGGAATTTTCTGAACTCTTCTTCAGGCCCCAGCTTGGATGAATGAGTAGGGATGAGGACTCAGGACAAACCTCCATCTTTTCTGGGTTTATTGAGTGCCCCCTGTTACTGAACTAGATTAAAATGTAATTGAAAAATATTTAACTAAATAAATAAAAATACAATAAAAACACAGATGAGAATATATTTTAAAACAAGTTGAATAGGCAGCCCACTGGGATCCTTAATATGAATTACTGGCCCTTGTTTCTCTTTGCAGATGAAAGGCACCATAAGAGCCAAGCTCATTATGTATCTTTGTGCTTTTGTGAGAGCAAGGCGGTCACTTGGTTCTGTACTTAAGACCTGAGGGCTTTATTACATCGGAATAGAACAACTTTTGATTCTTCACCTGGGACACTCTTGCCTTCTTGGTCCAGAAGGAAGATTACTTCCTTCTTGGACATCTAGAGACCTAGGAGAGAGGAGGAGGAAGATTGCTGAGTGATTAGAGGATTAAAAAACAAGAACAAAGTTAACAGGCAACCCACAGGAATCTTTACATAGGGATTACTGGCTTCTATTTCTAGTTGAATTTTATATTTTTGCCTTAAGACCATAGAACAGACCTGCTCAGTTTGGCAGTAGGTAGGGGCCAAAATTAAAAAGGTTAAACTTCTTTGGGCCATGGATAGGGTAGACTAATTGGTTGCCACAAGTTACGTGACAAACAGGAGAGAGTGGGAAGTGGCAACCCTACATTTTTCTCAGGTCATGGAAATTCTTTGGTGGGCCACAAGTGACCCACAACTGTATGTTGTGCAGGCCTGCCACAGAATATTAGAATTTAGATTTTTAGATACTTAGACTCCATAAACTATTGAATCTCATAATTACCAAATCCAAGGCTCTTAGAAGTATGCACCTGCAGATTCTTGAGAACTGTAGAATTCTTTTGGAATCTGAGAATCTAAATCTGATTGTAGACCATTAGAATCAGACTCAAGTATCTTTAGACCCTTTGGTTTCCTGCAACCTTCTCCTTTCCATGGATGAAAGTTCTTCAGCACCTAAAAGCTCTAGTACTGCCCATGATATACTCTAAACCCTGCCTGCCCATGTTCTCATTCTTTTCTGGTTCCAAACCACAAATTAATTTAATTCAATAGGTCCTTATGGAGTAGCTATTATGTGCCCACCTCCTAAGCTCTGAGGTATGGGCAGATAAAGAACTAAGATATGGTCCCTGCCTTTCAGGGTTCTATTATCTAGTTTGTAGGGACAGGACTCAAGAATGTACCATCAGAAGCGGTAATGCCTTTACACAAGACTTTGTCTAGTTTGATTAGGCATGGCGTAGTGAATAGGGAGTTACCCTCACTGTCAGGAAGACTTAGATTCAGTTCCGTCAATGACACGTGACCATGGGCAAGTCACCTAAAGTCTTGGTCCCCCTAGAGAACTTTCTAAGTCAACAAGTTGAAATCTGTGTTAGTAGAGGGAGTTTGTTTATAGGAATTCCCCACACCAATGAAATGACGAGTCTGGGATAGGGGAAAGTCACTAGATTTTGAGTCAGCTCCAATCTTCCTATATGACTTAAAGTAAGTCAGAGTATCTTAGAACCTCTGTTGCCTCAGCTGTAAAATATAGATGGTAATATTTGCACTAACTACCTTACAAAGTTATTGTCAGGAAAGCAGCTTATAAATCATTATATATATCTGTGGTGTTTCATCCATAGGATAACTCCCTCCAAAGGTGCAGAATGCAACACATTCATATACTGTCATCTTGTGAGATTTTTGACTCTGCCCTCCCATAAGAATCTACCCAATAAACTTGAAGCCTTCCTTTAGCATTTTTAACCTTTCATTGGTAACATTGTAGCATGTAGTTTCCTCACCTGTTAACAAACTTTGCTCTTGCTACATGTTTAGCCTGCCTAATTTTCCTTTTTTTTAAGATTAAATTCTACTTTTTCAATCAGCAAAAATGTTTTTCTCTCCCCACTGAGGAAGAAAGAAAAACAAAACCCCTATAATTAAATGTGTATGGTTAGAGCAAATACAATTCCATATTGGCCATGTTCAAAAAAATTTGCTGTTATCCGCACTTTGAGTCCATCTCCTTTCTATCAGGAGGTAGATAGCATTTTTTTTTTTCCAGGAGTCCTCTGGAATTGTGTTTGGTCATTGTTTTGTTTGTCTTTGTGATATTATCATCACTGTATAAACCATTCTCTTGGTTCTGCTACTACTAGCAACTCAGTATTGGTTCAGAGAAACTTAGCCAGATTCCACTGAAAACATCCTCTTCATCATTTCGTATAGCATAATAGCATTCTATCACATCTATATATTAAAACTTATTCAGCCTTTTCCTGGTTGGTGAGCTCCTCCTTATTTCCCAATCCTTTGACCTCCCCTCCCCCCAGATAAATATTTTGGTGCATCTTTAGAGGGCTTTTTTGTTGTTGTTTAGGATGAATCCCTTACTTAAAATATCCTCCCTCTGATTTCCCCTTCTCCTTTTTGCCCTTTCTGTCCTATTTCGTTGTTGAATGAAATGTGTTTCTGTACTCATCTGTGTGGGTATGTGTGTGTATCTTTCCCTCTAATGTCCAGTTTAGATGAGAGTGTGGTTCAATTATCAACTGCTTCACCCAGACCTTCCTTCTTATTTGTATAGACTTCTACCTGTGTACCTCAGTTATGTGAGATAATTTCTTTATCCTTCCTCTCCCTTTCTCCAACTCCCCATTGTGTTTTCCCCTCCCTTTCTATTATCTTTTAAGATGATCAAAGCATAACAGGAATAATAGGAAAGGAAATTAACAGGTTGGTACAAGAGGTACAAAGCCCTACCTAAGCAACTAACTCTCTGAAAATTAGATTGATTAAATGGAAGTTAATAGCTACATGAGACAAAAAAATGAAAACAAGTCAGAAGGCTGAGAAAATAAAAGAAAATGTGCAATGTATCTCATTGTAAAAACAACTGACAGAAAAGATCAAAGAGGAAAAATTTATCATTAGACTTCCAGGACCACTGGCTATTTTAGATTACCTCTATGAATTATGATGACAAGAAGGTTCAGAGGTTCACATATTAGAGTGTAAATAGTTTATGCTTTATGATTGTTCCCTCACGTTTACCTTTTTGTGTTTCTTTTGACTCCTGTATTTACACTTCAATTTCTATACAGCTTTTCATTAAGAATGCTTGAAAGTCCTCCATTTCATTAAAGATCCATTTTTTTCTCTTGTTGGGTTATACTTAGTATTTCTGGGTAAATTATTCTTGTCTGTACGTCTTTTGGAATATCATATTCCAAGCTCTCTGCTCCTCTATGGTGACGACTGCTAAATCATGTGTGATCCTGACAGTAGCTCCTTGGTACTTGAATTCTTTCTATCTGATTTTAGTATTTTTTCTTTCACCTTCAAGCTTTGGATTTTGGCTATGATGTTCTTGGGAGTTCTCATTTGGGGGTTTCCTTTAGGAAGTGACCAATGGATTCTTTCCATTTCTACTTTTCCCTCTGGCTCTAAGAGATCTGGACAGCTTTTTTTTTGGTGATTCCATGAGATATAATAGCTAGTGTTTTGTTTTAGTCATGCCTTTTGGGTAATTCAATGTCTTTCTAGGTTGTTTTTGCTATGAAATACCTTATATTTTCTTATATATTTTTTCCGTCTTTTGACTTGTTTTCATATATTTTTTCTTTTTTTTGTCTTTATTAATTTGTTTGTTTACTTTTAGTTTACAAGATTCAATTCCACAATTCCTTGAGTTTCAAATTTTCTCTCCCTCTCTCTCCTCCCCCCCATGACAGTATACAACCAAGTATAGGATCTGCAAATCCTTTCACATTAGACATTAGTCATGTTATAAGGACGAATTGTATCAGATGGAATGAAAAATGGTAAAGAGAAAACAAAACCAAACAAGAAAAAGAAAAAGATCAGGTAGTTTGCTTCAATCTGGATTCATACTCAGTTCTTTCTAGTTCTTTCTCAGGATGTAGACATCTCTCTCCATCATGAGTCATTTGGGATTGACTTATATCACTGCATTGCTGAGAAGAGTCCAGTCCATCAAAGTTGATCATCACATATACGTTGTGTCTGTAATTGTGTACAAATTTCTCCTGGCTCTACTCTTCTCACTCAGCATCAGTTTATATAAGTCTCTCCAGGTAAATATGAAGTCCATCTGCTCCTCATTTCTTATAGCACAATAGTTTTCCATTACGTGCATATACCACAACTTTTTCAGCCATTCCTCAATTGATGGGCACACCCTTAATTTCCAATTCTTTGCCACCACAAAAAGAGCTGCTATAAATATTTTTGTACATATGGATCTTCCTCCCACTTCTATGATCTCTTTGGGATATAACCCTAGGAGTGGTATTGCTGGGTCAAAGGGTATGAAATTATTTATAGCCCTTTGGGCATAATTCCAGATTGCTCTCCAGAAAGGCTGGATCAGTTCATAACTCCACCAGCAATGCATTAGTGTTCCAATTTGCCCACATCCTCTCCAGCGTTTGTCATTTTCCTGTTTTGTCATCTTAGCCAATCTGACTGGTGAGATGTGGTACCTCAGAGTTGTTTTGGTTTGCATTTCTCTAATCAGTAGTGATTTACAGCATTTCTTCATATGCTTATAGATATCTTTAATTTCTTCCTCTGAAAACTGCTGTTTTTATATTTCTTGTCTCTTGGCATTATTAACTTCTATTTGATCCATTCTAATTTTCAGAGAGTTAGTTGCTTAGGTAAGGTTTTGTATCTCTTGTGTCACCCTGTTAAATTTCATTTCCAATTCTTTATTCCAGAGCTCTCCTTTCTTTTCTCATGTGTTTTGCTTTGGCACTTTCATTTCATTTTATAAAAAGTATTTTTACCTCTTTGAAAAAATCTTTATCTTTTCTAGGAATCCTGGTTGAACATGGTTCCAAGCTTTGTTTTTCCTTAAGGTTTTCCTTTCTTTTTTGGTCCAATCCAATTTTCAAGGAGTCTATTGCTTGAGTGAGTTATTCTATCTTAAGCTAATTCTCTTTTCAATTCTTCCTCCCTAAACCCTATTCTGTAGCACTTAGTTTTTTTCTAATTTCCCCCAGCACTCATTTCTTTTCTAATAATTTCCTTTATCACTATCATTTCATTTATAAAATTGTTTTTTATTTCTTAGAATAAACTATTTTAAATCATCTCTTCTAGGAATTGTAGCTGAATTTAGGTCCATGCTATGTTTTTCTTTGAAGTTTTACTTGTTGATGTTTTGGTGTAATTTTCTTCTAGGTTCTTGTCTTGAACATCTTTCATCACAAAAGCTTTTTTTTAAATACGGTGGAACTCTTTTTTTTGTTTGTTTGCTTTTTTTCCTAGCCTACTTCCTGATGTTGGACTTTATTTTATAGCTGTCCTCTGTGCACTTATGGAGAGAATGTCTGGATCCATCATTGCTTTCTTAAGTCTTTGAGTATTAAGTTTTTCCCATATCTCAGGGACAACTCAGGCTGGGAACCTATAACAAAGCTGTCAGTGCTCCCAAAATGTTCTGATTCAGGGCAAGATCAAATTTTTGCCTCCTTGGTCTGAATTCCTCACAAGACTCTTGTTGACTTGCCTGGTTTCCCCCAGTAGACTACTGGTAGACTTAGCCACTATTAGCTAGCTGGAATGAGCGACAGAGTTGGCAACTCCCCTTTAGTGTAGGATTCCTGCCCTGGTTATTCTGCAGCAGGTTTCAGAGTGAACTGGAGTTTGGAACTAAGATCCTGATACACTCCCGGGCTTAACAACCCACAGCTGGGCTTGCTTCTGACCTCGCTCCTCACTGTGGACCTCCACCCCTAGGCACAAATCTCTACTGTCACCTGGAGCTAGCTAGTGAGTGACAGAGCTGCCAGCTGGCCTCTGTTCCTGCACCCTATACATGTTGAGGTCCTTCTGTGCTGGATCATGGGTGTCTTCTTCCTTGGTGCACATCTTTTTCTTGAGTTGAAATGTTCCATGACACATTCCTGACTAGACCCCATCCCCAGTGCTATAGATCTTTCTGCTGTTTCTCCCATTGCCAAGCTGGACTGGAAAAATGACTCACTGTGATTTGGGGGAGTGGGACACTTCTTGATTAGGACTAAGTTTGGCACATTTTCTAGATAGTTGTGGCATAGAACTTGACTGTAAAAAAAACAACAAACCAAAGCAAAACCAAAAAAAAAAACCCAAGTTCAACCAGGATTCCTAGAAGAGATAAAGATTTTTTTATAAAGAGGTAAAATATTTTTTATTAAGTGAAATGAAAGTGCCAAAGGAAAACTCTTGGAAAAGGAAATGAGAGCTATGGAATAAAGAATTGGAAAGGAAATTAGCAGATTGACACAAGAAATACAAAACGTTACCTAATTCCTGCCTCTCCATTCTTAATTTATGTCTCCCCTTATGACTGTAATATAACAGAACACTGCCAGTCTCAATTTGCCATAAGTCTGGGCTCCTTTTTGATCTATTTTGTGGTGTTGGGAATGTGGAGGAAGCTCAAATGTGTTTGCACCTGCTACTCTACCATATTGTCTCCCCTGTCCTGCCATCTTGGATCTTTTCCTTTTCCAAGCCATTTCTTAGATATTTTTTATGCCATTTTTTGTATACAGTTCCAAATTGATCACCTGCTTTAGTCTACCCACACCCAAGCTTTTCTCCCTTATTCTCTGGGCCGCCTGCAATTTTGATTTCTTGGATTGTGGTGTTTGTTACATGGTTTGTAGCCATAAAGCATCCTTAGACTAATAGGAGTCAAACCTTAAATCTCTGTGTGTTAGTTTTTTTGAGTGCTTTTGCATCTATCTCCTCACTAGGACCTCACTAGAGCTCTTTGAAGTAAATGGAGAAAGTTTAATGTTCCTCTTTTTTGCAGATAAGAAAAGGCTAGTTTGGTAGGTGATGTGCCTAAGATCGCACAGCAACTTATGGAAGAACCAGGATTAGAATCCTGGTCTCTTGATTCCACTTCATCATTGCTGCCTGTCTCTGTGTCTCTTGTTATTTATTATTTAGTCATTTTTCTGTCATGTCTGACTCTTCACAACCCCATTTGGGGTTTTCTTGTCAAAGACACTGGAGTGGTTTGCCATTTCCTTCTCCAGCTCATTTTCCAGATGAGGAAACTGAGGCAAACATGGTTAAGTGACTTGTCCAGGGTCACACAGCTAGTACGTGTCTGAGGCCAGATTTAAACTCATGAAGATGAGGTTTCTTGACTCTAGGCCCGGTACTCTATCCTCTGCACTACCCTAAGCTATTAAACTTGGGCTTTTTAAGGGTTGGGTATCAGGGTTTGGGACAGAAGGATGATGGAGCTTGCACAACACCCACACCCACAAATCTCAGATTGTACCAGTGGCTGGTGGTATCCTCACAGATGCCCACACTGGGACCTGACTGGAGTGGTAGTTACAGGTAGAGCCATACGTGTAATTGGTTAGGTAGCAATGACTCTCACCCCAATATCCCAAGATCGCTGCCTCTCAAGACCTTGTACTGATGGTCTTAAACATGGGGAGAATGAATTGAAATCTATTCATTCCTCCGCCACTGGTTAAATTGATTTGTAAAAACTCCTAGTGTGGGACTTGACAATAATGACTATTATACCAAATTTTATCTAATGAAATTCTGCTTGGCTTTGGTTTCCAGAAGAAGGGATGGACTCTAAGAAAACTGCCCAGGCCTCTTCAGAGACTGGTTTTTTGTTGTTTGTTTTGTTTTGTTTTTTGCTTTTTTGGAGGGGGGAAAATAGGGCTATTGGGGATAAGTGACTTGCCCAAGGTCACATGGCTAGTTTTTTGTGTTAAGTGACTGAGGCCAGATTTGAACTCAGATCTTCCTGACTCCAGGGCCTGTGCTCTATTCACTGAGCCACCTAGCTGCCCCTCAGAGAGCTACCCTGAAGGCAGGGTAGGAAGGACCCTGGACAGGGTGCTGGATTTGGAATCAGATGAGCTGTATTTAAGTCCTGGCTCCAAGTCTATGTGATCATGTGCTAATCAATCACTTCCTTGGTGAGCTTTAGTCTCCTCATTTGTCTGATGAGAACAGTAATAACTACATTTCTGAGCCTTACTGGGTTGCTATACGGGGAATACTTTGCAAATCATAAAATGCATTAGAAATTCAAGCTCCAATGTGTGAACCAGACAGGGCACCGTGGCTGGGGGACATTCCAGACACACCTATGGGCTTCTCTTACTCTGGGCAAGATGCCCAAGTACATTTCTCCGCTCTCTTCTCTGACAAGTAGGGTCTGGGACCTGATAGCTGTAGTCTGCTTCCTCAGTAAGGAAATGAAAACCACCAAGAAGAACTTCCTTGGCTTCCCTAGCTCCCCCGCAAGGCACCTGTACCCATGTAGGACTAGGGGTCAGGGACTTTTTCTTGGTATCTCTTTCTTTCTGTATATATTCAGTATACATCTCTGGAGTGGCTGCCTAGGAGGGAGGCAGCTTGGACTGGACACTCACAAACATAGCAGGGAAGGGCTTGGCATAAGTCCTGGGAGTAATTGACATATTTTAGGGTTTTAAAAAAGTTCCCCAAGTCATTAAACCCAACTGCTTCATCTATGAGTGAGGGGGAAATCCCATCAAATTTAGACCCCCCTATACTGTGGTTGGTGCCATCCTGGGCTGGAGGTGGGGTTGTCAAGGAGCACCATTTTTAGAGTGGCTTGGATCTTGATTATAAATATATTATTCAGGGAAAAGGCGACTCCTTCCCTCCAACTTAACTCTCCTCCACTCCTCTCCTTCCTTCTTCTTTCTCCTTTCCTTTTTCCTTCTCTCTTCAAAGCCTAGTGATATCTATTGTCTGATGTCTTTGTTTCCTGAAAACTCAGCTAGACTATGGGGTTCCCTCCAAAAGCCTGAGGGTTCTCGGAAGTTAGGAGCCATGAATGTCTTCTTTTCAGAATACCGTGTTTCCCCGATAATAAGACACTGTCTTATTGATTTTTTGGACAGAAAAACCACCAGAGGGCTTATTTTCAGGGGAGGGCTTATTTTAATGAACATTGACAGCAATTTTAATAAACAGGTAAATGTGAACAAAAAAATGTACCTTTATTCAATAAGCAAATCACTGGGGAAGAACAGGATGATGCGCTCACTGCTGCAGCTCTGATTGGATGCAGCTCAGAGCGCGGCGTGAGTTTCACCGGGGGGGGGGGGGGACGGTTGAATAAAGGGGTACCGTTATGTTGGGGGGTGGGCAGGGGATCACCTTCACTACAGTAGCAATCTCAATAGGGATTATTTTAGAGGAATCTTGCACAGTAAGGGGAGGGCTTATTTTCGGGATAGGTCTTATTATTGGGGAAACACGGTAGGACTTCTGCAAAGGCAGAGACCAAACTTTCCCCTTGGACTGAGAGTAACCTTAGGATAGGGTCATATCTGCCTCTTAAACTAGGAACTCCCCCAGTATAGGACACCCCCATAGGAATAGAATATTTTCCTTCTCTTTCTCAGACTAGTTCCTGCCCTCCAACATTATAGTCTCCATGGAAGAGTATAGCATATATGCAAATGAATGTGATACAAAGTATAGAATGTGATAAAGACAAAGTATTCCAAAAAATATTTGAGATGAGGAAAATTACTTTCAGTTAGAATGATTAGGGAAGACTTTCTTGGAGGAGATGATTTCTGAGATGGGCCTTGAAGGGAAAAACAGAATTTCTTTAGGCAAGGGATGAGGAGTGTGCCCCAGGCATGGCACACAGGACAGCCTTCATGAATGCAGGAGGCAGGAGACTGTAGGATGGGATTGCAAACAACTGATCTTATTTTTCTGGCATGTAGAATACCTCAAAGGCAGTGATGTGTCTAGAAAGGTAGGTGGGAGCTATATTGTGGAGGGCCTTGACTGCCCCACTTTGGAGCTAGGATTTTGTGCAATAGGTCATGGGGACCTCCCAAAGGTATTCCAGGAGGAGAATGATGTGTTGTACACTACGAAGATTGCTTTGGCAGATCCATGAATCACGAACTAGAAAGGGGAAAAACCATAGGCAAATCCAGAGCCAAGTTAGGAGGCTCTTATTGTGGTCTAGGAAAAAGATGATAAGTAACTGACTTAGGACCAGAGCAGAGTGAACAGAGAGGAGGGAATAGATTCTAGAGATCCCATCAAGGTAGAATTGCAGTGACTTAACCACTGATCAGATATGAGAATTGAGTAAGAAAAAAGTGTCAAAGATGACTCCTGGGCAGCTGGGAGGAAGGGGCTTCACATGCCAAATAAAGTGGTGATTAGAACTCCAGGCTAGGTATCAGAAGAGCCAAGCTCTACCACTCACCGGCTATCTGAAATGAGACAGGTCATTCAGTCTCCTGAGGCCTCATCTTCTCAGAACCATCATCTCTAGGCCATCAGAAGAGTAGGCCCACTAATCCCTGCCAGGGAAAGCATTGGCATGAACAATGAGATCGTCAGCCAGATTCTCCCTCCTTTGGCTATTTCCAGGTGTGTGGCCACCCAGGTGGAGAAGCACCTTGCACCCTTTCAAGGTCTCATACTGGCTAAGGTGGTCTATGGGAATTCAGAAAGCCTTTCAAAGTACAGACTTATTCCTAGCATTTTCCCCTTTACAGAGCGACAGAGGGAAAACAGAGTTAGACAGCTTTCACTTTTCCCTGTGGCCCGAGAATTCTTCCTCTTGGGTAATCTAATTTGTCCTGACATAGTGACCTTATTATGCTATGTATGACCTTGGGCAAGCTCCTTTTCCTTCTGGGCCTCAGTTTCCTCTTCTGTCTAATGATGGGAGTGGACTCAGACTTCTGCCAGCTCTAAATTCTCTGATCCTGCTACTCTGATCTCCCAGGCCTGGCCGTGAACTCCTTTAGAAAAAAGGACCATGTCATAGAAGTAGGATGTGTGAGCTGACCAACTCCCTCATTTGTCAGCTGGGGAAACTGAAGTCCCAAGAGGGGTTGTCCAAGGTCGTGTAGCCTGAGCAGTGACTACAATCCAGGCCTCCTGCATCCCCACCCTGGCGTTTACCCCTCCTTCTCTGTTTGGGCTGTGTCTTCTGCAGGCTTCAGAGAACAGGCTCTGCGGGTTTTCCCCACCCAACTAGGCCTGGGCTGAAGGTGAAGAAGCTGATTTTCTGGCTGGGGTGGGAGCGGGGGTGAGGGGAGGGAAGCAAAAAGGGGGAACAGTCCTTGGGACATATTTCAGATGTTAGAACAAACATCTGGGGGAAGGGAAGGTAATTGTTTTGCCCCGCCCTGCCCCGCCCTGCCTGGCCCTGCTATTTGCTCCTCAGCCTTTCCCTCTTTCCTCCCAGAGAAGAGGAGGCTCTGTCTTCCCAGTAACATCCTAACCAGTTTAGCTTAAAACTCAGGCTCCAGCAGGCAGGCAGGAAGGCAGGCAGGGGCCTGACCCTTTTTGAATAACTAAACCAGCAGGTCTCCAGAAGTTATAAAAAGAATAATAGCAGAAGCTGATATTTCTCAAGATAAGGTATGTGTGTACATATGTGTATATGCACATACCTGTATTCTTGTATTTACATGCACACGTATACACCCATATATGTTTATATATGTATGCACACATCTCTAGATACACTGGGAAGATGGTATAGGAAGGAAGAGGGTTTAAGGGAAAATATATATACACAGGCACACATGCACATATTCTCTATATATACATACACAAATACATATGTGTGTGTGTGTATATAAAACTTTCTCTTTTTTACACACACACACAGGTATGTCCGTGAGTTAACCAATCAATATTTTTAAGTGCCTACTATGTGCCAGGTTCAGTGCTAAGCACTGGGGATACAGAAAGGGGCAAAAAACAGTATCTGCCTTCAGAGAACTTACAATCTAATGGAGGAGACAACTTGTAAACAAATATATGGGATAAATAGGAAATAATTGTAAGAGTAATTAAGAGGGGTTAGGGAAGACTTTCTGTGGAAAGTGGGATTTTAGTTGGGACTTAAAGGAAGCCAGGAGTGGCGGGGGGGGGGGGGGGGAGGGGGGGGAGGCGGGGAGCAGTAGTTAGTGCGGAGGAAGAAGAGTGTTCTAGGCATGAGGGAGAGCCAGAGAAAATGCCTGGAGCCAGCCCACAGATAGAGCGTCTCATTTGGAATATGCAGGAGGCCAGTGTTACTGGTTTGAAGAGTATGTGTTTATAAGAAGAATGGAAAGGTAGAAGGCGGCTAGATTTTGAAGGGCTTTGAATGCCAAACAGAACATTTTGTATTTGATCCTGGAGGCAATAGGGAGCCACTGGAGTTTTTTGAGTAGGGGGTGACATGATCAGGCCTGTGTTTTAGGAAAATCACTTTAGTGGCTTCATGGAGTGGGGAGAGACTGGAGACAGGCAGATGCACCAACAGACTATTGCAATAATCTAGTCATGAGATGATGAAGGCTTGCACAAGAGTGGTATTAGTGTTAGAGAGAAGGGGTGTATTCAAACGGTGGTGCAAAAGTGAAATCAACAGGCCTTGGCACCATATTGAATATGGGGGCAGGGGGTAAGAGATAGTAAGGAATCCAGAATGACATCTAGGTTGAAAGCCTGAGAGACTGGAAGGATGATATTGCCTTACACACTTATAAGGAAGGTAGGAACAAGGAGTGTTTAAGGAGAAAGAGAATGAATTCTATTTTGGACATAGTAGATTTAGGATGTCTACTGGATATATAATTTGAGATATCTGAAGGCAGTTGGAGATATGAGATTAGAAGTCAGCAGAGAGACTGGGGCAAGATAGGGAGATTTGAGAATCAGCACAGAGATGCCATGGAAGCTGATGTGATCTCAAAGTGAAGTAATGTAGGGAAGAGAGCAGAGGGCCCAGGATGGAACCTTAAGGGCTACCTGTGGTTAAAGGGCATGGTCTGCAGGAGGATCCAGCCAAGGACACAGAGAAGGAGCTGTCTGGCAAAGAGGAGGGGAAGCAGGAGAGAGTGGCATCCTGAAAACCTGGAGATGTGTATACCTAAATGCACATATACTTATATGTGTGCACACCTATGTTTCATTCAATCCTTAACAATAGTACGAGGTTCATTGTCTTCATTTTATAGATGAGGAAACTGAGGCTTAGAAGGGTGAATTAACTTGTCTGCAAAACTGAGATTCAAATTCAGCTCTTGTTCTCAGAGCATTATTTTTCCCCACTTTAGCATGATATCCTCCCTGTCCTGTATTTCTGCCATTTATTTCTTTATTCAATAATTTCTGATGCTGAGTTTAGTTGCAGCTGAGTCAGAGATGGGTATAGTGGGGTCCCTGCCCTCCACGAGACCACAATCTGCTAATAGTAATAATAATAATGATTTATATAGCACTTCGAGATTTGCAAAACCCTTTACAAATATTATCTCATTTGAGATGAGATGAAAACCCTGCAAAGGAGGTGTTGTTATTATCCCCATTTTATAGATGAGAAAACTGAGGCAGATAGAGATTAAGCCACTTGACCAAGGTCACACAACTAAGTAGATGTCTAAAGATGGATTTGAATTCAGATCCAGACTCTGCATTGTTTTTATGGTGCCACTTTGCTGTCTCCCAACCAGAGGGATAAAAAAATGTGAGGAGAGAGAGAGAAGATAGGTTCAGCTGAAGGGGCTTGCTGGAGGAGATGGCATGGTCCCTGAAGAATAGATAAACTTTGACAGGTGGAAATAGAGAAGAGGCATTTCAGGAGCTAAGGCAAACTAAGCCATAATGGCTGGAGCCCTAGATATGTTTTGGAGTCACGCCAAGCCTAATTTGATTAGAGGATATTATTTCATAGTAGGAATCACAAAATGGTGATCAGCCTGAAAAAGGAGGTTGGAGTCTTACATTCAGTGTCAGGGCAAGGGATTTTCCAAAATATGAACACTTTAGTCTGGAATTTAAGGTTGTCCACTCTCTGACTTTTACTTTTCCAGTCTTATTTACTATCACTCCCTTTTTTATGGAACATTAGCTGTTCTCCAAATCTATCACACTGTGTTTTGTTTTCATACAATTCCTCAAGTCATCCCTTATGTTTGGAATTTGATCTGTCTTGATTTCTGCCTCTTACCTTACTTCAAGGCTCAGGTTAAGTATAATACCCTCCAAGAAGCTTTTCCTAACTTTTCCAGATATTTGTAAGCTCCCTGTTTTTAAAATATCTCCTATCATACTTATGTGGATACATGTTATTCATTTCCAATGGATTATAAGATCCCTGAAGGCAAGAATTGTTTTATTTTTGTCAATTGTATCCCAGTGCCTTGTACTTAATATGCATGAGCACTTAATAAATGATTGTTGCATTCAATCAAATTGAGTTGAATTTGAGAAATTTTATTGTTGAGCAAGGGAAATAGACCATACTATCTATATGACTGAGAGATCTGGTGTTTATTCAGAGATTTCCATGAAGTACATGTGTCTCTGAAAAGTCTAAACACTTCTAAACACCCCTGATTTTAATACAATATCCTGAGTTTTTCTAGTTAGATGGTTTTGGATTCATAGTTCATGCTTCTTAGTTTTATGTATATTATATTTAACAAGTATTTATTAATCACCTACTATGTGCTAAGCACCACTTTAAGTACTGGAGAAAGAGGGGGGAACAAAGAAAGGGGGAAAAAACCCCTGCCCTCAAAACTGACATTTGACCCTTTCCTTCCTTGAGGAATATGTTATGATCCTGTTTGGTGTCCCTTAGCTTGTTATTTCTGTCATTCTAATTGCAATTTGTTTGTTCCATTTCCCCTTATCATTCCAATGTTAGGATTAAACTATAAAGTTTCTAGGAGGCATGAGTATTTTTTCTTGTCAGGATACTGTAGATTCTATTTTCATATTTGTTGATTGCTTTAATTAATCGTAGAAAGTTTTCTTGAACAATTTCTTGAAACTGAATGCTTGGACTATTTCATTTTTCTAAGCATCCTGAAATGTCAATAATCCTGAGGTTGCTGTGATTTGTTTGGCCCATCCTCCAACCTGTCACTTGAATCTGAATGTTTTCTGGGACTTTTAATTAATAATTCCGTCATTTTCTGAACATGTCCTTTGAGTTGCTATGGGTTGTTGATAAGTTTATTTCCTGATATCATCTACTTCTGTTGGCTCTTTTCATTATGTGTTCTTGGCAGCAGCTAGGTGGTACAGCGAATAGAGCACTTGACCTGGAGTCAGGAGGACTTGAGTTCAAATTCTTTCTCAGACACTTAACACTTACTGGCTGTGTGACTTTGGGCAAATCACTTAACTCCAACTGCCCTGCCTTTCCCCCCTCAAAAAACAAACAAACAACATTATCCATTCTCATCATTCTCTCCCCTCTGAGTAGTGGTCTCCTTTTCTATCTTTTCCTTGACCCCAAGATAACTTACAAAACAAAACACCCTCTCTTTATTGTCTTAAGTGTTTATGACAGCCTATCTCATTGGGACTTTAGTGCTTCTAACAGATCCTCCAGGATGACACCACACTTTTGTGTTCATCTTTATGTTTTACCTGTCCTTCCTTCCATTCCACATACATGTATTTTATTTTATTTTTTTGCCTTTTGGAGAGCAATTGGGGTTAAGTAACTTGCCCAAGTTTACACAGCTAGTTTTTTTGTGTGGGTGTTAAGTGTCTGAGGCCGGAACCGAACTCAGGTCCTCTGACTCTGGGGGCCGGGGAGCTCTTACTCACTGTGCCACCTAGCTGCCCCACACATACATACATGTATTTTAAATATAAAGTTGGCCAATTTCCTGATTGTCAGTTTTATGTCAAATATTAAATGATTTTGCTTGGAAATTACAAAAGTTTTAACATACAAAAGAGGAGTTTTAAGACTAAAAAAATGCTGATATGAAGAAAATATCCTATATTTATGCTAAAACAAAGGGTTCAGAACCTGCACTGTATTTAGGCCGAAGACCAGTGTATAATATCATTCAGATACTATGTTTTCTTGGTTAGCTATAGGCTTTAAATTACTTTCTAAACATATTTGCTGGTTTGCCAGATTATTTATTCATCCACCTATTTTTAAAAAATTTATCCATTCATTCATTTATTTGTGGAGTGGGGGAGGGTGGGGCGGAGCTGGGTCTTTCTATCTCGCCCTGGAAGCACTGTATTCCCAGTCCGCCTACTGATCAGCATGGGAGCTTTGATCAGTTCTTTTTCCAACATGGGCCAGTTCATCTCTTCTTAGGTAGCTTAGTAGCTTTCCTGCTCTTGGGGTCTCAGCATATGGATCCCAGGTTTAGTTCAGACACTTGATAGGGTTAGCCCATTGTGGTCTAGAACTCTTGAACTCAAGAGATCCTCTGCCTAAGACACTTAGCAACCCATTTACTTCTACAAATATTCATCCATTTAATTTACATTGTCAGTATTATTGGCATATATTTGGGCAAAATAGCCCCTAATAATTGCTTATATTTCATTTTCATTGGTTGTAAATTCACTTTTTTCATTTTTGATAAGGTAATTTTTGTTCTTTTTAAATTCAAAGTTAGTCAATGATTTGTCTATTTTGTTGTTTTTCCCCTGAAAGAAGCGTTCCTAGTTTTATTAGTTAAATGGTTTTTTAACTTTCAATTTTATTAGTTTCTCCTTTAATTTTCAAGATTTCAATTTTAATGTTTCATTAGGCGTTTTTAATTTGATTTTTTTTAGAACCCATTTGCTTATGCCATTTATTTTAAGGAATGTGGCTACAGTGTTTTGTTTTCTTCTTGTGAACAGGAAGGAACCGGTTAGAAGGATCTTCATTTATGTTTATTGTTTTATAAGTTTAAAAGTTATTTTAAAAATTCTAGCCCTGTATTGTATCCACATCATTCACTTTAGAGAAATTGCTGTTTTTCCTTATTGGAATTGCTCCTGTAATTGGAGAACTATAAAGGATATCATTTTTGAAAACTAGCCATCCCTTTAAAGGCTGTGTTTCCCTGCATCATTTTAGGTCATACAATTTTGTCTTTGTGCCTTTTGAAATTTGTTATAAAAAACACGAGTACCTAGTTTTCCTTCTTCTCTATCACAAATTCCAGGATGGAGTAGACATTTTTCTTCCAAGTTTCTCACATTTAGCAACCAGTTGTTCCTTATTGGTTAGAACTAAATTCATAATGGCAGTTCTCCTTGTTGCTTTCCCAATCTTTTGAAGACCAAAATCATACTTAAGGCAAGGCAAGAATTTGTTAGATGTTCTATTTTTCCAGAGAGAGAGAGAGTAACAACCCAAGGTTATTAGCTATGAAGCTATTCCTTCAGAAGATGCTAGACTCTGTGAAGGCACCACAGCTTCTTGTCCTAAAGAGGACAAGAACTAACTAGTGATCATAGTGATTATAGAGTTAGAGCTGAAAGGAGGTCATCAGGTCTAAACTCCTCAGTTTACACATTAGCAAACTAAAACCCAGAGAGATGAAATGATTTGCACAAGGCCACATAACTAGTAAGCAGTACATCTGGGATTTGAATACAGAACCTTTTTATTCCAAATCGAGGGTTCAAATCACAAGTGCCACATTTTAGAAAGAACATTAACAAACTGGAGCTGTTGGCATGGGAGCAATGTGATAGCAGCTGCTTTCCCAATGAGCTTTGGGGAGACCAAAAAGCTGCATTACAATGCTTTCACCATAGGCTTTTGGGAACCACAACCAGGGTACTCTCATCAATTGGGCTCCTGAGAGTTCTGAGGTAGGAGGTAGTCCATTGCCCTGGTCAGCTCCTACTTAGTCCTACATAGGGCCACTGACCAGCTAAAGAGTATTCTGAGGAGTGTGAACAGTACTGTGAAGGAACTGGAGACCATGACATATGAGGTTTGACTAAAGGAAACTGGGATGATGAAAAGTAAGAGAGAATTACATGATGTGTGTACATGATGTGACTGTCTTCACGTATTTGTGTGTGTGTGAAATGCTTGTTTTTTTTTTAATGTTCATTTTCAAAATTTTGAGTTCCAAATTCTCTTCCTCCCTCCAGCCCCTCCCTTACCTATTGAGAAGACAAGCAATATGATACCAATTATACATGTGAACTCATGTATATGACTTAATATTTCCATATTAACCATGTTGCAAAAAAAAAGTAAGAAAAATCAAGTGAACAAAAACATATGTTTCAATCTGCATTCTTGGTTTTCTTTCTAGAGGTAGATAGCATTTTTTCATATGAGTCCTTTGGAATTGTCATGGATCATTGTCTTGATCAGAGTAGTTAAATCTTTCACCGTTGGTTATTTACAATGGTCTCCTGGTTCTGATCATTTATAGGTCCAAGTTTTTCTGGGCCTGTTCCCCTCATCATTTCTTATAGTACGATAGTGTTCCATCATAATTGTATAACACCATTTGTTTAGCCAGTTCCCCAAGTGATAAGCATCCCATCAATTTCCAGTTCTTTGCCACCACAAAAAGATCTGCTATAAATATTTTTGTACATATGGGTCTTTTTGCTTTGATCTCTTTGGGATGTAGACCTAGTAGTAGTATTGCTGGGTCAAAGGGCATGCACAGTTTTATAGCTTTGGGGCATTGTTCCCCAGAATTGTCAGGCCAGTTCAAGACTTCACAAATGATGTATGAGCATACTTAATATGCCACATCTCCTTCAGCATCTATCATTTTCTTTTTCTGTCATGTTATCTAATCTGATAGGTGTGAAGTGGTATCTTTGTCTTCTAGTAATTGAAATATTATAATGACATAGAAAGATTAGATTTGTTTTGGTTGGCCCCAAAGGACAGACCCAGGAACAATTGGGAGAAGTTGCCAAGAAGTGAAGTCAGTCTCAGAAGGAAAAAAAAATATTTGCAGAATTTTAGAATTGGGAGGAACCTCAGAGGCCATGTAGTCTAAGCTGTACAAAAACTTGAACTGGTCACTAATAGAAGGGCTGCTAGGGGAAAGAAGTTCACCATCACTGGTTTTCTTAAAGGGATGGGTGGATGTCCCTCTATCAGGGACGTTGTAGAGGGATTCCTGCTCAGGAATGGGTTGGGTAAGATGACCTGTGAGACCCTTTCCAGTTCTGGGATTCCATGATTGCCTTAAGGTAGGTAGGCCGAGATAATTTTTTCCTCTCTCTGGAACCAACCCTTGGGAAATCTCTTTCAAAAATCCTTGGATCAGAGATCTAGAGCTGGAAGAAGATCATCCAATCTATGCCCTCCTCCCACTCCACCATTTTACCAATGAGGAAATGAAAGACCAGAGAAGTTAGGTGACTTGTTCAAGGTCCTCCAAGAACTATATGTGAGAGCTGAGTTTGGCACTCAGGCTTTCTGATCTTCAATCCAACTTTTTTTCTATGACACCATGCTAAACTCTCTAGGGAGAGGCAACAAAGCCATTATTGTTTTTTGTTTTTTTTTTCTTGGTCACAGGCACAGAGATGTCATCCAGCTCCTCAGGGATGCAGGTGCTCAGCTGTCTCCTCAGGAGCTTCAGAGTGCAGGGACTGAGCTTTGTAGGTAAGAGACACTGGCCAGATTCCCTGGACTGTCCCTCCTCCAACCTCACATTAGTGCTGCCAAAGCTTAGCCAAGACAGCAATCTTGGTTCCTAGAGGGAGCATCTGGAGGGGTTTGTTCTACATCAAGGGTGGGGAACCTGTGGCCTTAAGGCTACATGTGGCTTTCTAGGTCCTTGAGTGAGACCTTTTGACTGCATCCAAATTTTACAGAACAAATCAGTGGGCTTCTAAATCCTTAATTCCAAAGAATTTGTTCCTAGAAATACCTTTGTGATTGAGGAGATCTCAGCCTTAGTGGGCTCTGTGTGTGAGCCTGTTGTCCATCAGCCCACATTCCTAGTTAATGCTGTGAATGGAGAGGTAATCTCTTGTGTTGGAAAGAGTGTTGTGTTAGACTTTGTTCAAGGGATAAGGGTTCAAATCTTGGCTACAACACTTATTAGTTATATGGCCTTGGATATAAATATCCAAAATAAAAAAAAAACACAACCACATAGGATCACATATGTAGAGCTAGAAGGTACCTTAGAAATCATCTAATTCAAACTCCTTGCCTGAAGCTAGGTGGTGCAGTGGATATAGTGCTGGTCCTGGAAGCAGAAAAACCTGAATTCAAATCCAGCCTCAGACACTTATTAGGTGTATGACTCAGAGCAAGTCATTAACCTATATCTACCTCAGTTTCTGATATATAGGGATAATATTAGTATCCACCTCCCAGAGTTATTATGAAGATTAAATGAGATAATAATTGTAAAGTGCCTAGTACATAGTAGGCACTTAATAAATCCTTTCCTCCCTAACTTCCTTTCCTTTTTTTCTCTCCCTTTCTTCCTTCCTTCCTTCCTTCCTTCCTTCCTTCCTTCCTTCCTTCCTTCCTTCCTTCCTTCCTTCCTTCCTTCCTTCCTTCCTTTCTTCCTTCCTTCCTTCCTCTCTCCTTCCTTCATTTTCCAGATGAGGAAACTAAGGTTTCTAAAGTGAAATGAAAGGTAGCAAAGACAACATTGGAACTTGGGTCCTCTGATCTCACATTCAAGAGTCTTTCTATTGGACCAGAAAAGGTGGTATCCCTGGGGCCAGACCTTGCCTCCCATCCAGGGCCCTCCTCACTATTCCTTTTCAAACTTGTAGGATCACATAAGTTCAAAGAGAGCAGGATGATTGTTGGGATGTCACACAACAAGGTTAGAGTCAAGAGGCAAAAAGAACTCTTCTTATCTGGAAGCTTGCAGGACCATTGGCTCTCAAACCTGTGGGGGACCTTAGATCCCATTTCCTTAAACCCCTTCATTTACAGATGAAGGAACTAAAAGACAAAGATAGGAAGGGAAATGCCCAGAGTAACACAGGTAGGAAGTGGTAAAGCTGGGCAAATTACTCCAGGTATTCAGACTCAAAATCCAATGTTTTTCCCAGTGAATAGAAAGGTCTCTGTCCCTTTCCCAACTCTTAGGAAAACGAATTTCCCCTTCTTTTGTTGCCCCTGCTTTCAGGTAGAGAAGGCAGAAGCTTCAGAGAGAAAATAGTGGGTGGGAGGATGGTTCCCTGGAATCAACCTGCCCAGCATCTTCCTGACTTTAATGCAACCTCACCCACCTGTTGTCTCACTCTCCTGCCAAAGGCACTCCCAAAATGACATTCTTCATTGAGGAGAAGATGGCCCTGGACTGAGGCTTAAATAGTCCCTGCAAAACCTGTCTAACTGGGAAGAGAATTAAGGTGAGGGAAAGATGAGACAGAGAAAGGCAAGATAAAGGAGAGAGTGATGAGACATGTATGAGCAAGATGAAACAGATGAGAGAGGGGAGAGGAAGATAGGGGGGGCTGGAGGAGAAAGATGGGAGAGATAAGAGGAAAAATAAGGAATAAGATGAGAGGGAGAGAGGAAAGAGTATAGGAGAGGAAAAGATAAGAGAGGGAGAAAGATGACTGTGGGAGAAAAGAAAGAATATGAGAGAAAAAGACAGAAGGAGAAAGATGGCTGAGGGAGAGAACAGAATGAATGGGAGAGAAAAAGAAAGATGAGAGTGGGATAAAGAAATGAAGAGAGAGGAAGAGAATTTGGACTGTAGAGTCTCAGAGGGGCTTGGGCACAAAGGAAACCGTGTAATGGAATGAGTGGTGTGTGAAGGACATATCTGGGGATTGGTCTATTTCTTGTGAGATATAAAGAAGCAGAGTCAGTTCTGGGAAAAGTTGTGAAGTCTGAGATGAAGCTGCTCTTGTATGGTTCTCCTTTTCCACTGTGCCATTCCCATAGAGCAGGCCTTTAACATTCACCCCTTCTGTGTCCCATCCCTAGAGGATGGTCTGTCAGGATTGGAAGGGGTCTTATAAATTAATCCTTGCTAAATATGTTTAGGGTGATTATGGTAAGATTTAGATGTAAGGTAGCCCTTCTCTTCTGCCTTTCCTTGGCAGACAATGTGGACAAGCCTTCCAAACCCTTTGGGACACATTTCTCTCAGAACCTGCCCCTCCATCCCACTCTCCAGCTGCTGCCCCATCAAGCACCTTCCCTCCTAGGGTTAGGAGGTGATTGGCAGGTGGTGCTGGACTCCGTTCCAGTCTCCTTAAGTGACCAAGGGCCTGGGGTGATGGGCAGCTGAGTCCATTGGTCTCTCCATGAAGGTCAACTAGTTTCCTCTTTACTCTCTCCTTCACCTGAAGAAGCTTAATTGACCTTAAGAGTCATAGTATCTCAGGGTTGGAAGGAATTTCAGAGGAATCATAGATTTAGATTTGGAAGGGACCTCAAAGGGTTAAAAGAAACAGGAGACCTTTTCCCCACATCTCCTCCAAAAAGTGATCTGTTCCCTGCCTGAAGACATCCAGTGGCCGGAAACTCATCCTCTACCAAGGCAGACTATTTCACTTTGGAACAGCGCTGATTAGTAGGAAGTCTTTTTGTAGAGAGAGCCAAAATCTGCCTTGGCAACTTCTACCCATTACCCTTCCTTCTACTCTGTGGGATGGGTATATATAAAGAAGACTAGCACCTCTGGTGTAAGGGCTTGCCCAGCCCTTTTCAGGACTGCCCATCAACCTTGGGTGTCCACCTATCACCCAATTCTCACCGGTGACTCTAAGAAGCCATAGTATGTGCAGAGGCCACACCTTAGTAAAACCTGTCTCGGCAGATGGGCTAAACCAGGTTGAGGGTAACTGACAGGCTTCAGATATGTTAGTGATTTAGGGGGATGTCTACCCCAAGCACGTGAAAACTGCCCCCAGTGGAATGGGTGAATGAGAACAGTTCCAATGGCCATGAAGGCAACTGAAGCAGGTGCTGCGGAGTTTAGAGCTTGGTCAGACATTGAAGATGCCAAGGTCATCCACTGCATCCCAAGCCATTGCCACTCATCCTGACTTTTGTCCTGCCAGTGGGCTTTGATACTCTGAAAGAGAAAGTGAGGTTGATGACTTTCAGCAACTCTGCCTCACTTAAATCTGACTCCTGTGCAAGTCAAAACATCACCCTCATGACATCGTTGGTCCTTTTTGAAAATGAAGGACAAACAATAACCCTGTGGAATCAAGGAGAATAAATTTCAATGCTATAAATACTTGAAGATAGCAATCATCTCCTCTCCTCAATCTTCTGTTCTTCAAGCTAAAGCATCCCTGTTCCTTCCATCACTCTCCCCATGTCGTCTTGTCATTCTAACTTGTCAGTATGGTTCCTAAAATATAGGGTAACCAGAACTGAACACAGTATTTCAGCTGTGGTCTGACCAAGGAAGAAGGGAGCAAGACTCTCATTCCTTATGTCACAGAGGTGGTTACTGAGGACCAAGTTGGGGGCTCGCTTGGCATCACAGAGCAAATGAGTACCAGTGTCAAGACCCGAGTCTCTTTACACCAGGTCAAGGCTCTTCTGCTAGTTCTACTTGACCTTTAGAGGAATAGTAAGGGTCATGATAGCTGGCATTTATGGGTTTACAAAGCACTTTACAAATATTATCTCATTTCATCCTTACGGGAGCCCTGGCAGGTAGGTGCTATTATTATCTCCATTTTATAGATGAGGAAACAGAGACAGACTTGCCCAGGGTCATATAGCTATTAGATGTCCGAGGTGAGATTTGAACTCACAACTTCCTAACTCCAGGTCCAGTTCTCTTTTCACTTTGCCTCCTAGCTTTTTTCACTGATATCCCATGTATGCCTCAATTCCCTCCCATTGAAAGAAGGAAAAGAGGGAGAAGACCTTTAGGTATTCAAATTCTCTGGGTGCTCAAGGGTCATCCTCTTCCCAGCCTTTGGGTTTCTAGCTAAGACAATGATAACTATTGAAATGTCCCCTTAGGAGGGATGGCATCATGGCTATTCCTCCTCCTCCTCCTCTTCTTTCTCAGGCTTAGAATGGCAGAGAAAGAGCTGACATCTAGGGAATGCATGTGGGTGTTGGGGGGGGGGTTCTCTGAGAGGACAGCTAATTTCATAGGATTGTAGAGATAAGATTGCCTCATGAGAAACAATGCAGCCTCGTAGACAGAAAGCCGGCTTTAAAGGCAAGTGGACCTGTTTTCAGGTCCTTCCTCTGACACATACTGGCTTTGACCCTGGGAAAGTCATTTGCTGTAATTAAAGCATCTCTCTTAATACTAAACTGTAGGGGTGGCTAGGTGGCACAGTGAATAGAGCACCAGCCCTGGAGTCAGGAGGACCTGGGTTCAGATCCAGCCTCAGACACTTAACAAAAAACTAGCCATGTGACCTTGGGCAAGTCACTTAACCCCAATTACCCTCCAAAAAGAAAAAAAAAGACTAAACTGTAGAATCACTCATGGTCTGCATTGGTAGAGCAGAGTTTCCTCACTGAGAGTCCCTTAACTAATGAAATCACAGGTCTGCACCCCCCCCCCCCAAAAGAAAGTTGGAATTTGGGTTTGAAAAAGTGTTTTGGGATTATCTAGCCCAATACTTTAATTTTATCAGTGAGGAAACTGAGACCAAGAGAAATTAGGTACCCAAGGTTACATAAGGAGCAAGTAACCGAACTGGGATTTGAAACCAGGTCCTTCTGGATTCAAATTCATTGTTCTTTATATTATACCACACTAGCTTCATTTTTTTTTTTTTTTGCTTTTTTTGGAGGGCAACTGGGGGTAAGTGACTTGTCCAAGGTCAGGTCACATGGCTAGTTTTTGTGTTAAGTGTCTGAGGCCGGATTTGAACTCAGGTCTCCTGACTCCAGGGCCAGTGCTCTATTCACTGTGCCACCTAGCCGCCCCGACACTAGCTTCATTTTAAAGTCTCTGTTACACAAAAGTTCATTGAGAGAACTTAGACCCAGACACTAAAGTCCTTATTTGATCAATAGATCTTAAAGCTACATGACATCAGTTAGTCCAGTCTTCTGCCTTCAAATAGGTATGATTTTTCCCATTTGCTAGAGAAAGAGATCAAAGTCCAGAGAAGGGAATTTGAGGGTATGGCATCGTGAAAAAATTGTGGACTTGAATTGAAAAAAGCTATGGGTTTGAATCCTATCAATGACCTTGACTTGCTGGGTAACCTTGAGCAAATCCCTTCTCATCACAAAGCCTCTTTTTTCTTTTTCTATAGAATGGAGATTGCACTTCATCGTCTCTCAGGCCATTTCCACATCTAAGCTTCTCTTATTCTATGAAGTGACTTGTCCACAGTGATTACATGGCAGACACCAGAGAATCAGGCTTCCTGATTCCTGGTCCAGAGTTCTTACCCAATAGCATGTCCAGTTTGAGAAGTTTTATTGAAACAGAAGTCACCTCAAAGTGAGCCCAAGGTCCAGGCAGCAGTGGCATCTTTTAGAGAGGAAATGATCCCTCTGGAAGGAAGTGGCCAACTTGACCCTGGATAAGTCGTTTCCCCACTGTGGGACTCGGTTTAGCTCCTCTGTAAAATGAGGGAGAAGATAGGGATGGCATCCTCTATAAAATAAAGGACAGAAAGGGGCAGCTAGGTGGCATAGTGGATAGAGTACCAGCCCTGGAGTTAGGAGGACTGGAGTTCAAATCCAGACTCAGACACTTGACATGTACTAGGTGTGTGACCTTGGGCAAGTCATTTAATCCTGATTGCCTTACCTCCCCCCTCAAAAAAAAGGACAGACAATTCTGGATGAGAGAGAAGCCTGGAGATGGCAGAGAGCCAGGCCCCTTTTTCTTCCCCATCAAAAGTGCTGGTGCTGAGCTGTGATTAACCCTTTGAAGAGTTTATTACTAACTTATGATTAATACCCAGGGAAGAGAGATACTGAGTTAGACATCTCTGATCATAATCAAGGCTCCTTCCCACCACAGCTTAATTAGCAGAGGCCTTGAGTATTCTAGGCCATCTCTAGGATGGATTTGGGAGAGAATGGAACTGATATTTATTGGGTAGGAAGGCAGAATCCTAAGAAGGAAAGGAGATTTTTGTCCCTGTTCCAAATGATCCTAAGTCCCAGGTCCAATGATCCAAACTCTGTGACCTTGGAAAAATTGCTTCTTTCCCCTCTGTCTCCCCATCTGTAGAACAAAGGGGTTATAAAAGATGGTCTTTTAGGCTCTCTCAACTCAGATGTTTTACCTCCTATGATTTTTAAAAGAACATTATTGATGCTTTTTGTTTTTACACAAGGCGTCTTGCAGGCAAACCTTCCTGGGGGGAGCTCTGTATGTTCTCTTATTCTGAAATCCCTTCCAGGTCTGACAGACGATCTCTGGGATTCTTTGTGATCCTAGCATTCTTCCCAGTTCGGACATTCTGTGATTCTAGAGAGCTAGTTTTAGGAGAGGTCAGAGAGGAAAATGGAAATAGGTTGGAGGCAGATTTACATTGTTCCTTATATCATACACAAGCTTCCTTTTAAAGGTTCTGTTGCACAGCTGGGGAGTGGGAGGAGCAGATTTTCTGGATGTTTTAGGATGTCCTTGGCCTGTCTGCATGACTTAGGGACCTTGTCAGAGTCTGGACCTAGGTTGGAGGAGCAGGTGAAAGGGGGCTGGGTTGCAGAGGCAGTGAAAGGGCACATTGGTGCAATGTGGACATCATGGTGCAATGGAAAGCCCATAATCTGGAATCAAAGGACTGGATTCAAGTTCTCTTTCTGCTCCTTTATGGATTTGGGCAAGTCATTTAAACTGAGGGCCTCAGTATGCTCATCTATGAAATGAGGGGTTTTTTCCTCCCGAGTGTTCTCTAAAATCCTTACCTGTCTAAATGTCTATGATCCTGCAAATTATTTCTTGAGATACCTAGCTAGATTAGGGCACATTCACTAAACATTAGCATACCAGTAGTGGTTCCTTTAGGAGCTGGCCAGGCTTAGTGTTGAGAAATTCAGCATCCACTGACAGCCCTTCATCCAGGCAAAGAGTTCATAGTGGGGCATCCCCTGCCACCTCCCCCAGGCATACAAGCTACTTATTTGTGGGGAGGGGGAGTCTGGGAGTGAGGAGTGTCCCTTCTGTCTTCTAGGAATGTTCTTTTTATTGGAGATAGTTGGAGAACAGAACAAAAACCTTGTAATAGAAGCAGCTGAGTTTGAATCCTGATTCTGATAGCTTTGTGACTTTGGGCCTTTCATCCTCTTCAAGCCTCAGTTTCCTCATCTGTAAAATGGGGGTGATAATAATAATGCACTATTTTCCTCACAGGATTGTTGTGAGGAAAGTACTTTGTGAATCTGAAAACTCTCTATACATGTTCTTACTATTAAAACCACCACCATCATTATCATCATCATTGTCATAATGCATCTGGACAGATTGCCTTGAGCAGTGCCAACCCAAAGCACTAGAGAAATGTATTCTACAAGACCTCAACACTATGTGACCTCCTTTCCCTGGGCTTGCAGAGCAGGTCAGAACTCCATAGATTCATGGAGGTGAGAAGCTTAACTCCCTTCTGTCCTAAACATCCTAAAACATCCTTAATTGCCTTCCCTAGATTCTGGTCCACACTTTCTTCCTCACTCTCCCCTATTTCCAGCTTGCCCCGAAGACAGGATTGAGGAAGCTCCCACGGCCAGAAAAAGGGCTAACTTTTTTGGAAGTAGGTAGGGGTGGGTTTTCCTGGCCTCTTAGCCATGGAAATGGGGGCATTACTCACCCTGGGAAATAGCCCTACCCTATAACCTGAGCACTTAGAAGGGGTGGAGGTGAGGGGCGATGAAAGAGATGTTTCTGATTAGTACCTGGCACATTGACTAATACTGGAGGTCCTCCCTCCCCGGGAGGGAAACTGGTATCCAGAAGATAAGAACGAGGTTTGGGAGCTCCAGAATTTCAAGAAAACAGATCTGGGATGGCTCTTTTCTGTGGCACTGGCTGTACTCAGCCTCCATAAGGAACAGGATTGGTTCTTCTCCCCCTGCACCTTCCCCAGAGCCCTTGGGCAATGGGGCTTCTTGGAGGAGTTTAGAGACAGAATTGGATATGGAAGAGCTCTCCATCCATCATTGACAGAGTTGGAATGGACTTTGGAAGCATCCTGGTTTTCCTTAGCAAACAGTTGTCCATCCCTGTTTCTAGTAAGGCAATGCTCAAGGCAGGCTCCCTCCCCACTATTACCACAAACACAAAGCTGGACAATTCAACTGTGGGGGCAGGAAGGTAGCAATGGTTGTCAGTAACCTTAATGAGGGTACCAGCCTGTCTCTCTCCCTCTCTCTCTCTGAAGCTGCCTGTGGGGAGCTTGGGCTTTTGGACTTATATGTTCCAAACTGTCCCTTATATTGTACTAACAAAGAGGGAGAGAAAGGGAAGAAAGCCAGTATCCCAGAGCTGTCAGCATTGGGGAGTCTGGTTACCTGGAAGCTTCTCTTAGTGTTTGCATTCTCCTGTGTTGTGTGTCCCTGGGGAGACGTGTCTGTGTTTTTGTTTTGTAGTGGGATGTAGTATAGGCATGCTGGAGGTCTTAAGGTACAGCATGCACTGAAAGATTAAACAACAAAGGATTAATTATTATCTGTAGCTAAGCATATGAAAGCACTTTTCCTTATGATCTTGGGTGTGTTCTTGCCACAACTCATAGACCCTTTGCAGACTTTCATGTTGTCTTGACCTCAGCACATTACATATGACCTCTATCACCTACCCTCTTGGAGTGACCACAGGGATGGAACCTTCCCCAGTTTGGCTCAGGTTGGAAGTAGGGTGAGGAGGGGCAGGGTAGAAGAAGTTAGTATTTTATTCAGTAAGAAGGGCAGAGCCTGAGGGATAAAGAATGATGCTTTCTGCCTTTCTTTCTCCCTTTGCTTCTCTCTGCTGGTGGGCTTCTGATGGGTAACAAGGCCTGGCCGGCTGGAGCAATGCCATAGAGCTATTCTTAGCTCTGGGATGTTCATTCTCAACCTCCCAGGTGATATGGTCCAACAGCTGTATTCCCTCATCCTCTTTTCCTCCCTCCTCTTTCTCTCCTACTTTGAACTATGTATTGGCTAAAACCCATTCTGTTCTTAAAGTGCCAGAGGGAGAAAAAACTATGTTGTGAAATATGAAACTGGAGACGCTCTCCCTCTCCTCTGTGTCTCTCGCTGGTTAGTCATGGTCACACCCACTGGGTGAAACTAGACTCTGTTCTGCCCTATTAATTTTCACAGCTAATTCCCTCCCCCTCCCAACCCCCACCCCCAGGCCACTGCTTGCTCAGCTGTTTGGCGCTGTCATAATCACCTCTTCTTTCACCCGCCCTGGGCTCTTGGCCTGCATCCCTCTGGTTGACACAAGATGCTGCCCGTGGCCTCCTGCTGCTACCACCCTTAGGGACCCAGGGCTGGCTCTACTGATGGCTTCTCCCCGACAGGCTGGCTGCAGGTGGTGACAGGGATGGGCTGATGGCATGGCAGCAAGCAGGCGTGGACCTATTCCTGACGGGATATGACGGGCAAACCCCGCTGCAAGTTGTAAGTCTGACCTTTCCACTGGTCTTGGAGACCTTGGACACATTTTACAGGAGATTTTAGCGGCAAAGGGCTACATGTGAAAGAATGGCCCCAAATCTTGACTTGATCACTGTTCTCCTGGACCCTCATAAGTACTTCATGAGTCCTTAAAAACCCTACATGGAATCAATTCAGAATCTCAGGTTTCCACTTCCTAATTAAGTTATGGTTCTTTACTGGCATGGAGGGAGAGGGGATTATTTGTCAATTCAACCAATATATATTCAATATCTACTTTATACAGGGGCAGTATGACATCAAGGGTCAAGTGCTGAAGCCCGAGTCAAAAAGAATTGGGTTCAAATTCTTTTTTTGATACTTACAAGCCATATGACATTTATTAACTCTCTTGAGACTTATTGACCAAGTTAGATAGGTTTCCCGAATATTCTTCTTACATGGATTAAATCATAGAGCCTTGATATTGATTCATAAAAAGCACATGCAAAATTAGATCAGGTGATTGTCTCTGGGGAAAAAAAGTGTTGTATTTGGGGCAGCTAGGTGGTGCAGTGAATAGAGCACTGGCTTTGGAGTCAGGAGCATCTGAGTTCAAATCCATGACACATTTGCTAGCTGTGTGACCTTGGGCAAGTCACTTAACCCCAATTGCCCTGCCTTCCCCCCTCCAAAAAAAAATGTATCAAACATCTCTAATAAGAGTCTGATGTATACATAATATACCTACATACATATTTTCAAAGATTGTGGACAATAAACACATAAAGCCAAAAGCCATTCTCCAATATATTAGTGGACAAAGTATATGGTAAAGAGTTCTCAAGAGAAGAATTGCAGACTATTAATAACCCATGAAAGTATGCTCCAAATCACTCATAAGAGAAGTATGAATCAGAACTACCCTATTTCACTTTATACCCAGTAAATTGACAAAAATGGCAAAAGGTAGGAATAGTCAATGTTGGAAGGGTTGTGGAAAGATTAATGCACTAATGCCTTGTTGGTGCATCTGTGAGTTGGTGCATCCATTCTGGAAAGCTATTTGGAATTATGCAAACAGAGTGGTTAGAATGTCTCTATCCTTTGACTCATATCCCACAAAATACTTATACCCCAATGTGATCAGGAATAAGAAGAAACACCAAAATATTTATTGCAGCACTTTTTTTCATAGCAAAATTGGAAATAAAATAGATGCCAATGATTGGGAAATGGCTAAACTATAGTCCATGAATATAATGCAATATTAAGCACTCTAATAAAGATGACTATGATGAATACAGAGAAATATAGAAACTTATATGAACAGAACAATCAACCATTTTAAAAATGCCTATTATTGGGGCAGCTAGGTGGCACAGTGAATAGAGCACCAGCCCTAGAGTCAGGAGGACTTGAGTTCAAATTTGGCCTCAGACACTTAGTTGTGTGACCTTGGGCAAGTCACTTAACCTCAATTGCCTTGCTTTCCCTCCTTCCCCTCCCCCATCCCCAAAAGGCCTATTATTTGCCAGACATTGGGTACACAGCTATAAAGGATGATTTCCGAGAAGCTAACCTAATATGGAAACAAGTTCAAATATGTATATGCAGAATAAATATAAAGAGAATCATTACAAATCAAAACAAAGTATTTAGGCAGGGAGATCTCTAGAAGTTGGAGGGGTCAGAAAAGGGATCATGTAGAAGGTATTGCTTTAGCCATGTCTGGAAGGCAGAGAGCTATCCTTTAAGACTAGCATAACAGTAACAGAGCAGTTGAAGCTGAATGATGCAAAATTACAATTACCCTAAAGATGAGACGCTAGAGGACAACTTTCCTCATTTTTCACAGAGGTAGAGGATCATGGGTATGGAATATTGCATCTAATTGTAGATTTTTGTGAGAGTGGTTAGTTTTGCTGACATTTTCTTCTTTTTTAATCTTTGTTATAAGGTTTGGGAAAAATAGGAAATAGAGATAATATAAAAATAAAAGATGAATAAAGATTCAGAGAAATGAAGTGATTTGCTCAAAGTCATACAGCATATGAATTTCAGAGGTGGGTCTTGGAAAACAGGTTTTCTGATTCTTCACATAGCTTTCCTCATGCAACACAGACTTTGTGTTCAAGGAGTTTGGAATCTAGCGGGGAAACTGAGGCTCTTGGAAGTCAGGGCTAAGGATGATGAAGGGCTAGCTCCCAGGCCCACAGGATAGCCAGTGAGTATATATAGCTAGTGAACCCACAGGTTCATTCCTAAGTATCTCTTCCTACTCTGTGTCCCTGATCTGAAGGGACTCCCCCACTCCTCTCCAAATCTGCCCCAAATTTCAAGACTTACATGCTCCCATCTGTTGTTGTTCAGTCATGTCTAACTCTTTTTTGACCCATGGACCTTAGCATACCAGTATTGTCCAAGGGGTTTTCTTGGCAAAATACTGTAGTGGTTTGCCATTTCCTTCTCCAGTGGATTAAGGCAAACAGAGGTTAAGCGATTTGCCCAGGCTCAGACAGCTAGTAAGAATCTGAGGCTGGAACTCAACTCAGGTCTTCTTGACTTCAGGCCCAGAGCTCTGTCCACTTAGCCGCTGAACTGCCTCTTCATGTCCTCCCATTAGCCTCCTGTAATCACACTTATTCCTCCCTTTTCTGACTTCCTAAGTCATAGGACCATAGGCTCATAGAAAGTTTAAGCCAGAAGTAAACTTGAGAGTTCCAATTGTCCAAAACCCTCATTTTTCAGAGGTGAAACCGAGGAGACCCAGAGAAGGTAAGTGTCTTGGCCAGAGTCACACAAGTAATAAGGAACAGGACTGAGACTTGAACCTAGGGCTCTAGCGTCACTTTTCACTATACCATATACATGACATCACTTGGTTCTTTCCAGTTACACAGTCTACCTTAAACGATTTCACAGGTGAATCTTAGCCCTCAACAAACTGCATACGGCAAAGTCAATGTTTTCTTTTTATCCCTTCTCTTATCTTTCCTTTTCCTGGCAGAATGAAGCTGGAGGCCTGGGACAGGGCTCACTGCTGGGGTTGAATATCTAGAATGTTCTCCCTCCTTACTGCTGCCTTAGGATCCCTAGAGTCCTTTAAAGCTCAGCTTAAACACAGCCTGCTATATATGTGTGTGTGTGTGTGTGTGTGTGTGTGTATACATATGTATGTATGTATGTATATTCTTACACATCTATGGGTGTCCCAAAGTCTTTTTACAGTTTTAAACTATTAAAGCTTAAAATATATAGAGTGTATATTTACCTATAAATCTATCTCTTCCCCCAAAAGAGTGCAAGCTCTTAATGGCAGGGATTGTTTCATTTTTGTCTTTGTATCTCAGCACCTGGCATAGTGCCTTGCATGTAGTGAGTACTTAATACATTCTTATTAATTGATTGATTGACTGACCTAAATAACAGCTGTCTAAATACCAGTACCCTTGACAGTAGTGGTGGTGATGGTAAGGAGTCCTGGTGTAGATAAAATAAGCAATCATTTGGTTACCCATAAGGCACCACATATTAGGTAGAGGACCAGAGATCTCAATCCAAATTCTACCTGTTAAAATCTATGACCTTGGGTAAGTCACTCAACTCTCTCAGGACTTCATTTTCCTCACCTGCAAAAAGAGGATGTGGGGGGCAGCTAGGTGGCATAGTCTATAGAGCCCTGGAGTCAAGAAGACTTGAGTTCAAATCTAGCTTCAGACACTTAACACTTACTAGTCGTGTGACCTTGGGCAAGTCACTTAACCCCAATTGCCCTGCCTTCACCCTCCATAAAAAGAAAAAAAAAGGGTGTGGGCTAAAATGGCCTCTGAGATCCCTTCGGCTCTAAATTGATAATTCATTTGCCCATATAAGACTTGGTACAAGTTGTTTCTTCCCATTGGACCTCAGTTTCCTTGTCTGTAATCTGAGGGGGTTGGAGTAGGTGATTTCTTAGCTTCCTCTTAGTTCTGGTAGTCAATGATTTATATTGCCACCAAGTAAAGACAACTTTTTGGGTACCAAATTATTGCTGGTTTTAGTGGGTGCAGCAGATTCTGGTGCTGCTGTCAAGGATCTCATGGTTTGGGGGCAAGGACAGACCTGGCCCCTGATATCTAAGAATTCAACCTGGGGGGAGATGGGAGAGGCAAGCTAAACTCTCAGGGACCTGTCATAAGTTGGTGCAGAAGAGGAGGAATCCTGGGTCTTGCCAACAGGGGGACACAGTTTGGCTGAGGAGATGATGAAAACACAGGAAAGGATCAGGGGCTGGAGGATAGGTCAGTCACTGAAGGGAGGGGGCCCTAGCTCTGACCAACAGCCCACAGATGATCCATCAGGAGCTGATGGGGGGGGTGGGCTTCTTTTCTTGTGGATTGTTTGTCAGACACAGCTGCAGCAGTAACTATGCCAACCTTCCTTTCCAGGCAGAAGCTGCTGGGAACCAAGAGTTGGTGAGTCTCCTAAGAGAACACGGGATGGAGGCCAGGTAAGGGTATCCAGACAAGAATGTTGGGAGAGAGAAGGGACTCCGGAGCATGGGGGATACAGTAAGACATCTCCCAGGATTGTGGATCCTCTGCCCTGGTCTAGCCTACAGACAAGTGTTCTAAGTGGTACAGTATCCCAGAGAACAGGGACCAAGTGCATCTCATCTGAAGAGAGTTTACTTAGATATAGTGTATTTGAATAGAAGACCATGGGTTAAAAAAAATACTTGGGATGATAGATTTAGAACTAGAAGAAATGGTTTGTTAATTTTATAGATGAGGAAACTGAGGGTCAGAGTGCTTAATAGTGAATGGCAGAGGCAGGAGGTTCACATCCCCCTGCTCCACTGGGGTGAATCACCTTACTCACAAATAGCACCTAGAAGTAGACAATTACAAGTGGTATTATCCTGATTACAAGTCAATAGATGGTTAGGGAAAAGAATCACAGGATTTGTTATGTCTTGCTTTCCCCTCAAAAAAAGGAGGATCAGGAATGAAGCATGGACTCATGTACAATGGAAAGGAGGCTGGATTTGGAGTCAGAAGACCTGGGTTCAGATTCTTGCTCTGGTATTTACTACTTGTGTGACCTTGAGCAAACCAGGCAACCTCTCTGGGCCTCAGTTTCCTCAACTGTAAAAAAAACGGATTTGTACTTAGATGGCCTGAGGGTCCCTTCCCACTCTAAATCTAAGAAAATATCCAAAAGTACTGACCTACAGTGCTTAGCACAACCCTTGGCACATAGTAGGTACTTAAATGCTTGTTGACTGACTGACCTAAATGCCTACTTACCTATTTATACAAAATATGAGAACAAGCTGGGCATGCCAATCAAGGGCATCTTTGGTGAAGGTATGGGAAGGGAACATGGGGAGGCTTTCAGAAATGAGATTCCACACCAGGCTACATCTTTACAGTCCCAGAGAACTACTGTGCTTATGGTCAGCCTCTGGTGCCGTGGAGGTAGATGCCAATTTAAAGACTCTTCCATCAAGGTTCCTGTTTTGTGGAAATAAACATTAAGGTTCAGAGAGGCTGTGATTTGTACATGGCTGAAAAGTTAGTGAATAGATTTGAAACTCGGGTCCTCTCTCCATACCCAGGATTCTTCCCACTACAACTCAAGAGCTATGAATCCTTTTCTCTTGTTTGGTCCTCATAAAAATGAGAGTCTCCAATTGGGTGAAAATCTACTGAACCCCTGATGTGCATGGGACCCCATGATTCTCTGAGGAAGAGGGTGAGGGAAAGAGTCACAGATTGGTAAGACTAGGAAGAAAGGAAACAAGCATTTATGAAGCACCTCTGTATACAGAAAATATACCCTTTGATCCTCAGAACAGCCTGTGAGGCAGGTGCTGCTATCAGCCATAGTTTACAGCTCAGAAAACTGAGGTGAGGTGGATTCTCCAGGTTGAGGCAGCTGGAGAGGGTCTAAGGCTGGATTTGAACTTAGGGAACCTGGCTCCATCTCTGTACCACCCGCTGCCTCACAGGGGGAGTAGAGGAAGGTTAAGACTGAGACATTCATATACAGAGAAATAACTCTCACCAAGAACCCAGGATGTTTGAAGAGCCATAAGAGAATAGAGCATGTTAGAGCAGAGGGAGATGATTAAGAGAGAAAATGCATCTTTACAGAGGGGGAACACAGCTAATGCTGTGTGTACTGGTGATTTAGGTTGATTTTTTTTGTTACGAGGGATGCCTTGGGGGTGGGGGAAGCGCGGAAAGAGGGAGGATATATCTGGAAATGAAGGTGATGTATTAATCAAGAATAGGGACAGGACTTGTGATTTTATGGGTATAGGGAACTTCCAGATGAGGAAATTCTTCTACCAATGCAGATTGGTGTCTTCTCTAGGATTTACAGTCTCATGAGAGTTGCCTAGAACACTGAGAAATTAAGTGACTTGTCCAAGTGCATATAACTGGTATTTGTCAGGAGCAGGACTTGAACCCAGGACTTCCTACTTATGAAACTGGCTCTCTATCTACTGTGTGTGCATGTTGTGTTGTGTGAATGCAGAGAGGAGAGACAGAGGGAGGAACAGAGAAGGAGGGGAGGAAGGGGGACAGAGAGAGGGAGAATGAGGAGGACAGGAAGAGGAAGAGAAAGGGAGGGACGGTAAAGGAATAAGGGACAGGAGGGGGGGAGAGAAAGAGAAGAGGAATGTAACCTCTGGAGATGGGGATCAGGGAAGCTTTCATGGGGAGAACAACATGTACAGAGTACTGTGCTAGGGTCGGGAGATGGGAAATTTAGATAAAGTTCTTTGCCCTCATAGAGTCTAGAAGGAAATTTGACACAAACATAACTGTAATTCTTGAATTAAAGGTACAACACAATTAATTTCCTCTAAGTCATTAAGGGGAAGCAGTTAATTACCACCATTTTATGATCATTAAGGACAGCCTCTTCTAATGTCCTCCCTCTTCCCTCCTTCTACCAGAGATCTATTTGTGCAGTCTGTGTCAGACTTCAATTAGTCAGTTAATTAATCAACAAGCATTTTGGAGCCCTCTGATACAGGCCTGTGTCCTGTCCAACCCATCTTAGTTTGTTTCTTCTAAGCATCACGACTGAGAAAGAGTTTGATCGATTGATAAATGCTTGTTGCTAGAGCCAGACTTTGCCTTCTGGGAACTCCCAGTCTTTTGAGATAGAGGAGGAGCTCTTGATTTGGGGAGGCAAAACCCACATACTGCAGAACTTTAAACAGTAACATCAGATAGTGGGTAATTGTCCAGGACACAAATGATCTGATATAAGTGTTGTAGGAGGTCAGCTGAAAGAGAACTGGATGGAGGTTGGAGAGCCACTCAGGGTCCCTCATAGTCCCTGAAACTACAACAAAGGCTCAGTCTGTGTTGATAGCAGTCGCTCAAACTGGAGTTCCATGTAGACATAAAATCACAAGTCTGATAAAAAAGGAGAAGGAGGAGGTAGGGAAGGCTTCCTGGAGGAGGTAGGATTTAACCTCAGACCTTTTTGTGTGATTTCTTTAGGTCTGACACACTGTGATGCTTCTGACACTCAGAAGAGGAGCATTTGAGAAAGTCCTGTCCCTGAGAACCTCCATTGCTGGTGCTGAGCTTGCCTTCCTTCCTTGTATTCGGGACTGGGGAAGGGAAGGAGTCAGGGTTAGGGATGGGAAAGGGGAGAAACTCCCAGCTTCCCACTTTCCCCTTTCCCTCCTCTACCGCTGCCTCCAAACGCCCAGGATGCCCAAATCCTTTGTGGTTCTATCATCTGTTTATTTCATGCAGCCTTTTTCTATGTCTCCTCACTGAGCCTCTCTGACCCTTGACAGATTATACTTCCAAAATGAGATTAGGGCTCTGCAACCTACTTGATATTTGTGTCTTCAATTCTAGTAGACATTTATTTTTATGTTTATTTTTCCCCCATCAGAGGCAATAACGTCCATGAGGACAAAAACTCACACCTGTTAGGAATTGACATTTTTTTTCAAGCTGATTTGAAAGAAAAAATTCAGTATTGATGCTGTTTGTTAATCTGTTGCAGAACTGGCAAAGTTTTCCCACTGTGTTTAATTTAAGACTAGCTTGGCATGTCCAAAGATTTTCAATACACACACACACACACACACACACACACACACAGCATTGGTATCACCCTAAAGTTCTTATTTTTTTTAAAGTTCTTATTTTTTAAGAATGGTATTTGCTAATGGCAGGTATCTTAGTTGTTATTATATCTGTCATGGAATATTAAAAAAAAACACCCTTTCTACATTGCATTTTATACCTTGAAAGTCTATTCGGATAGAACCAGATTATTGGAGATACAGCATGGTAAAATTAGTAAGAGTCACATACTTGAAATCACAAAAACTGATTTTGGTTTCGGCTTTTTATCACTTATTTGTTGTGTGACATTGGCAACTTCCTTTCCTTCCCTGTCTCTGGGTCTCAGTTTACACATTTCAAAAATAGAATGAATGGGTAAAATGGTCTCCAAGACTCTTTGGGGTCTTAACATTGTTTGGAAAATTTCAATAATTCTCTTTCTTCTCTGAGACTTAGTTTCCTCATTCTATAAATGAAGAGATTGCATTTAGTGGTCTCTAAAGGACCTTCCAGCTCTAAATCTGTGGTCCTATGAAAACTAAACTCTTCATCTTCTCCCCTAAGCCTGTCCTTTACCATTTTTTTGTATTCTTCCCTCCCAGTCACCCAGCTTGAAACATCAGAAACATCATTGATTCTTCTGTCTCTTTCACCCTTTATATTGAACTAGTTGCCAAGTTATGTTAATTGTATTTCCACAGTGTTCCTGCTCCACTCAGACACCATCCTTGTATTAATCCCTCACCTCTTCTCACCAAGATTATTTTAACAGCCTCTTAATTGGTCTCCCCATTTCCATCATCTCCCTTCAATCCATCTATTACACTACTGCTTGAATAATAACCCCATTAAAAAAATTTTGAACTTAATAAACATCATCTAAAATGATCATTTCCAAATACTCATTAGAACAGAGAGGTTGTACATGAAACTGTGAATCTCTATAATGTACAGCTTGATTGTTTTTTAAAAAGCATATAATAAATTTAACATTACTTTTGAAGTTGTTTGTGATTCCTTTTTTCCTTTTTCTTTCACATTTTTCAGAAACATCTCAATGACCTCCTTTTTTCTTTCCCCTCTTTTTTAGGGTAACATTATCCCCTCTTATTCCCTCCCTTCCCCCATTGAGAAAACAGAACAACAAAACTGTTATAAACATGTAGAGTCATTTAACCCCAATTGCCCTTCCCCAAAAAAGTAAAAAAAAAAAAAATGTATAGTCAAGCAAAACATTCCCTCATAGGTCATCTCCAAAAAAAATGTCCTTTCGCAGTAAGATTGCATCACTTTTCTATCAAGAGGTGGTTATTATGTTTCATATTGAATCCATTAGAATTGTGGTTGGTCATTGCATTGATCAGAATTCCTGTCTTTCAAGGTCACGACAATATTGTTATTGCATAAATTGTTTTCCTGGTTCTGCTTACTTCACTATGTATCAGTTCATATGAGTCTTCCCAGGTTTCCCTGAATTGTTCCCTTCATCTTCTAAATCAGTGGTATTCCATTATACTCATAAACCACAACTTGTTCAGCTGTTCCCCCATTGATAGATACTCTTTCAGTTTCCAATTCTTTGCCCCCACAAAAAGAAGTGCCATAAATATTTTTGTACAGACCTTTTCCTCTTGCTCTCTATTTTGGGATATAGTCCTAGTAGTGGTATCACTGGGTCTTGGGGTATGCACATTTTAATAGCTTTTTGAGAATAGTTCCAAACTGCTTTTCGAAAAAAATGGGTGGATCAAATCACAGCTCCACCATTGCCTGAATATTCTACTAATGAACTGCTGTGACATTATTGGTCCTTTCCTTAAAAAATGAGCCTTCAGTGACTCCTCAATGCCTACTGAAAGCAGCACATCAACACATCTCTCTGGTTATTCAGGTCCCTCCATTATTTGGCTTCAACCTAAGTCATCGGTTTTTGTTGGTTTTTTTTTGTAAAGCACCCTCCCCCCTCCCATTCAAGTCAAGGCAAGCTAGCTAGCTAGGTGTTGTATTAGAGGGCTGTTCCTGGGTCTAGAAATCCTGTGTTTGAATCTTGCCTCAGTCATTTAGTAAATGTGTGATCCTTGGAAAATTATAAAAAAAATTTTTTTTGCTTTTTTGTAGGGCAGTTGGGGTTAAGTGACTTGCCCAAAGTCACTTACCCAAGTTGGTAAGTCTGAGGCTGAGTTTGAACTCAGGTCCTCCTGACTCCAAGGCCAGTGTTCTATTCACTGCGCCACCTAGCCATCCCTAAATCATTTAATTTTTGTTGTCTTCAGTTTCCCTGTCTATAAAATGAAGTCATTGTGAGGATTAAATGAAATAATAAATGTAAAGTGCTTTCCAAATCTTAAAGTGCTAGATACAACACAAAAAAACCTAGCTGTGTGACCTTGGGCAAGTCACTTAACTTCAATTGCCCTACCTTCCCCCCTCCAAAAAGAAAAAAAAAAAAGTGCTATATACATTTTTATCATTCCTGTTCACTACTATCTTGATTTGGCCTCCCTTTGCTCACACTGTTCTCCCTGGTATGGACCCCCTTTCCAAGTGCCAAAGTCCTTCCCATTCATGACTTAGTTTGTATTTGACCTCTAACTTCTTTTTCAGGTGAGAGTGATCTCTTCCTTCCCTAGTTTCCCATATTCTGGCCTTCTCACTTGTCTCCCTCTCCCTTGTACCAGTTATTTGTGCAATTGTCCTTCCTCTCAAGAGACTGTAGGCGCCCTGACAGCAGGGTCTGTGTCATTTCCATCTTTGTATACTTAGGCCCAGTCTTAGGGCCTTGAACGTAACAGGCATTTAGTAAACAGTTTTTGAATTGCATTCAACTAGAAACACAGGCTGCTCTAGGTGAATTGCATTTCGGTTTATCGGTGGCAAGGCTATCCTTGCTTCCTCTTCTGCCTCTCAGTCCTCTTGACCTGCTGAACAGGTGTTTTCCCTGCTCTCCTCACTCTCTTCCCTCTCCCTAACCTTTTCTCATTTAGATCACATTCTCCTACAGTACTGTGGCAGTCTTCAATGGCATGGGCATTTGCGAAGTGACTATAGGCTAGAAGGAATCCCACTAGCAGTGGCAGAGTGGTTTAGAGCTGGAGTCACAATACCTGGGCTGGAGCCCTGATTGTAATGCTTATGGCATCAAGTCTCCGAACCTCATTGTCATTTATAAAATGGGATGGTAACAGCACCAACATCCCAGGCTCATTTGGAAGAAAAGTATTTTGTTGATCATAATGCACAAACATAGGGAGAGGGGCATTTCCAGTCATCCTGATCTACATCTGGCCACTGGACCCAGATAGCTCCGGAGGAGAAAATGAGGCTGGTGACTTTAAATCCAATTCACTTGCATATCATGGCACCACCTCCCTGATGTTATGGTCCTCTTTTCGAATGAAGGACGAACAGCAGCAATATAAACATGTGAATTTCATCTTGAAACAGGATCCCCTTTACCCTATTTTCAAGAGAGCTGTTTCTCCAGCTTCTCCTTAATGCTCCACAGACTTTTTTAGGAACATCTTTGAGTGTTTTCTAGCCCTGACAGTCAGAAAATTCTACTCACCTTCTACCTTAGGGTCACCTTCCTATGATTAGCCATATGTGTTCTTAGCACTCTATCTTCACTTGGATGCTTAAACAGTTCTTGAGAATCCACTGTGCTCAGGGCCATGTGAGCCATTAGAAGGGATGAGAGAAGTGAATAAAGAAGATTCGGTTCCTGCCCTTAAAAGACATGCAGTTTAGCTGGAGAGGTCTGAAATACATTAAATACAAATACATGAAGTACCTTAATGCTTTGGGTCAAAATTTATTTCAAAACATTTAGGGGTGTTTAGGTGGCGCAGTGAATAGAGCAAGGCCCTGGAGTCAGGAGGACCTGAGTCAGACACTTAAAACTTACTAGCTGTGTGACCTGGGCAAGTCACTTAACTTCAACTGCCCTGCCTTCCCCCCTCCAAAAAGCAAAAAAACCCCATTTATTTGTTTTGCATTTGAGGCAGAGGTTACTGATTAGGTATGAACACCCAGGCTGATTAGATTTCCTTTTTTTTTGGAGGGGGAAGGTAAGGTAATTGGGGTTAAGTGACTTGCCCAAGGTCCACACATCTAGTAAGTATGATCAAATGTAAGGCTATATTTGAACTCAGGTCCTCCTGACTCATGCTGTATTCACTGAGCCACCTAGCTGCCCCTCTGACTGATTCTATCTTAAAAAATGATGAGATTTCACAATAATGAGGTTACTGGGAGTATAATGGAGAAGTCAAAAGTAGAGGTGGGAAATGAAAGTGGTTGCAGATAAAAAGTTGATTGCAGAGTCAGTAAAACCTAGGTTATGGTCTTTCAATTGATACATATAGGCTGTGTGGGCTAGCTGTTCATCTCTCAGTGTCCCCAACAATGCTCTAAGATTATAAATTGCATCGTAGGTATCAACCTATATTGATAGAGTTCCCTCACCAGAAGTTCCCTATACCAGTGAAATCACACATCCAGTAACCACCCCCCACCAAAAAAAAAAAAAGTGTTCAGTGCTGTGGATAAAAGATAAAACTAAACCATCCCTGCCCTCCATTGCATTTTTTTTGGAGGGGGGAAGGTAGGGCAATTGGGGTTAGGTGACTTGCCCAAGGTCACATGGCTAGTTTTTCGTGTTAAGTGTCTGGGGCCGGATTTGAACTCAGGTCCTCCTGACTCCAAGACCAGTGCTCTATTCACTGCACCACCTAGCCGCCCCCCTCCATTACATTTTAATGGAGTTGTTGCAATATGCGTTGGTGTGGACCACCACTAGTTCAGTTCTCTGGCATACCTGTGGCATGTTTCTCTCCCTAAAGGAGGAAGGAATTTCAAGTAGGTCCTGACCTTACCCCTATCAGTCTTTCCTTCTACAACTGAGTGATGTTAATTTTAGAGGGCTAAGAAGGGAAGAGAAGCTCAGCGAGTAAGAGCACTGGCTCCAGTGTCGGGATGACCTGGATCAAATCCTGGCTCAGATACTTAGCACCACACCCAGAAATAACTGGCCGTGTAACCTTGAGCAAGTTACTTAACCCCGATTGCTTTAAAAAAAAAAAAAACAGGGTTGATACCTTCTCTGGGAAGAGAAGGCAGGTTCTCTTCTTTTGGGCACTGAGGGAATGGAATTTCCTAACAGATAAGTCATGATGTCTGCTGCCTTCTGCAGTACTGTCAAAGTCATTGCCTTGACAAGAATGGTCTAACTCTCTCTATACTTTGAGTCATGTTCAAGAAGATTGGGAAGGATGAGGAAATTGGTGCAGTTTGAAAAAAATCTTGTTTCTTTTTAATTTTTGTTTGCTTTTACATCACTTTTATATATGAACATTTCCCCCAAAATAGGGGGGGGGGAATATACATTTAATAATCATAACTGTGAAAAATTTCTGCAGCAAGTTTTTTTTAATAAAGACCTCATTTCTCAAATATATAGAGAATTTATAAGAATGTATGTCATTCCCCAAGATAAATGGTCAAAGAATATGAACAGGTAGTTTTCAGATGATGAAATCAAGGCTATCCATAGTCATATGAAAAAATGCTCTAAATCACTATTGATTAGGGAAATACAAATTAAAATAACTCACATCTATCAGATTGGCTAATATGACAGGAAAGGAAAAATGCTGGAGGGGATATGGAAAATTGGAACACTAAAGCACTATCAGTGGAATTATGAGCCATTCTGGAGAGCAATTTGGACCAATGCCCAAAGAGTTATAAAATTTTGCATACCTTTTACCCTAGCAATACTACTACTAGGTCTATATCCCAAAGAGATTTTAAAAAAGGGAAAGGGACCTATTATGTACAAAAATATTTATAGCAGCTCTTTTATTGGTGGCAAAGAATTGGAAATTGTGGAGGATTCCTATTAATTGAAGAATGGCTGAATAAATTGTGATAAATGATTGTGATTAAATACTATTGTGCTATAAGAAATAATGATCAGGATGCTCACAGCAAAACCTAGAAAGACATCAACTGATGCAGAGTAAAGTGAGTAGAATCAGGAGAACATTGTACACAATAACAGCAATGCTGAAGGATGACAAATTGTGAATGACAGCTATTTTCAGCAAGACAATTCTAAAAGACTTGTGAAGAAAAATCCTATCCACCTCTAGAGAAAAAGTGGTGGAATATGAATGGAGATTAAAACATACTTTTAAAAAAACTTTACTTTTTTTTTCTTTTGGTCTGTATTTTCTTTCACAACATGACTAATATGGAAATATATTTTGCATGACTGCACATATATAACCTATATCAAATTGTATATTGTCTGAGGGAGGGAGAAAGGGAAGGAGAAAGAGAGAGAATCTGGAATTCATGTTTTTACATGTAATTGGAAAAAATAATATATTAAAAAATTTTAAGTCCCCATGATCAAGTTTTTGGCTTTTTTTTAAGCAAGGTTTACATTTGGTATATTTCAGGAATTAACATTTTTGCAAAGGGATATATCCCTAATGGGCCTGAGGAGTCTGCTGATGTCAACGATCATCTTTGCCTGCCTGAACCCAGGGCACAGGCCTGTCTCCACATATGCATGTTCCAGTGGGATGACCCTGATTCCTGAAGCAAAATTAAAAATCAACAATATACAATAGTTTGGCTTTTCAAAAGAGCATTCAAAAATATTGTTATCTCCATTTTATCAATGAGGAAATTCTAAGATTCCTAACACTTAAAATTCCAGGGGTTGAAAGGTCTTTAGAATCACAAAAAATTGAATGTCAGAGCTGAAGGAGTCTTTGAACCACAGAGCATACAATGTTAGAACTTGCAGGTATCTTGGAACAACAGAGATAGAGGGGGCCTTAGAATCTTAGAACACGGAATATCAGCACTGGGAGGGGCCTCAGAAGTACAGAGTCAGAACTGAGACTTAGACCTAGATCTCCTGGCTTCTAGTCAGGTCTCATAATATCACAGAGTCTCAGAGAGAGGTCATGTAGTCCTACTAATATTAGAATAGGAATAAAGCTCTAAAACACCTGACAGATGGTCTTGAGGAAGACAATTCTGACATCTTTTGTTCTGTAGAGTAGAAGGGTGGAAAGGCAAGCAAAGGAGTACTTAGCTCCTTGTTTCAGTTATTCAAATGTCTTTGACCCTTAACTGAATAACAACAACCAAAGATCTGCAGAGAACAGATTTGGCCAGAATGGCAAGAGCCGTGTTTTTCAGCCTAGGTGAGTGTGTGCAGTCCCTGGGGCTGCCCAGCTTCCCCTGCCCTGTCACCTAGATTTCTTCTGTGCCCTGTTTTGGAGGTGTTGGTTTGGCAGAGGGAACAAATCTTTGTGTGCAAAGCAACCATATGGCATTCTAGATTCTTCCCCCAGATAGCATTCTGGGCCTTGCACAATGAAGAATCCAGAGAACAAGGCATCCCTGGCACCTTTTGCCTTTTCCTGTTGAAAGCAGCCCCATGCCTCCTGGCTTCTGACCCTTTCCTTTAAAGCCTCAGGAAAGAACATCAACATGGGAATGGGACCTATGAGGAGGAAAGGTGCTTGGGGCTGAGGGTTTCATAAGATCCATGGCAGAGCAGAGCAGTGGAAGGAGCCAAGTGGGAGTTAAGACCTCGGGTTTGGTCCCATCTCTGCTGGCTGATTGTGTGACAAGTCACTAAATTTTTATCCTCTATGATTTAGACGATAAACACCTTCCAGTTTGGGTGTTTTCTAGGCAAGTGCATATACTTTGATTTATGAGTCCTTCATCTGCCCTATGATTAAGAAATCCCTAACCCCACTGAATTAGTTCATAGGACCATAGATCCCTCCTGAAGATTCCCCAGCCTTCCTAGAGGCAGCTAGGTGGTGCAATGGTTAGAATACCGGGCCTGGAGTCAGAAAGATCTGAGATCACATATGGCCTGTTACTAGTACATACCTCAGTTGCCTCAACTGTAAAATAGGGATCAGAAGACCACCCACCACCCACCACCCAGGGCTGTTGTGAGGAGCAAATGAGATAATATTTGTAAAGCACTTAGAATAGTGTCTGATGTAGAGGAGGTGCTTAATAAATGCTCATTTCCTTCATTCCATTGGCGCATCACGTTAGCATGCTTTGGTCCTCAAATTCATGAAGTCTTCTATACAAAAAAAAATAGAGATTCCAGCTGCTGCTGTTGAGGTTTAGGTTTAGGGGTGCTCAAGACACCAAAATACCAACAAATACGTCGGGTCCTGCTGAGTGAATTTGACTCAAACCTTCTCTCAAAGTAAAACAAAGTTTATTAAAGATTCTCCATGTTGGGTAGACTCTTAAGCAGCCTGAGCACTTGTGACGCTTGTAAGCCAGCCAGATTGAATCTCAGCACCTTCATGAAGGCAAGATGGATCTTATATACAGAAAGACTGTGGGAGGGATCTAGGTGGCCTAGTAGTCTAGGGTGATGGGAGGAGGGGTCCAGGGAGGATCTGGAGGAGGAGTCTAGGGAGGATCTTGATGGGACTGAGGTCAGATTTCAGGAACCAAGAGTATGGGATTTTGATTGGATCAAGGGTGGGAAACAGACAGTGGAGGACTAGGCTAGGTTAAGGGTAACAGATTCAATGGAAATGATAATGGAAGACTTTTGGCCTCTGGGAAACACCAGATCAAGTGGGAAGATTCAAGGGGTTCCCAGAGGCTATACCCCATCACTGCCATGTGGACCAATTTCTTCAGTGAGGTCAAAGGGTACTTTCACTTCCCTTGGTTGCCAGGATCATAGGGCCCATGCCAGGACCAGGATATGGTAGAAAAAGTGTTGATTGGGGACCTGAATTCAGAACTTGAGTCTGCTATGAATTGGGAAAGTTGCTTCAGCTCCTTCTGTGAGTCTGTGTCCTGCCCTGTAAAACAAGCGGCTTAAATTAGATCATTTCTAAGGTCCCTTTAAGCCCTATGATCCTTTAAGATTCCTCAAGCTATGAATTGCATTTGCTGGAAAGGCCTTTGGTGAGTGGAACATCCTTTCTGTCCTTACACCTGGGCCACATTGGTATTTGATGTCTTGCCTCAGTCTGTGTGTTTGCTGGGTTTAGAGTGTAAAAGACCAGAGAAAGAGCTCTTTGGTTTACACACGGCAGTGACAGAGGCCAAGGTAGAAACGAGGCCTGTCAGCCTCCTGCCCTCACTGTCCTTCCTAATGTTACAGAAGAAAAAAACTGAGCCTCAGAGAGGTGAATGTGCATGGTGTACACAGTGCCGAGGCTGGCATTAGAACCCAAGTCTACTGACTCCAAATACAACGTCTTTCCTCCTTATCAGCACTTACATACTCTCATGCACCAATGCACATATACATATACTCACATGTATGTATACATGTTCGTGTCCATATAGGGACACAAACATGTATATACCCATACACTTGCATATATATATATATACACACACAAATGTATACAAAAACATGCATATAGTTTACTCATGCAGACCAACTTCTTTGTGCATAAGCATCTGAGTGTACACACACACACACACACACACACACACACACACACACGTTCCACTAAAGGCCAGCAGGACCTTGTCCACATGGTCGGGCTCAAGTTCTCCTTGCCCAAACACTCCCCCTCATACTACCTTCTCTCACTACCTGAGATTCCACCATTAAAGCCTCATCCTCAGGGCTAAGCGCTGCCCTGTGTAGTTTCCTCCATTTCCTCCAAAATGTGACCATCCCCTCTCCTAGGAGGTAGGCACTCCAGTCTTCCCCAGCCCCTCCATGTGAGTGAAGTTGTTAGGACATTTCCCTATGGGGCAGCCCCAGGCCCTGACTGTGAGGGTGGTGCTGGAGTTCTCTCAAGTGGGCCAAAAGACACAGAAGGGAGAGGTGTCTGATGGTTTTGACTCACCTCAGAATTTCACCCAGGGCCAGCCTCAAACCCTTCTTCATAGAGTTCAGGCCCCTTGGGACCCTGAGTCCCAGGGGTAAATGAAGAAGTTAGAAGCCAAGGAACCAGCAAACTAGTCCTTGGAGAGATAACAGTATAACAGTGACCCTGGCACACAGGTCTAGACACTTCCCAGATTCCCTTCTTCCTGTCCTTTACCCATGCCCAGAATGGACACCTTCTCATCCCCTCTTCTTCTTCCCTCCTTTCCCCCACACTTCAGGAAAGCACCAGAAATCCTAGAAACCAACCTAAAGTAGACAAGGACTTTCAAACACAGGATGTCAGAGCTGAAAGAATCAGAACATAGACTGTGTCAGAGTCTATAGAAAGTTAGAACTGGAAAGGATGGTAGAGAGAACCTAATGACTGACTGACTGCCTCATTGGGAAACTGTGTATGGGGGACTGAGGAGCTTGTCAGCTTCTCAGAGCAAGCCAGCAGCAGAGCTGGGACTGGCTCTCAAGTCTTGTTTGAAAAAAAAAGGAAAAGAAAGAAAGAAAGAAAGAAAGAAAGAAAGAAAGAAAGAAAGAAAGAAAGAAAGAAAGAAAGAAAGAAAGAAAGAAAGAAAGAAAGAAAGAAAGAAAGAAAGAAAGAAAGAAAGAAAGAAAGGAAGGAAGGAAGGAAGGAAGGAAGGAAGGAAGGAAGGAAGGAAGGGAGAGAGGGAGG
>NW_027186428.1:3729518-3734748 GCF_028583685.1 Petaurus breviceps papuanus
AGGAAGAAAGAAGAAAGGAAGGAAGGAAGAAGAAAGGAAAAAGAAGGAAGGAAGGAAAAAAGAAAGATAAAAAGAATAAAGACTTGAAGGAGTTAATTGGCTGGGAAGGAGGTTAACCTGTGTCCTGGCCTGGACTCTTAATTTTAGGTCCAGGATACCTGATCACTTCTAGTTGCTTGTTACCATCTCTGCTTCACCCCAATAGTTTTATTCCTCTAGCTTAGTGCTGGAGAAGCACTTGTTTACCTCTCAACTGGACTAACAGTCCATTCCAACTCATCTCTGCCAATCTCTTCTCTTCAAACCATTTTCTCTGCTTCTGCCAGAACAGTCTTCCTAATGCACAGGTCTCTCTTGGTCACTCTCTTTTTCAAAACAAAACAAAACTTTCAGTGGCTCTCCATGGCCTAGAGGATAAGGTCCCAAGTTCCCAGTGTGACACTCAAGGCTCTTCATGATTTTTCTCCAGTTTGTCCTTTCAGACTGATTTTACTCTATGGCACTGTCAGGCCAAATTGCACTACCTTGTTCCCTCATCTCATCCTACCCTTTACTTCCTCTCAGTACTTGTGTAAACTGTCTCCCATACCTCCTTTTCTCTCCCTATTGAAACTCTAGTAGGCTCACCATGAAACTTCCTGACCCTATCCCTATTCTCCTCCAGGGTGAGAGAAGACAACTCCAGGTTGGTTAGAATAGTTAGAGAAGACACCTTGGAGGGGATGGGCTATATAGAACATAGACAGGAGGTTTCTGTTTCTGGCTGCTGGATCTCAGTTGGACCTTCTTTGTGGGTAATGACCTTCTTTTCACCTTGGATTTTATTTTGCATCTCTAATTCATGTAGCTACATTAGTTTGGATTAATAGTTATCTGACTAGTGCTTCTGGAATCTTAAAAGAACCTTCAGCAGATTGGGGTGGGGGGGGAGCCAAGGGCTTTAAGCCTTCTGGGTAGTTCTCATTCTTGCCACAGTCTTTGGCATTGAGATCACTGCCAGCTCCCCTTAGATACTCTCACCTCCTTTGGCTGCTGTGTGTGATGTTAGCCTCTCCTAGTTCCCTTCCTTCTTGCCTGATAGGTCCTTCTTGGCTTCTTTGAAGGATTCATCACTATCCTCCCACCTCCCACCCTGGAGTGTTCCCCAAGGCTCTGTCCTTGGCCCTCTTCTCTCATCTCTGTGAGATCATCTCAGCCATAGATTCAGGTATTAACCTTTATGCAAACGACTTCCCAAACTTCACAGCCAGCTTTATTCTCTTGCCTGTATTCTAGCCCCATTTCTCCAGCTACCAGTTGGGTATCACCAGCTTGGCTATCCTGCTGACACCTTACGCTTAACACGCTTAACACCTGAACTCATTCTCTTCTTCCCAAAACTTGTCCTCCCTTCCCAACTTCCATATGTCTGTTGATTGCATTTCTATCCTCCTGAGGTTGAAACTTGACTCTTCTCTCTTCCTCACCCTTCAGATTCAGTCTGTTGCCAAGTCCTGCCCACTCCGCCTCCCTCAAATCTCTTCCATCCCTCCCTTGTCTTCACTCACATGGCCACCACTCAAGTTCAGTCTCTCATTACTACTCACTTGAACAATTATAATAGCTTCCTAATTGGCCTCCCTTGACTTCAATCCCTCCCCTGTTCAATCCAGGCTTCACACAGCTGCCAAAATAATCTTCCTATGGAACAGGTCTGACCATGTCACCCACCTGATCAGAAAACTTTAGAAACTCAGATCTGCCTCTAGGATAAAGTATCAGCTCTTTCACCTGCCTTCGAAAGCCCTCTGCCATCTGGCTCCAGTCAACCTTTCTGGTTTTGTTTCACTTTGAGACCCTCCAACACCCACTTTCCAGACTTATTGAACCACTAACTGCTCCCTGAACCTGTCCGAAGATCTTGGGGTCATAGCTCCAGAGCTGGAAGCTTCTCTGCCCAAGTTGCCTCCTTTTACAAGGGGAGGAAATCAAAACACAGAGGGGGCGAATGACTTGCCCAATGTTGCTCAGGTAATAAGTGGCACAGCTGTGCTATCTTCCACCTCCAGGCAATTTGTAGGTCATCCCTCATGCCTGAAATGCATCCCCTTTTCAGAATCCCCTTTCTTCAAAGCTGAGCCAAGGCATCACCCCTTCCATGAAACCTTCCTTCATGTCCTTCCTCCCCCTAACCCTCCCCAGAAAGTATTTCTCTTCCCTAGATTTTCATAGATCACTTTGGCTGATTCTCTCTTTTACCCTGTTACCTTCTAACTTATATGGACATGTGTGCATGTCTTCCCTAGAATCCTCTCAACTCCTGGAAGACAGGGAATAGGCCATTTTTTTCTTTGAATTCCCAGGTTTAGCACAGTACTTTGTATGTGGTAGGTAGAGCACCAGGCCTGGAGTCAGAAGGACCTGGGTTCAAATTTGGCCTCATATACTTACTAGCTATTTGCCTCAGTTCATCTGTAAAATGAACAGGTGAAGGAAATGGCAAACCACTCCAGTATCTGTGCCAAGAAAACTCCAAATGGGGCCCCAAGAGTGAACAACAGGTATTTAATGCTGGTTATTGACAAACACAGAGAAGAGGCTTTGTATTTCTGGAATCTTCAGCACAGAAAACCAGGATGAAATAATGCAGTTGCTCACTACTAAAATACAGGTGTAATATAAAGAGCTTTTACACAAGAACTTGGATCCAAATCTAGATTCTGCACTTACTATCTGTTTACTTAGAGGTAATCACTAAGAAGCCTCTCTGGGATTGTTTTCTCACTCATAAAATGGAGAGGTTGGACTGGATGGCCTCTGGGAGTCCTTTCAGTTCTAAAATTATGATCTCTGTGATTCCCAGTTCCATGACACTCTGCATGGAGTAGGCCCTCCCAAGATATTTGTTGGATTGAGTGGATTGTGCCTTCTGCAAACTTTATTTTCCCCAGCTCTGAGTACACTGCTATGCACACAGCAGACACGATGTTTGGTGGTTTGATTTCAATTGAAGGCCTTCTGAGTAATACAAAGGGGACCTGGACAGGGAATTGTGAGCCTGATGCTCAGAGGCTCTGCTCAAACCTCCCTTCCCTGGGCCTGCCCTCCTGTCTTACCCAAGAAAAGAAAGTGGTGAGGCTCTGATTTCCCAGGGCAGATCCTGAGAAGGAACAAGGGAACCAGGTGGCAGCAATGATCTGGGGCAAAAGGATGCACCCCGCCCAACAGCTCCTGCGGCCACCTTCGCCTTCACCGGGAGCTGACAGGAGCTGTCGGAGGTGTGGTAGGAGGGAGGGACTCCTGGAGGAACCCGAGGCAGACAGAAGGACTGCCTGGGCGGGCGAGGGGGTGGGGGTGCAGGGAATGGGGCCAGAGCCAAAGGGGGCAGACGCTTTCTGCACTGACGTCTCTGGGCCCCCAAGGAGGGTTAAACCAAACCAAACACAAAGCAGCCACCCCGACCCGCCCCATGGATGGCGGAGGCACCCTGAAAAACTGGTCCTGTCAGGCTGCTAGGCCGCATTCCTGACTGGCTCGGGAGGGTGGGCAGGCGGGTACCGGTGAGTATATAAGAGGCCCTGGGCTGGCTGAGGCTCTGAGCGCTCACGGCGCCCTGGGGTAGCCACTATCCCTGCGGGTTGGACCTGGCCAGGCAGCTCCCCAGAGAGACTCCGAAGACTGAGGTTCCGACCTCCCAGCACCCCTTGCCCTGTCTTCTCTCTGGACCTCTAGGAATGGGGCTTCATCTCCAAGCTGCAAGGGGCCGGGGCCGGGAGGCAGAGTAGCTACGGGTGAGAGGGGGGAGCCAGCATCTAGGGGTACCAGGAACTGGGCATCTAGGGGTACCAGGAGGCGCACTTCTGAGGCATAGTCTTCGGTGATTACTTCGGGGTGAAATAGCGGAAGGGGAAGATTCAAGGCACTATGCAGGCTCGCAGTGGGAGACTGACTTTGCATGGGGTACGACGCCTGGGGAAGGGCTAGCTGTGCAGGAGGACGACTTTGCGTAGGTAGCTCAGTGTCTCATCTAGATTTAGATTTATTCCTGGGTTGGGAGAGGGCAGGTTGTAGAGGAAGCGCAGCCCCAGATTACAGGGGTTGCACTGAGAGCGCAGCGCCGAAGCGCAGATTCCGGAGTTGGCGCAGGGGGTGGAAGACTTTGGGGCTGTTCGAGAGGTGCGCAGGCGTTGCTGCCGGTTAGGTTGTTCTGCTGCCCCGAGTTGAGGGACAGATTCCAGCTTTGCGTCAGGAGCTCTCTACCACTGGGAAGGGGAACGGGGAAGAGTCCAGGGATTGTATAGGGCACACCTGCAAAGGAATCATAGGATTCTCGCTGGAAGAGAGTTTAGACAGCGTCTGGTCTCTCAGACTTGTAAGTTGGTCAGGTGAGCGGGGCACTGAGGAGCTTGCCTCTGCACAGAGTAGGGGCTTTTCGGGGAGGTCAAAGTGGATGGCATGGCGTGTGGAGGGCTGTAAAATGGTCTCAATCGTTGCACAGAGGGGACGCTGGCCCTGACCCCGGTTCTCTTTCTCTATAGGTCGGCTGGAGAACTGCAGCTGCCGTCGGAGAGGATACACTTTTTGGCAGGGACGGCATGGATTGACTGCAATCCCCACGCCAGCTTTTCGACCCGGACCCTCAGCTTCCCTGGTGCAGTGGTTCTTAACAGTTCAACAGTTCTATCAAAAAATTGTGAAATGTTTAGGACCACTCGATCAGGGCAGGCTTCAGCAGCCGCAGCGGACCCGCCCTCTCCGCCCGCGCCCCGGGCCGCGCCCAACTTCGGTCCCACCTGAGCCCAGCCCGGTTCCACCCGGGCAAGCGGGCGCCAGCTCTGGCGAGAGCAGCGTTCTCACGGCCCTGTCGGGGCATCTGGGGTCAGACGTGGGGGTGGCCAGGGTGCGGGGGTGGGGGCGCGGCGCCTTGGGGAGAGGGAGGCGACAGCGAGGGAAGGAACCTGTTTCCCAAGGTGGGGGGCTGACCTGGCATGAGATCATATTCGTCGTTTCTCATTTACATACACCCTCTGTCTCTATCTCTGTCTCTGTATCTCAGTCTCTCTGTATCTCAGTCTCTCTCTCTCTCTCTCTCTCTCTCTCTCTCTCTCACTCTCTCATCCCCTCACCCTCCCATTCATTCACACACTGTACTCCTTCCCTGTCTCCCACATGCACCCAAAATCTCACAGTCTTGTAGAATCACAGAATTGGAAGGGACCTTCTACCTACCCCCCCACCCCCCGCCCCCCAC
>NW_027186428.1:3734848-3749039 GCF_028583685.1 Petaurus breviceps papuanus
TCTCTCTCTCTCTCTCTCTCTCTCTCTCTCTCTCTCTCTCTCTCTCTTTCTCACACACACACACACACACACACACCCTTACACACACATTGATGCACACACGGTACTCCTTCCCTGTCTCCCACATGCACCCAAAATCTCACAGACTTGTAGAATCTCAGAATTGGAAGGGACCTTCTACCTAATCCCAACCCCAGGAGTCCTGGATTCAAATTCTAGCTCTGGCAAGTTCCTCGGAGTCTGAGTTTTGTCTTTGGAAAAATGAAGACGTGAGACTGTTGTGGTGGTGTTACTAGAGTTGGCCTTCATCGACAAGTCCTGCCTCTTCCGAATAGTGGCTCTTAACCAGCTAATTAAATTGTGGAGAAGGTGCCAGTTTGCCCCAGAGAAGGAGATTCTTCACCCAGACTACCCTGTTCCAGTGAAATCGTAGGTGTGGGCCAAAAAATGTGGATAATGCTACTCGAATTCCTTCTCTCAGGGCTCTTGTGAGCAAAGTTTTGTGTAAATGAAAGGCTCTGTAAAGAGCTTTTAAAGAGTTGACGATCTTGATATTATTTTCTGAAGATGGAAACTGGAAAGTGGCCTATCGGGAGGTAAAAAATTAGATTTTTTTTTTTATTTGGCCCCATAATGCTGAAAAATGGGTAGAAGTTGAGGGAAAGCAGATTTTGATTGGGAGAAACTTGCCAACAAAAGCCACACAAAAATAGAATCAACGAGCCTAGGGAGATAGGAATTTCTGACTTACTGGAGATCCTCAAGCAGGGGCTCACTGGCATCTTCCTGGACATGTAGCCATTCAGTGGCTGAAAAGCCTGGATTTGGAGTTAGGAGACCTAGACTGAAACACTAGCTCTAGGGGTTCCATCCCTGTGATCCTCACTCTCTGGGCCTGAGTGTCCTTACCTTGTAAAATGAGGTTACTTTGGATTAAAGTTTCCTTCATCTCTGTTCCTGTTATCCTAGGTAGAAGTTGTATTAGGTGACCTCCAAACTTGGAGATACTATGATTCTTGATTTGCCCCCATGTCAAACGTGAGATCAGTGGCAAAACCACCCACCAGAACCCAATTCACCTTGACTCACAATCCAAACCTGTTTCTATCATCCCAAACAGCTTGTTAAAAAAGACACTGCTCCCACCCTTATGTAAGGTTTTCTGGATAATAGAAGTCTGATTCTGAGACTGGAGGCAATTTTACAGTTTATCTAGTGTAAACTCCTCATTGTGCAGATGGGGAAACTGAGACCAAATAGGAAAAGGGAAATATTGAAAGTCATGAAGCCTATGAGTGGCAGCAGGTTTCGTGCACACCTCACAGTCATTGAACCTCTATCTAATTTAAAGCTGAAGGCCATTAATGGTTTTCCTTTCCTAGAATCTCAGAATCTTGGAGCCAAAAGAGACCTCAGTGAACATCTAGTACAATCGTAGACTTTAGAGATAAGAGGGGCCTTCCAGATCATATTGTTCAATCTCTTCCTTTTAATGTTAAGGGAACTGAGACCTGGGGAGGTTGAAGTAGTTTACATAAGGTTATTAAGGTAAGTGGCAGAGGAAGGTTTGAACTCAGTCTCCCCTGACTCCAAATCTAACCCTCTGCATCATTTTAACCATACAGGATGCTTAAGGCTAGAATTCTCCTGGCATCTTCTATGCATGTTTGATTGTTGTCAAAGGCAAGAAAAGTTTGGATCTCCTTTACACTATTCCCTGTAAGTGTTCACTTCAGCTGTGATTGTAAGGGCTGTCCCTGTGTGTTGAGGGTAGGTAACTTGAGGAGCAGAGAAGTTGGAGCTGAAGAGATAGGTTTTCCAGCTTAATTGGTACCTCTTAAAGACTTCACCCCATTCTAATAACAGGTTGCTGTTAGATGTTATGGGCAGCTCTGTGGCACAGGGGATAGAGTGCCGGGATTCAGTCCCAGAAATTTACTAGCTGTGTGATCCTGGGCAAGTCACTTAACCCTGCTTGTTTCAGTTTCCTCATCTGTAAAATGAGAAGGAAAAGGCAAACCACTCTAGTATCTTTGATCAGTCCTTCATGACTGAACAATGAGGATTTCACTCCAGTTTAAAAACTCATTGCAGTCTGCTTTGAAAGTCCTTCTCGCTTGTAGGCTTCATTCACACACAGGTCTTTACACATGTGAAGAAGGCTGTGGCAAGAACATTGGATTTGTAGTAAGGCAAACTGAGTTCAAATCCTGGCCCTGACATGTCAGCTTAGCAATTATGTAGCTTTAGGAAAATCTCTTGACCCCTCTGAGGCAGCTTTCTCCTCTTAAGTGGGTCTAATAATACTTTTCCTCCTTATCTTACAGGGCTAAATAGTAGGAAAAGGCTGGGTGAACCTTGAGGTGCTGCCATAATAAAAGCCAGGATTGGGGTGCCACAGGGTTCATCTTATACTGTCCAAGCATGGTTTTCAATATGTCTTTCTTCCCCCCTTCAGTTTTGGCTTCCTCTCTACCTACCTATAGAGATGTGGTGGAGGCCATTCCTCCCTGGGGTGTGGCTCACTCTGCCATCCCTGCAGCTTGGCTCTGTTGGGCAGAGACTTTGGGGAATGCCTTTTCCATTGAATATACCAATATCAGTATTGTTGTTGTTCAGTCTTTTCGGTCCTGTCTCACTCTTTGTGACCCCATTTGGGGTTTTCTTGGCAAAGATCCTGGAGTGATTTGCCATTTTCTTCTCGAGTCCATTTTGCAGATGAGGATACTGAGGCAAACAGGGTTAAGTAACTTGCTCAGGGTAACATAGCTAGTAAAGTCTGAGGCCAATTTTGAACTCAGGAAGATGAGTCTTTGCCACTTTGAAAAAAAGCAATAGATCTGATGTCATGGAATCTTATTTTAGTTCTGTAGCTGCCACTTGGCTAGCTGGTTGATTTAAGAGCAGGTCACAACTTCTCTGAGTCTCAGTTTCCTCTCCTGTGAAATGTGGATAATATTTATACCTCATAGTGTTGTGAAGAAAGTATTTTGTAAAGTGCTTAACAAAGTTTCTGGCATGTACGTTTTTAATAAATGCTTCTTTAATAAACGCTTGTTTCCTTTGTAAATTTTAATTGTAGAAATGTGAATGGTAGTGGCCCTTATGGGTCTGATAGATGATGCCATAGTGCATAAAGTGCTGGACCTGGAATCAGGAAGACTCATCTTCCTGAGTTAAAAAATGGCCACAGATGCTTACCAGTTGTGTGACCCTGGGCAAGTCACTTAACCCTATTTGCTTCAGTTCCTCATCTATAAAATGGGCTGAAGAAGGAAATGGCAACAAGACTTCATCATCTTTTCCAAGAAAACCCCAAATGGGATCACAAAAGATTGAAAGTGACTGAACAATAACAAAAGTTGGTCCTTATCATTAAGCCCAATTCTCTCTATTATCTGACAGTTTGCCACTTTGCCTTGCTACCTACCCTGCCTGAAATTCTACCAATGAATTTGGGTTAGCAAATGCCTTTTAAAATACAGTACCATCCACAGGGTTAATAGGGAGATTTAGAGCTAGAAGGGGTCTGGGAGATCATTTGGTTCAATGTCCTCATTTTGCAGATGAAGAAACAGGCTCAGAGAATTTAAGTGACTTATCCAAGGCAGACAAGTTGCAGGACCAGAATCTGAGCCCATGTCCTTGACTCCACATTTAGAGCCCTTCCCACCAGACCACAATACCCACTCTTGGGAATTCCTTTCATCAGATTTCCTCCTGTCTAATACCTCTCGCTCACTGAGAGAATGAGGATTGTCATGGTAGGGAAGATGTGGAGAACACTGTATTCATTTTGACTTTGTGTTCTTTGGGTCTGAGTAGTATTGGAAGGATTCCTTCTGGGCAGTATAATGAGGATACTGGGGAAAGAGGAAAAAGGGCATCTGGAGGTGGTGAGACAGGCACCAGAGAAAGGGAGGTTGCTATAGATTAGTTTTGAAATTTTACCCAAATTCCTGGAGTGGTCCTATGGAATGTGGAGGAAGCAATGCAGGGCTTAGATTCAGAAACCTGGGTTTAAGGCCTGGCTTTGTCCTCCACAAGCTGTCTTAGTGACCTTTCATCAAATATCTTTTTGCCTACTACGCCTATGTTCAATAGCTCTCCATGACTGGGACATCTAGACTTCAGTAGGGCAATAAAGTAAAGAAATATGCTTTTAGCAAGCTGAAGCCAGCAGTGATGGGCAGGATAGATTGGGGGTGGGGAGACAACCAGACCATGTTTGTAGAAATGCAGACATGAACTGGATGGGGTCTGGATATTAGGACAACAGCAGTGGAAATGACACTGGATCTTTGGACCCGACTTAGGGCAAGTCCCTTCTCTGTTCTAGATTGGGGGGGGGGCAGTAGTCAAGAAGACTTGAGTTCAAATCTTGCCTCAGATACTTACAAATTGTGTGACCCTGGGCTTGTCATTTAACTTTTTTTGGTAGTTATTTAATATTTTATTTTTGTCCAGATACATGTAAGAACAATTTTTAACATTTGTTCTTAAAAATTTGTGTTCCAAATTCTCTCCCTTCCTCCCTCTCCATGCCCCCTCATTGAAAAGGCAAGCAATTTGATATAGGTTATACATGTGTAGTCATGCAAAACACTTCCATAATAGTCATGTTGTGAAAGAAAATACGGACAAAAAAACCTCAAGAAAAATAAAGTAAAAAAAAAGTATGCTTCAGTCTGTATTCAGACACCATCAGTTCATTCTCTGGGGATGGAGAGCATTTTTCATCTAAAGTCCTTCAGGATTGTCTTGGATCATTGCATTGCTGAAAATAGCTAAGTCATACACAACTGATCATCTTACGATATTGCTGTTGTTTTGCATACAATACACTTCATTTTTCATCAGTCCATGCAAGTCTTCCCAGATTTTTCTGAGAGTATCCTATTCAGCATTTCTTATAGTACAATAGTATTCCATCATAATCCCATGCCATATCTTGTTCAGTCATTCCCCAATTGATGAACATTCCTTCAATTTCTAATTCTTCATCCCCAGAAAAGAGCTGCTATAAGTATTTTTGTACACATTGGTCCTTTTCCTTTTTGTTTTTTATTTCTTTTGGGATATAGACCTAGTAGTGGTGCTGCTAGGTCAAAGAGTATGCCTGGTTTTATAGCCCTTTGGGCATAGTTCCAAATTTTCTACAGAATGGTTGAATCAGTTCACAACTTTATCAACAGTGTGGTGTCTCATTTTTCCCAAGTTCTCTCCAACATTTGTCATTTACCTTTTCTGTCCTATTAGACAATCTAATGTGGTAGTACCTGAGATGTTTTAATTTGCATTTCTCAAGTCAATAGTGAGTTAGAATACTTTTTCCTATGGCTATAGACAGTTTCGGTTACTTCATCTGAAAATTCTATATCTTTTGATCATTTATCAATGTGGCTCTTATCTAATCAAATGGCTCTTATTTTTTTTTTTTTATAAATTTGACTTAATTCTCTTTATGTTTGAGAAATGAGGCCTTTACCAAAGAAACTTGCTTCAATTTTTTTTTCAATTACTATTGCTAATCTACCCTCCCTTCTATAATCCCTCTTCTCTTATCCCCTTCCCCTCCTATTTTCCAGTAGGGTAAGATAGATTTCTATAGCCAATTATGTGTGTTATTCCCAGTTTGAGCCGCTTCACTCCCCCTTACTTCCCCCTTCTTTCCCTCTATTGTAAAAGCTTTTTCTTGCCTCTTTTTTTTTTGGAGGGAGGAAGACAAGGCAATTGGGGTTAAGTGACTTGCCCAAAGTCACACAGCTAGTTAAGTGTGTCAAGTATCTGAGCTGGATTTAAACTCAGGTCCTCCTGACTCCAGGGCCAGTGCTCTGTTCCCTGCACTACCTAGCTTCCCCTCTTGCCTCTTTTAAGTGAAATTATTTACCCCATTCTACATTTCCTTTTCTCTTTCTCTTACTACATTTGTTTCTCACCACTCAATTTTATTTTTTAGATACCATCCCTTCATATTGAACTCACCCTTGTGCCCTCTGTAGCTCTTTCTCTGGATATGGATTGCCCTCTCGTGATGAATCTCTTGGAATTGCCTTATAACCTTGAATTTCTGAGAGGAACCCAATCTATCAAAGTTAGTCATAACAGACACTGTGTCTGTAATCGTCTCACTTGATTTTCAAAATCTTTTTTGAGCTCTTTCATAGTCTGAGACGAAGTCATATTTTTCTTGGAGGCTTTGTATAGGAGCTTTGACTTTGTTGTCTTCTGAGTGTGGTTTTGATCTTCCTTATCACCATAATAACTTTCTATAGTCAGATTTTTTTCTGTTGTTTGTTCGTTGTCCTAGCCCATTACTTGACTTTTAACTGTTAAAATAGGATACTGCTTCTCGTGTGGAGGGCATACTGTCCCAAGCTTTTGGAATTTTGTGCAGCTGTTTTCAAAGATACTTTCAGGGACCTGTGAGTTTTCAGTTCTTCCAAGGTGGTATGATCTAGGGAGAGCTATTTACTATTATTCTGGTATGTGAGCTACCACAAACACTTTTTTCTGCCCTGGAACGGTGAGAAGGGTGCCCCCTCCATTGAACTATTTTATATTTAAGGTCCCTTCTACCTCTAAATGATTCCATAACGAGCATCCAATGAGGGAATGTACTATATGTGAGAGTGCTTCATAAACCCTGAAGTGCTATGGAAACACAAGATAATAGTAGCAATAATGGCACCCTGCATTGTTTGTCAAATGTCCTATGTGTGATTTCCTGATGGCCCTTTGTGTAAGGTATATGCCTGCTCTTCTGATATCCAGAAGTGATAATCACCACTGGCTGTATTAAACAATTTCTGTTCCTCCAACGGCAGCTGGGTATCACAATGGATAGATAGAATGCTAGACCTGGAGTAAGGCCCAAGTTCGACTGTGGCCTCATATTTCTCTGTGTGAGCCTGGGTAAGTCACTTAACAGCTGCCTGCCTCAATTTCCTCATCTTTAAATTGTAGATAATAAAGCACCTTAACTCCCAGGATTATTGTAAGACTAAAATGAGATAATATTTCTCGTTGTGGTCATAATCATTATCATCACTAAGCTTAATGGATGCTGGTCACAGAATTTCAGAGTTGGAAGGGACCTCAGAGGTAATCTACTCCAAACCCTACCTGTTTGTGTCTCTCTATAGCAGTGGTCCCCAGAGTGTAATCTGAGGTCCCTGTGATCCTTTCAAAGGGTCTGGGAGGTCAAAACTATTTTCATAATAATACTAAGGTTCTATTTATCTATTAAAATACTCTTCCCTTTTCCAACTATGTATTTATGTGAGGCCGAATTTTTTCATGTACGTCAACCAAAACAACATATTGCAACAGATTGAATGTGGAAACATATGGAAAACTTGCTCTCTTTTATTATTTCTTGTTGTTGAGTCATTTTTCAGTTGTGTCCAACTCTTTGTGACCCCATTTGGGGTTTTCTTGGCAAGCATACTGGAGTAGTTTGCCATTTTCTTCTCCAGTTCATTTACACGTGATGAAACTGAGTCAAACAGGGTTAAGTGACTTGCCCAGGGTCACTAGTAAGTGTCTGAGACCAGATTTTAACATAAGGAGATGAGTATTCCTGACTTGTCCAGCACTCTATCCACTTGCCACCTATCTTATCTTTTTTTTTCTTTTTGGAGGGGGGAAGGCAGGGCAATTGGAGTTAAGTGATTTGCCCAAGGTCACACGGCTAGTAAGTGTTAAGTGTCTCAGGCCAGATTTGAACTCAGGTCCTCCTTACTCCAGGGCCAGCGCTCTATTCACTGTGCTACTTAGCCACCCCTGTCTTATCTTTTATTAAGCCAAACGTTAAAGTGATTTGCAAAGCTATGTAAAATAAATCCACTTTTGTTTACTAATTTTTTTTGCTTTGAGAAATGGAATTATTTTTCATGAAAAATGTTAACATGTGATAGGTTTATTATTATTGTTTTTAAATGAATTAATGAATATTTTTAACAGCTATCACTTTTAATTTCTGATATAATAAAATATCAGTAGATATAACTCACATAAACTAAAGCTATTTGGGGGTCCTTAATAATTTTTAAGAGTGTAAAGGTGGCTCAGGACCAAAAAGTTTGAGAATCACTATCTACAGCATACTCAGTGCAGTGGTCAGAACAGCCCTCACTTCAAAGGCCACCAGTATTGAGTAGCTCATTCCCTCAGAGGCAGCCCATTCCACTTTGGGATGGTTCTAATTGTTAGGAAGCTTCTCTGTACATTGAGCCTCTGCAATGTCCACCCATTATTCTTAGTACTTCCCCTTGGGTCCAAGCAAAAGGAGTTGAATCCCCCTTCCGAGTATTAATAGCTTTTACTTGCCCCATAAGTTTTCTCTTCTCCAGACCATACCTCTCCAATTCCTTCAACTGGTGCTCATATATCATGGTGTCAAATCTCCTCATCATCCCAGTTTTCCTTCCCCAGATACTTTTCAGCTTCTTAATGTTCTTCCTAAAATGTGAGTCCTAGAAGCAAATAAGATACTTCCAATGTAGTCTGGCAGGACAGAGTGTCATTGAACAAGTCACTTTAATGCTCTGGTCTTGATTTTTTCATCTGTAAAATGAGGGAGTTGGATTAGATCAGGGCTTCTTATCCTGTCCTGTATCATAGAGCCCTTTGGGATCTTGGCAAAGCCTATTCTCTTCTTTTTCAGAATAATATTTTTTGAAAAAATTTATAATTGAATGAAACTCTAAATTTCAGTCAGAGTTTAAGGAAAATAAACATGTAATTTTTTCCTACCTCAGTTCAAAGACTATCCATGAACCCCTTGGGTAGGTGTCTTTGAATCCTAGGTTAGAAACACCTGGTCTAGATGATTTTTTTAGCTCTACATCTATGACACTATGATCTTAGTAGGGATTGTACTCCCTGATCTCTGAGGATTATCATGCATTGTCCATATTATGGACACTTCTTCTCATGATGTAGTTTGAAGCTACATTGACTTTTTCAACTCTATATTGCACCATGAATCATATTGAGCTTACAGTCCACTAAAACTCCTAGATTTCATGTAAATAGTTGATAAATCCCCTGTACCATTTTTTTTAGAGATATGGGACTACATTATTGAGGTTCCCTACTTAATCAAATGGATCCCAAGCCCTTATGCAGTAGAAGACAGTTTTTCATGCACCGCTATGGCCAAAGAACTTTGTCTCCTGGTGGCTAACCCTTTGGTGATAGATCTCTGCAGTCATCTGGACTGGACAAATTAGCCTTTCAATAGACCAATCCTTTTTTTTTAAAACTGACAATGTATTTTTAAAATTATCTAAATCTTTTGTTTCCCATCACTTCCATTTTCTTTAAAAAATTTTATTATTTTAGGGGCAACTAGGTGGTTGTAATGTAATGCCAAGGAAAGGCAACTTCCCAAGGTTCAAAATACCAGCATAGGTGCTCTCCATTTTATTCAGTGACAAACCAAGAACAGAGAAGGTCAAAGCATGACATCATTCAAAATACAGCATTTACTAAGTGTGATTAAATAATCTCCAAGTACTACCCCACACCAGGACCTTCCAATCATTCAATCAATTACAAAGTCCCTGTTCTAAATACTACTCCACCCCTAGTCTGTACCTTCATTTAGTCCACCACAAAGCCCCTCTTCTCAAATGGAGATTAGTTTCCAAACATAAGTAAAGTACATTCATTTGTTCAACCATAGAACACAAAAAGGTCAAAAGTTCCCCACCCCTGGATCACAATTGAATCTACCCCAGAGTTACATCAAGTTTAAGCACAGCACTTAATACCCAAATGGAGGTCTTTTCTTCATCTTGACATGAGGCAAGTTCTCAGCAATCTTAGTTCCTGGGGAGACAAGGCTTAGCAAGGCCACAAGATACATTGCCAGTCCCTTCATTAATTCATCCTCTGTCTGTAGAACAGTCCTAGAACCCCTGAAAACATTAGCAAAACCATCTCCCAGGATTTCTGTAAACATATAACAAGAAAATCCTTCTTCAGGGCTTCTGAACCAACAGAAAGGTTCCCAGACCCCTGCAACAACAGCACTGTCCTTCAGCAGTGGACAGTATTCACTCTGCCTGCAGGACAGTCTCCAGACCCCTGCAACAACAGCACTGTCCTTCACCAGTGGACAGTATTCATTCTCTGTCTGCAGAACAGTCTCAGGAGCTCTTAGCAAACAGCCAGGTTCCAGGACTTCTTCAACAAAAGGACTGTCTTTCACCAGTGGACAAATCTGGCGAAACAACATCAAAACAGACAGACAAAGTACCAGCAAAACAGCCATGTCTCCTCAGTCCTTGGCAGCTTAGGGGACAGGTCTCAAAAGTCCAGGGCAATTCAAAGTGGCCCCCAGCAATTCTCTCACAGTCTCTCTCTGCCTCCACGAGGTGCTGCTTCCAAAAAGTTCTTCTGCCTCTCTTTTGTCTCTCCAAATCTACATCACCAGCTCCTCCCAGTTCAAGACTTTCTTTTCACATCAACAAGTCCATCCCACAGGTGGGATTAACAAGCTTTGGGTTTTAACACAATCAGTTTGAAAACCAAGGCAATACAGGGGAATCTTTAAATGCCATTACTATCACAGTGGCACAGTAAGATAGAGCACTGGCCCTGGAGTCAGGAGGATCTGAGTTAAAATCTAACTGTGACCCTAGGCAATTCACTTAGCCCAGATTGCCTCACTCTCCCCAAATTATTATTTATTTTAAACATTCTTTTCTTTTTAAATTTTGAGTTCCAAATTCTTTCCCTCCCTCTCCCCCTTCTTACTCACTGAGAAAACAAGCATTATATCAATTATACATGTGAAATCATCCAAAACATATACCCCTAGTAGCCACATTTAAAAAAAACCAAGAAAAATAAAGAAAGTGAAACATTATACTCCAATTTATACTCAGAACTCATCCATTCTCTCACTGGGGATAGATAGTGTTTTTTTCATCATCAGTTGTACTTGGCAGAGTAGCCAAGTCTTTCATAGTAAATCATCATTACAACATTGATGTTACTATGTATATCGGGGTTAAGTAACTTGCTCAAGGTTACACGGCCAGTCATTTCTGGGTGTGGTGCTGAGTGTCTGAGCCTGGGATTTGATCTCCAGGTCGTCCCAACACTCGAGCCGTGCTCTTACTCGCTGAGCCACCTGGCCGCCCCTCACTTGTTACACTCTTGTGAAAGTACAACACTGAGAAGACATTTGAGACCTGGGGTAAGCATTTGGAGATGACAGCTTCCAACTTTCAATTCAAAGGGGGCATTTCCCAGTCATGAAAGGAACATTTCCATGCCTTGTTCTGCCTGCTGAATCACTTCACATATTTTGGCCGAAATGGCCTTGTGCTTTCATTGGAGAGAGGTACTCCTGGTAAGCTAACTCCCTTTACTGATGCCTATTTCAATTTTTCTAGAACTTACAGTCTTAAAGACTTAGCACAGTGCCTACTTCATAGTAGACTCTTAATGAATATTTGTTGATTGACTATTGATCCACTAAGCCAGGGTAGGGAACCTATGGCCTTAAGGCCACATGTTGTTCTCTAGGCCCTCAAGTGTAGCCCTTGAATTTTGTCAAAGGGCCATGCTTGAGGACCTAGAAGGGTATATGTGGCCTTGAGGACCCAGGTTCCCCATCCCTGGAAAGAATTGCTTGGATGATGATTGGCCAGGAACAGATTTCAAAATGCTCCAGAGAGGACTTCACTAGGGCAAGGGATAGCAGAAGCATCATCTCCCTCCTTCTGGAACCCTATGCCTCTTTAAATGCAACCTAAAAGTGCTCTCAGGTCTTTGGTTGCATGCCACCATATTGACTAGAGAGGCAATGTTGTATAATGGTAAACATGTAGGCTTTGGAGTCAGGAGGACTTGGGTTAGAATTCTGTTTCTGATACTTGCCAAATGTGTGATCCTTGGCAAGTCTCCTAACCTGTCTTAACCCCAGTCTCCTGATTTATAAAATGGGGGTAATAATAGTACTTATTTCCCAGGGTTGTTGAGAGAATTCATTGAGATGATCAATGGAAAGCATTTTGCAAATCTTAAAGCATTTCAAAAATGTTAGCTATTACTGACTCATATTAAATTTGCAGTCCACTAATCCATCCCAGCCTTTTTTCACATGAAGTGCTGTCTAGTCAAGCCTCTCAAATTGTGTACTTGTGTGGCTGGGTTTATTAACCTGATTGTCAGACTTTATCTTTGTCCTGATTCAGTTTCATCTATTTAGCTCCAGCTCATTGTTTTAATGTGTTAAGATCCTTTGGAATCCTGACATTGTTATTTAATGCATTTTCTGGATCATATCTATGTACTACCCCTTAAATTTGCTTCCCTATATACCCCCCAGGTTCTATTAGGAGCCACCTTCCCTTTTTGTCTTTCACATTCTTTGGTGAACTTGTCACTTCAATTTTTATTTCTTTTCTCATGATATTTGTTAATTCTGCCTCAATATTTCTCATATCTGTCCCCTTCCCTGTACTTACATAGCCAACATCCAATTTCAGGTCCTCGTCCTCTCTTGCCTCATCACCTGGACCAGCAGAGTAGTAGCCACTTCCCTGCCTCAAGTCTCTCTCCACTCCAATCTATCCTCCACACAGCTGCCAAAGTGATCTTCCTAAAGCACAGCTCTGACGATGACACTCCCCAGCTCACTAAACTCCCATGGCTCCCTATTGCCTCTAGGACCAAATAAAATTTATCCATTGGACATTTAAACCCTACCTACCTGGCTACAGCTTACCTTTCCAATTAATTACATATTATGTTCCTTCATGAACTCTCTGGTCCAGCCAGACTGGCACAAAGGAATTGTGTGCATTCCTAGTGCCCAACAAAAGGCCTGGCAAATAAGATGGTTAATGAATACTTGATTAATTACCACTAAATTTGTTATTTATTCTGGGCTGGTATTATTCCCTCCTTGTTTCCTACGTCGCCTCCTCTCAGGTAGACTGAGTAGGTACTGTGCCCCCTGCCTTCTCCTTTCTTTTCCTTAGTGAAGGAAAGGAGTGGGGAGGAGAGAGAGAAGGGGTCAAGAAAGACCAGTTAATTGATTAGACCAATTTAGTCCAGAACCTGGACTAGGGGTAGTCAGGGTAGGCGGCTGCCTAGGGCACAGCACACATAATATGGCTTGATATAACTTCACACATTTTTTTTATTGTAAACCTTAAAGTGCTACATACATATGATTTATTATTATTATGCTAGAAAATTCCATTCTCAGTTAGTGAAGAGATTAATCTGGTGATAAGTGAAGTTGCATGTCTCAGAGTGAAGGTACTTTAGCCTCTGTGAAGCCTCTGGGGGAAACTCATCTTGCCTAAGGTGTTCATGGGTCTGAGAATAACACAATCCTACAGAAATCAAGTAAAGGCTGATGGGTACTTTGGCATTGGGCATCTCTGAGTGAGAGGCAGTTTCTTGGGCACTAGCTTCTCCTCTGAGGATCAGTTTAGGGACTTTTGGCTTTAGGACTTTTACCATTATCTACTTTTTGAATTCTCACTGATTAAGTGTGCTGAAGCTAGTTTGAAGGGGTTTATGAGAGTGGATTGTTAAATTTTCAGTGTGAGCATGTATATCTCTGAAATCATCATATCAGGGCTTGATTTATTATTTTGTTGATTTTTTAGAGTTAAGAAAATGATGGATAAAATGTTTGTTAATAATGTAGATGAAACTTAATTTTAAAAATATATCCTGTGCACCTTTTTTTTTTTTTGCAGAGTTGGTTGTTAAACATTTACTAGCACACCCCAGGATTTATCCCCACTGTGTCTGAGGATTTCATGCAATAAATCTTCCCAGTCTCAGGTTTCCTCTTAGCTCATCAGGAAACTTCTTGATGGCATAAAGTGGTGTTAGGAACAGGGGTTTCAGGAACAGACAAGATCTTTGTTCATCTCAATTCAGCCCCACCTGAAGTCCAACAAGATCACAACAGATGCCCTACTACTTACTCTCCCTCTAGAGTAGACCTTCATCTGCAGCACCATCTAGATATGGGGCTGACAGGTTCAACTTGCCAACCCCTGAGTAGTTAAGATTAGATTAGCTATATTCTATTTTCCAGGAATCAGAATGATTCCTGTCCACAAGGTTGTACTTTATAAACATTAAAGCACTATACTAATTACTACTACTACTACTACTACTACTACTACTACTACTACTACTACTA
>NW_027186428.1:3749049-3785629 GCF_028583685.1 Petaurus breviceps papuanus
ACTACTACTACTACTACTACTACTACTACTACTACTACTACTACTACATCATATAGTATGGTATGGAAAGAACACTGTATTTAGAGTCAGAGAACCTGGTTTCAGATTCTGGCTCTGCTAATTCCTACCTGTATGACCTTGGGCAAGTGTCTTCCTTCTGGGTCTCAGAATAAAAATGTGTCTAAGGTCTTTTCTTGATCTTCATTCAATGGTTTTCCCTTCTTAAAGCACTTTCCCATCCCATCTCTCATGACTCTCACAATCGCCCTCTGGTGGAAACACAGATTATATCTTATGATCTTAAGACTCTCGGTCTAGAGCTGGGAGGGGACCCTAGAGACTGTCTTGGTCTAACTCTCTTGTTTTATAGACAAGAAGACCCAGACCCAGAAAACTGAAAGTCCAAGGTCACACAGCCAATAAGTGGTAGATCAGGGATTCAAACCCTCTCTACAAAGGAGTAGACTGAGGAGTAAGTTAAGTTACTTGCTGCAGGTTGTAGGTTATAGGCTAGCAAATGAAAGAACTGATGTCTCCTGACTCTTTCCATTGTAATGAACAGCTTCTCATAAGGGGCACAATCCCTGGGCCAGCTCTACCAAGGCAGTGAAAGGTTGAGAATCCTGCATCTCTCTGAATCTTTTAAAAATAGTTTCCCCTTTCCTGTATCAGCACAGAATCTTAGAGGGATAGTATTATTGATTGCAGAATGTCAGAAGAATATCATTTATAGATGAAGGAACTTGAGTCATAGAGTAGGGAAGTGACTTGTGCAAGGTCACACTGCATGTTGAAGTTGGCCAGTGTTTCCCACTGCTGACTGGGAGGAGTGCAGGTTTTCATTCATTCTTCAATTGCCTTCCCACCACTATTCAATATAAGAAGTACATTTCATTAAGCCTATTGTGCTATGGCTCATTAGCTAAATTGGTGCTATTAATTAACCCAAAAGGATGCACAGTGCTTTCCGGATTTATCCCTTATTTCTCCTTCCCACTGGCCTAAATTAATTGCTCAAGTATTATTAGGCTGTGAATTCTTTCAGGCTCAGATCTACCATATCTGGTCTTTGCCATGTTTTCTGAAGTGTTGAGTCTTGTTTACTTAAACATGGTAATTAATGCAAAGTTCTGGGATTTAGGACTTTACCAGCACAGAATGCCCCCAGCAGAAGGGAGTGAAATTGTTCATGTAGTCCCAGGTTTTCCAGCTCAAAGCACTGAGAGGCAAGACCATTCACTGCCTTTAGAGTTTGCAGACATTTGTTCAAATCTTATCTCTGACCTATTTGAACAATTTTATCTTCTATATATATAAAATGAGGAGGTTGGACCAGATGATCTCTGTGTTCTGACCTTCCTTTTGTGAATCCTTGTTGTTTGTCCTTTGAGTACTCAGAGGACCAAAGACATCAGAAGGGTGATGTCTTGACTTGCAAGTGAATTGGATTTAAAGGAGGCAGGGTTGTACCAAGTCATCAGCCTCACTTTCTTCTCTGGAGTCAATTGGAGTCCAGTGGCAAGACATAGGTCAGGAGGACTGACAATGGCCTTCGAATTCCAATTTTATTGCTTACCAAGTGGATGACACTGGGCAAGTCACTTAACTTGTCTGAGCCCTCTTTTCCTTATTGGATATTGCTCCTTTCATTGTAAGAAGGATAGAGGGATGGGTATGGTCATGTCTGCATATAGTACCAATTCAATATTCACAGCACCCACCACAATCACTATAAATATACCTGCATACTGCTCAATTGCAAAATATAAGAGACTTTCCATATAGAAGACAGAAGCAAAACATTTATTCATACATCAGAAAACCAAATCCCCAAATCAGTAAGCTGATTACATCATAGTAGCAAAGAAATTAATAAGCTACAATAGCACAGAGAACCACAGTGTCCTTTAGCCTTCCCACAAACCTACACAAGCCTAGATGTCACAGCAGTTGGCAAACACCAACTTTTTCTCACAAGCCTGTCTGTCTCCCTTGGAGTTGTGCTCTCTTCCCATTGTCTAGCTGACTCTGACTCCCAGCTTCCTGTGGGCTCTGCTCTTGCCTTCAGCAAACTCCTCCCCCCACAAGCTCCATGTAGCTACATTCAGTCTATTAGGGGGCAGAGTATATTTTCAAAGCAGGGAAGGTCTTCAAATTCCCTTAGGCTTATTAAGGGGCAGGGAAGATTTTCAGATTCCCATTCCCATTACACTGCCCTATATATTACTATAGCAATGTCTCCTCATGAAAGAGTGATATTCTTTACTGGAAGTACTAGAGCGAGAGCTAGAAGCACTACACAGCTAAATGGCTCAGTGGATCGGGTGCTGGATCTGGAGTCAAGAAGACCTGAGTTCAGATCCAGCCTCAGACACTTACTAGCTCTGTGACCCTGGGCAAGTCACTTAACCCTATTTGTATTTATCCACTGGAGAAATGGCAAACCACTCCAGTACCTTTGCCAAGAAGACTCCACAGACAGTATGGTCATGAAGATTCAGACTTGACTGAATTACTACCAACTGTACTACCAACAACACTGTTCATTAGATGTATGACTGGGGACAAGATCCCCACTCTTGTCCAACTTCACATATTCAGCTAATCTCTAGTTGGCAATGAACCAGTCAACAAATATTTATTAACCTTCTACTATGTGCCAGAGGCACTGTGCTATGTGCTAGAGATTTAGAGACAACAATGAAATAACCCCTGCCCTCAAGAAACTTATATTCAATGGAGGAAACTCAACATGTGCACAGCTGAGTGCATACAGAATATGTGCAGAATATATACAGGGTAATCTTCTGTTTTTTTGGAGGGAAGGAGTGAGGCATTAGCAGCCTCAGGGGATCAAGAAGGGGCTGATCTTGCAGGTATTAAGGCCTTAGGGGATGCAACTGTGATTTCATTCCTCAATGAATAAATTCCTGCTACCATTGTGGGTTGATACATTCTCTGCAACTTATAGTCTTTTTTTTTTTTTGCCTTATTGGAGGGCAATTGGGGTTAAGTAACTTGCCCAAGGTTACAAGACTAGGTTTTTCGTGTGGGTGTTAAGTGTCTGAGGCCAGAACCAAAATCGGGTCCTCCTGACTCCGGGGCTGGCACTTTACTCACTGCACCACCTAGCTGCCCCTGCAACTTATAGTCTTAAAGAATTACCTGGAATACTGAATAGTTAAGTGACTTGCCCAAGGTAACACATATTAGCACCAGTACTCAAACCTAAGTCTCCCTGACTTTGAGACTAGCTCTTTTCCCATTGTATTGGACTAGCTCTGATATCAAGCCATGCACTAAAAGTAAAATGTCAACGTATGGAGGAGGAATGTTGTTGGCTACATAGTCCACTGAGGGACTCCCTTTATCTTTGCTCTTTTTGCTCAACAATTAAGTGGCAGAATCTGAATGCAAGGCAAGGTTTTCTCACTCCAACTTCAGGGTTCTTTCTACCATATCACTCTCATCTTTGACATTTCAGCAGATAAGCAATCCATGGATTCTTTAAAGGATATGTGATCTACAGTGAACACCGATAAATGTGGGAACTCCATATATCACTTTGGATCAGAGTCCCATTATGCCTCCTCATTTGTGTCATTTTTTGTCATTGCCTTTCTATAAATCTTTAATTGAAGGTCCATGCAGCACTCTGGAGACTTCTTTGCAGGCCTGTGGGCCAGCAAGTATTTGTAAGGACTTACTAGACAGCAGCACTGAAAAATATTGGCTCCAATATCTCTTTCCTTGCCTCAGAAAGAGTATGCCCAATGAGGTTAGTACCATTTGAGCTTAACACTGACATAGCCTTGTCATATTGGGTGCTAAGTTTTATGGCACTTGATAAATTCCATTTCCCCATATCCCAAATTTATCCTGAGAATGTGTCCCCAAGGAGCACTAGAGAATTACCCTGCAATGTTTATTGATCCATAAATGCATGGGAGATGGAGTTTGAATAAAAACATATATCTAGGGTGAATTATTTTGCCCAGAACCCTGAGGAAGAAGCTAATATACTCGAGGCTTCTTCTATGTTCTGCAGGGGAAAAATTGATTATATAATAAAATCCTGCCCAGAGAATAGTCCTGGAGCCACATGGAGCAACAGCTTGATCGTAGCTTTTAAATGTCTGGGAAAGAGGGTTAAATTTAAATAGATATGTGGTTTAAAAAAGTGGTTAATGGTGCCCCCAAATACTTTGATTGATTGATGTGATAATTGATGTGAGATCACAAAGTCATTATGACCCTGATATCTAGTCGTCTGATTATTCAAATATCTCTGCCTGACATTCAAGGTCTTCCACAATCTGGGGCCATCCCACCTTTTAAGTCTCATGCCTTTTCAGTCCCTCTGTGCTCCCTGTATTCCAGTCAGATTTACACCTCTCCATCCCTTGAAGATGCCCTTGCTTTGCAGGTTCCATACATCTTCTTAAACTGTGGCTTAGAATGCCTTTCCTCTCTAACTCCCCAGTTGAATTCTTATTTTTCTTTGAAAATTCAGCTCAAATGCCATGTCCATCACTTACTGACTTAACTGACATGACCCTATCATCCTTCATGCTGTTATCTTATAGCTATCCTTCCTTTCACAGTCAAACTTGTCAAAAGAGTTGTCCACAATTGTTCTTCCCTACATCTGGACTAACCTCCTTTCACTTTTTCTCTGTCCACTGAAAGGTCAACTCAAATATCACCTCTTTCAGGATGCCTTCCCTGATTTCTTCCCTTTCTGCTGCTAACAATCTATTCCTTGTGAACAGAACTTCACACTTATCAAATAGTATTTTGTATTCTCTATCATCTTCACCTACTAGATTTTAAGTTCTGAGGGTCAGGAATTATGTCTTATCTAAACTTTGCATCCTCCAACACACTCTTCTGCATATGTTGTTTTGTTATTATTCAGTCATTTTCGGTTGTGTCCTACTCTTTGTGACCCCATTTGGGGTTTTCTTGGCTAAGATACTGGAGTGGCTTGCCATTTCCTTTTCCAGTTCATTTACAGATGGAGAAACTGAGGCAAACCGAGTTAAGTGACTTGCCCAGTGTCACACAGCTAGTAAGTGTCTAAGGCTGGATTTGAACTCAGGAAGATGAGTCTTCCAGACTCCAGGCTGGGCACTGCCTAGCTTCCCTGTTCTGCATATAGTATGTACTTAATTGTTTGTTGGATTGAATTAAACCAGTAAGTCCTTATAAAATCATATCAAGGTTTAAAGATGATCTAATCCAATTCCCTAATTTTTGCTAGGACCTATAGAGGTGACTTGCCTAAAGTTACACAGGAATTTAGTGGGAGAACGAGGGCTTAAACTTGTTAGGCCAATCACTGTGCTGAACTCTTTTTAGGGGGTGGGGAGAGACAATTGAGGTTAAGTAACTTGCCCAGGGTCACATAGCTAGTAAATATCTGAGGCAGGATTTGAACTCAGGCCCTGAGGTGCTGGTGTCACCTAGTTGCTGCTTAAGCTGAATTCTTGATCCTCTATGGGGAGACCCAAGAAGGATAAGGTACTTTCTCAGGGATGAAGGTCTTTCCTTCAGAAAGTTCATAATCTGAAAATAAGCAGCAGAAGAAAAGCCTAAACTCTGAAATAAAGGATTTTACAATTTTGGGGAGACTGAGGAGAAGACTTTTGTTCTGTTTTCATGAAACTGATAGTCTTGGCAGAGAGGTTATGGACTAAGGTGGAGAATGTATGCATTTTAGGATCTGGACAATGAAGGAATTAATTTTGTTTGACTTTGCTTATTTGTTGCAAAGGTTTTGTTTCAATTTGGGGGAGGGTGGAAAGGAAGGAGAGGGGGCTAGGAATAGGGTAGCCAAAAGAAGAAAGAAAGAAAAGAAAGAAAAAGTCACTGAAGTATTTTTCAATTAAACAGAAGAGAACAGAATGAAGTCCAGAATGAATGAAGCAGGATAGGTTTGAAGGTTACACATTGAATTGGTTATATATTTAAAAAGAAAGGCAAGTTATATATAATAGAGGTTCATGTACAATCTTCTTTTTTGTTCTGCAGTGTATATGGAAATGTCTATTTTATTTGGTATTCATTAAGTTCAGAATATTTTTAAAAGGAGATGGTAATTTTGGGGGAGGTAAGAGACCTTGGCCCTGTTTTCAAGAATTTTAAATTCTGGGGACACAGAGAAGAAGACTTCAACTCTGCCCTCATGGAGTTTACAGTTTGGACTGGGGATTTCTGAGGAACCATCAGAAATCACTGTAAGATAGTGAGAGAATAAGCCTGAAGATGTGGTTCAAACTTGAAGTCTGATAGTGGTACAGAAGAGGGACAGATAGTTAGGGTTGGAGTGGTCACAGATGGCTTGGGGGAGACTCTTGAAGGGAGGATTGAATTGATCAGTCACTTGACCAACCAACATGTAACATGCAAAGTACTGGAGGGATAAAGAAGCAAAAGCAGTCCCCAACCTTAAAGAACTTACATTCTGATGGTGGAGACCACGTATTTGTAAACTGATTCAAACAATATGGAAGAAAAGCATAAAAAGGAAGGCACTTTTGGTGAGAGCACCATAGAATGTCATAGAATAGTGACAGCACCATAGAATGCCATGTGGATAAGAGTGCCATAGTATAGGGAGAGTGCCATAGAATGACCTAGCACAGATTACTCTGTGTCTAATGCAAGCGAATTTTTAATAAATTTTACTTTTCTTTGGATGAGAAGACTTGAGTCAAATTCATTCAGCAGGACCCGGTGTATTGGCATTTTGGGGTCTCCAGAGCAACCCTAACCTTCTTAGTGTGTAACCTCTTCATTTTTATTCATTTTTACTAGGGTGGGGAGGGGGATATGATTAGGTAAATGTATTTGAGTTGAGTCTTTAGGGAAGCCAGAGATTCTATGAGGTAAGGAGGGGGAGAGCATTCCAGGCATAGGGGACAGTGAGGACAAAGGCATGGAGAAGAGAGGGAGAGACTTATGGGTAAAGAAGTACAGGTTCCAGTACGACTGGAGCATTGAGTTCGTGGAGTGGAGTAATGTATGAAAAGACTGGAATGTAGGAAGGAACCAGGTTGGGAAGTGCTTTAAGTGGTCAAAAGGACTTTACATTTGATCCTAGGGGCAATAGAGTTTATACTTGATTTACTAAGTTGTAGGGAAAGACTTGAAGCAGGAAGACCAGTTGAAAGTCTACTGTAATTGTCCAGGTGGAGAGGTGATGAGGACCTTGATTCTTTACTTTCAATCACCCACATATCTAATCTGTTGTCATGTCATTTCTACCTTTACAAGGTCTCTCATATATATATATATATGTATATATATCAATCACCTCATGCCTCAACTATTGAAGTAGCTTTCTGGTTCTCCTCCCTGACTCAAGTCTCATCTTGATCCAATCTATCTCCCACTCAGCTGAATTTTCCTAAAGTACACTGTGAACATGTCACCTCTTACTCAGTAAACTCTAGTGGCTCCCTATTACCTCCAGGATCAAATATAAAGTCCTCTGTTTGGCATATAAGGCCTGGCCTCTTCCTACTTTTCTGTCTTCCTACACTTTACTCCTTTCCATGCATTCTATGATCTAAGTACAATGACCTTGCTCTTCTCAAAGAAAACTCCATCTTTAGCGTCCATGCTTGGAATTTTGTTTTTCCCCTCCTTGGCCTACTGGCTATCCTGATTTCCTTCAAGACTCATGCGAAATCCCACCTGTTTTGCAGGAGGTCTTTCCTGGTCACTTCCCCTCCCCCCAAAAAAAGAAGTCAACTTCCCTCTGAGATTATCTTCCATTTATATTGTATGTACCTAATTATTAACATGTCTCCCCCATTAGGATGTGAACTCTTTGAGGGCAAGAACCTTGTTTTTACCTTTCTTTGCATTTCCAGTGCCTGGCAGATTGTTGTTACATTGTGTCTGACTCTATGTGCCCCCAAATACTTTGCCCATTGGATTTTTTTTGGCAAAAATACTGGAATGATTTTCTTTTCCAGTTCATTTTACAGATGGAGAAACTGAGGCAAACAGGGTTAAGTGACTTGCCCAGGATCACACAGCTAATAAGTGTCTGTGGCCAAATTTGAACTCAGATCTTCCTGACTCCAGGCATAGTGCTTTATCCACTTTGCTACATAGATACCACATAGTAATTACTAAATGAATGCTTGTTATTGACTGATTGAATTAAGATGTTAACTATATGAGTGGAAATTAGGGGACATATGTAAGATATGTGAAGAAATAAATGACAAGTGCCCTTGAGAGGTAGCCAGAAAGGCAGTATCGTATAGTGGGAAGATCCCTGGACTTAGGGATTTACATCCCAGCTCCAAAAGTTCCTTGCTATGTGACCCTGGCCATGCCACTTAACTTCTTTAATATTTACTTTCCTCCGTTATTAAAATGGTAGCATTGATTCTTCTGCTGGATTACTTTGTGGCAAGTGCTTTATAAACCTGAAAGTGCTATGAGAATGTGACAGTTTAGCTTTCCTCCAACTCCACTTTCTTCTTTACCTTCTCTCCTCTTTCTGTCATTCCTCTTCCTCCTTACTATTTTACCCATCCTCAAAACTGTGCTAACAGAACACTAGATTTTAACTTCTCGGCATAGTTACAACTACCTCATCTTATCTCAGGTTTGTCACTGTCCCTGGCCATGGTGCTGACAATTGGTAAGCTTGTGCCTAAACTCAATGGTCTTCTTTTTTTCTCTCATTTTCTGATTGGTTCTGGGTAGGACTGGGACAAGAGGAGGCAAAGAGCTTAAATAAACCAGCCCTAGCCAGAGCTGAGATTGACCTTCCCAAACCCAATGTCTTTTCTCTTAACTTGGTTGGAAACTTTCTTATTGATGCATGTGAAAAATACTGGAATACTGTAAACTTGTAAAATGACAGGAAGGTGACACTGCCTTGAGTTCTGCCTTTTGCTTACCCCCTCAACCTGTCTAAAAATGACTCTAAGTTCATTGGGAAGTTGGATGGAATAAAACAGGATGGGATCCTGGACATAAAGTCAGCAGCATTTGGAGACATATGTTCTAGACCTAAACCTGCCATTAACTGACTATTTGACCTTGGGCAAATGATTTTTCTTTTCTGGGCCTATGTTTTCTCATCTATCAAATGAGGCATTTGACTGGATGGCCTTTTAGGTCCCTTCCAATTATGAAATTCTAGGAAAACTTCTTCTTCCTCCCTAATACAAGAAATTGCATGTTGCAAAAGTGTTCATCACTTTTAAAAGTCATTTGGTATTATCTATAAATTATTACCATCTTCACATGCTATTATAAATTAGCAAAAAAGTTGCAGTTTTGTTCTATATACCTCAAAATGACTTTTCAATAAGCTATAAGAAAGAAGAAAAATGGGGAGGGGGAGAAAATGTTGAATTAAGGTAGGGCAAATAAAACATCTAGTTTGGAGGCAAGATGGTAAGAAGGTGATATTTTAATATGTAGGGGGAAGATATTAAAGGTCCTTATAGATAGACTGCACTGAGTATGTAATTTAGTTTGATAGACAGGTCATGGATTTTATTTCTACTTGGAAGAAAGCAGAAATGGGGAGCTAGTGGCAAGATGATATAAGCAGTGTGTGTGTGTGTGTGTAGTCTTATTGATAATACTCAGAATTACAGAGCTGTGTCATATCACCTCTACTTCTGAGTGACCTTTTAGTCATTCCCTCTCATCCCCTAACTTTACCTGCCCTATTTGCCCTTTAATTGATCTTTGGTGAGGAGCATGTCAGAACAGATTTCAAAGAGATGATATTCACAGTGGTGAGCAAAACACTAAATCAGAGATTCAGGATTCTGAATTATGTGCTGCCTATCCCTATGTTACAAGACCAGGCAATTCACTCTAAAATGCCTCCATTATTTTCACTTAAAAAATGGGAAATGTTCTCTTAACAAATAAGTAGTGGATTATAGGTGCAGAATGAGATATACTTTTCCAGATATATATGGTGTTTTGTTTTGCTTATCTATACTTATTTGTTACAAGGAGGTTGAGTAATTGGGGAATGACAGTTATGTAAAAAAAAACAAAAAATTCTAAATAAAAGGGTAATATCATTGCTGACCTGTCATGTGAGGATGTCATGAATAGTGATAACAATAACAGCCAGACACTTCACAAATAAAGGTGCTAAATGACTACATTTGGGTCATGTTGGAAAAATTATATTTGTTACACTTTACCTCACCTAACCAACCATTAAATGTTGCTATGTGTTCACTATTTTTTTCTCACCTGTTTATTAATAACATACTATTCATTCATGTTGTTGAAAATATGTTCATTGGACCAAAATATTTTTGTGGTTTCCAGAGTTTTGCCCATAGGCTGAGAGGTAAGGTCAGTTGGAAGCCCCCTAAGATTTGATTTGAAAAAAAGAGAACCAATGAGTGCCCAGATGCATGTCTTCAAAGTGTCCCCTGGGAATGGAAACAGACCACCAGCTCACTCAACGGGCCTTCTGCTGACGTTCTGTGGCAGGACACAAGCCGGAACTTCACAGGATGGAATTGGGAGCTACCTTGATGGAAGGAATTGATGAAACCATAGAACCATTGAGGTATTGAAGGAAGAACAACCAAAGACACAGAATTAAATTAGAATGATTGATTTTTAGAGCTAATGGGGACCTGAGAGGTCATCTAATTCAACCCCCTGTGACAGATGAGCTTGTATGTGAGCACTGTTGGAAGGGCATTCTCTTTGGGGAGAGATGGGTTCTTGTATCTACATGATTGTATTTCCTGATTTTTTAGTGTCTAGGGCTGGGAAGAAACCTCTTTCCCTATCTAATTATGGCATGGAGGGAACACCAAGTTTTCAAAGGCTGTGGAAGGTACAAGATAGGCTTGAAGCACAGGTTCAACAACACAAGACTCTGTGTTTCAGAGACAGCAGACAAGGTCTTAGCTAAATGAGAGAGGCTCATTAGCATATGGCCTGAGACAGATTTTGTTTTCTTTTGTTTGGCTACAGTTACCCATGAAATGAACAAAAAGGCAGTTATCAAGTGGGAGTGTGGAGTGAATATCCCCATACCTGTCATGCAGTTGGGGAGGCACTGCTTGATTGACTCAGAGGGAACCTAGAATTATATAACTGGGTAATATGGCAATCAGGAGGGTGAATCCAAAGTTGGTGTGGAAGCTTTTCTAGGATGGAGGACAAAATTATTGTTTGAAGTCACTTGGGAAGAGGTGAGTGAACGATGGGCCAAGTTACTCTTGGGAACTGATTTAGATATCAGCTAATGCAGTGATCTTTCTTAGGTGTGTTGTTTCTGAATCTACCTATCCTTGTGACTAAACCACAGACAATGTCCTTTGGTAGCTTTTGTGTTGTGCAGATATCAGAAAGAGAAGAACAAGGGAATGTTTGGACATTTGGTCATGGTGACTACTGAAGAAGAGGGACCATTAGTTATGGGCTGGGTGTGACGTATCTCTGAGCCCTGGGAACCAATCAGAGATCACAACCAGGGAGGCAACGGTAGCTAGCAACAGGTCTAAGTGGAACATTTATCTCTTTCCCACTCTGAGGCTGTTTTTTTTTTTTTTAAAGCAATTGGGGTTAAGTAACTTGCTCAAGGTTACACGGCCAGGTGTTTCTGGGTGGTGCTAAGTGTCTGAGGCCAGGATTCGATCTCTAGGTGTTCTCAACACTGGAGCCGGTGCTCTTACTCGCTGTGCTACCTGGCTGCCCTGAGGCTGTTAGTTTTTGTTGTTGTTGAGTCATTTCATTTGTGTCTGACTCTCTGGGACCCCATTTAGGGTTTTCTTGACAAAGATACTAGAGTGGTTTGCTATTTCCTCCAGCTTATTTTACAGATAAGGAACTAAGACAAACAGGGTCAAATGACTTGTCCAGGGTCACACAGCTAGTAAGTGTCTGAGACCAGATTTGAACTCAGTTCTTCCTGACTCTAGGGCTAGTACTCTATCTACTGCACCACCTCACTGGTAGGTAGCAGATAAAATCACAGAGCTGGTATTACTGAAAGTGAAGTTTTTTTTTCAGGATGAGAGAGACATGGATATGTATATAGGCAGCAAGGAAGTAGTCCATAGGTAGGTCAAAATTGACAATGATTGAGAGAGTGGGGATGATAGGGGGAACAATCTGTTGGAGATACACAAGGAAAGTTTAGGCCATCTAACATGCCTTCAGCTGTGCTGCTTTACTAATGAGAGGCCTCCCTTTGCTCTCTTCCTTTCTCCCAATATATGACTACAGCTCAAGAGTCACTTTCAGTAGCACTGGCTCTGTGATTTTACCTGCTGCCTACCAGTGAGGCAGTGCAGTAGAGAGAGTGCCAGCTCTCACTTCCCTCCTGAGCTCCAGTCTCATCTCAACAACTGCCTTTAGCTTTCTTGAAGCAGATATACTGTAGGAATCTAAAATTCAACATGTCCAAAACAGAACCTTAGCTTTCCCTTCAAATCTTTGCCTCTTCTGAACTTCCCCACTAAGATATTACCATCCTCCCAGTTTCTCAGGCTTAAAAATTTAGAGTCACTTTTCGATCCTTCACTTGCACCCCCTTTACATAGTCAATCTATTGCCAAGTTTTGTCATTTGCATCTGTTGGACATATCCCCTTCCCTCCACTCACACACCCTGGGGCAGGCCCTTATCACCTTGCTCTTGGATGATTGCAGTAGCCTTTAGGTTGGTGGCTCCCTGCCTCAGGACTCACTATACTCCTGTTCTTCCTTTACCAAGTGGCCAAAGTAATTTTTCTAAGACTTAGGTTTGACCATGCCACTTCCCCTACTGTAAATTATGAGCAAATAACAATAATAAATAAAATATAATATAATAAAAAAATAAAATAAATAAAAAATAATGAGCAAATTATGAGTCAATTATGAGCAGATCTCCTGAGGACTGCTGCTGTGAATAACTTTAAGGATCTAATTGCATAGTATAGTGACCTCTCTATTCAGCAAAAAACTAAAGCAAAACATTTAAGAAACTAAAGCTCAGCATTCACAACAACATAACATAACAACTTATTACTAAGGTGGCCATATAGTCTTAGACAAAGCATATCATTCAGTAAGTCACAATCTCCTTAATCAATATAGAGTACCCAAGTCAAGTCTTCTTTCATCTTGACTCCAGGCTGGCTTCCAATCATCCTTAAGGATTAGTGAAAAGTACAAAGGCCATCCACTCCTAGGTCACAGTAAGTTAAAATATCGTCAATCAGCACTGGGTACCCAAGTAAAGTCTCCTTTCATCTTAACTCAAGGTTGACTTCCAAACCCCATGACTCCTCCTCCTTGCTCCCAGCTCTTGTCTGGATCCACAGATGGGAAGCTCTCTGCTCCTGTTCCATTTTGTAGCTCACAAGGACTGTTCAGCTCCAAGCTCTTCACAGTTTCTGTTTCTAGGAAAGCAAAGCTCAACAGGGCTACAGCAATATTCACACACATTGCCAGAACTATTATCTCAATTAGCTTTCTGTCTGGCAAGTAGCACAAATCAACACAGAGTGCTTCTGTCTGACAAAGTAACACAAATCAACAGACAGAACAGATGGACAGAGTGCCAACACCACAAGCATTCTCCCTCTCAGTTCTGTTTGGTCCCAGCTAGTGCTGGAGTTTTTATCTGCTCTGCTCCTTCTTGTTCGACCCTTCCTGTTTTGCTCTTCCTGTTCCATCCTTTTGGCAAGCTCCTCCCACCATGGGTTCCATTTGATGACATTAGGCCTATTAAGGGCAGGGAAGGTTTCCAAATTCCCTTAGTCCTATTAAGGGCAGCACAAATATATACTTTTTCCAACAAAGACTTGACACAACCAAAGGTGAGGTTCAAAGGCACCTGAATAGCTGAAACAAGCAGCAAAATACTACTTTGCTTGCCATTATACCTACTCAAATATTGATATTGGTAATACTCAGAATTCCATAGCTGTGCCCCATCACCTCTACTTCTGTGTGGCCTTTTAGTCATTCTGTCCTATCTCCTAACTGTGCCTGCCCTATTTACCCTTTAATTGATCTTCCTATTACCTCTAGGATCAAATATAGAATTCTTATATCTGGACCCTTCCTCCCTTTCTGGTCTTATGCTTTACTACCTCCATGAATTATATGATCCAGCTACATTGACTTCCTTGTTTTTTTTTCACAGGAAGCTCTGTGCCTGGAATGCTCTCCCTCCTGGCTTCCACTTCTAGACTATCTTGACTTCTTTTAAAATATGAGTTCAAAAGAGTAAATGCAAAAGTACAATATGGTGAAGGTGTGGCTGGGCATTTCATATGAAAAGGAATTGAAGATTTTAATGTACTTGTAATGCGAATGTAAATTTTAAAGATCTTCCCTGCCCCTAGGCTAAAGTGCACCAGAAGCCTGGGGAGGGAGGCTTGTTTTTCAGTAGATACTTTTTGATTGGCCAGTGGGTCAATAAGGTTGTTACATTCTCGGAGCCAGGAGAAGGCTATATAAGCCCTGATGTGTAGCTTTGTTTTGGGACTCACTTTGAGAAGTATTCTGTGATTTGATCTGAATTCTGGGAAGCTGTTGTTGAGAGTCCCCCGGCTTTGAAAAACCCAGAATGTGGAAACCCAGATGTTGACTGGGTATGGATGTAATGGTTGGGCAGTTTGGAAATCTGTCTACTTGATGTTTCTGTCTTGATAATTATGCCTGTATACTTTGAGATTCAGGGTGCTGACCTTTTCTCCTGAACAAGGTAAACGATATATGTCTGACTGATTAAAGTAAGCTTGTTAACCCATTTTGAGTTGCTTTCCTTTAGCAAAGCAGATCCAAGAACCTGTGGTAGCTGCAAACCCTGAGGATGCTTGGGGTGCTTGCTGCTACAGTACTACAGGCTCAGTTCAAGTCAGCAGGATGACATAGCAAACAGGAAGTTCAGTGTAATCTTAAGTGACATTAAAAGAATCATGAGGCCCAGAATCAGGGAGATGATAGTCTTACCATCCTCTACCCTGCCTGGTCAGTTCTGGGAATGACATTGACCTGCTGCAGGGTATCAACAGGAGGGCATCCTATAGGATAGTGTGTAGCACCAAGATCATACCATAGAAGTTTGATAAAAGAAAGGGAGATTTTCATCAGTAGAAGAGAAGACTCAGAGAATGAAGCTGTTTTCTTTCTTCCTTTTTTTTTCTTTTTGGAGGAGGGAAGGCAGGGCAATTTGTGTTAAGAGACTTGCCCAAGGTCACATGGTTAGTAAGTGTTAAGTGACTGAGGCCAGATTTGAACTCAGGTCCTCCTGACTCCAGGACCTGTGCTCTATTCACTTCGACACCTAGCCACCCTGAATGAGGCTGTTTTCAAGAATTTGAGCAGCTGTAGTATAAAAGAGGGCTTAGACTAATTCAATTTATACTCAGACTCTGAGAATTGGCATAAGTAAAGAGAGATGGATGTGGGTTAAATGTAAGGAAAAAATTCCTAGCAATTCAAGCTATCTGAAAATGGATTTGACTGACTTGAAATTAGTGGGTTTTCTCTTGCTGGAGGTTTTCAAGTTAAGGCTGGCTAACTACTTTTTGGAAATGTTATCAAGGATGTTCTTACTTAGCTACAGTTTGGACTAGCTAGACTCTAGCATCACCTTACAATTCTAAGATTCTCTTTCTGTGACTAGAATTCAGTGATTAGGGAAGATCAATAAAGTAACAAAGGAAAAGACCTGGGGCTAAAGACAAGGTCCCCTTGACCAAGTCTAAGAAGGAGCCAGAGTCCCTGGAAACTAATGATTGAGTAAAATTAAACATCTAGGAGTGGATTCTTCTATACACTTTCATTTGACTGAGAAAACTGAGACCCATAGAGGAAAACAAAACCCAGTTCTCTTGACTCCTAATCCAGGGCTCTTTTCACCACATTCTACTGCCTTGAATGTAGTAGATGGTTAATAAATACTTGTGGAATTGAATAATTGCTACCAGGGGAAAATGAGAACCATTTCCTCCTAGTCAGAGGCTGCCTACACTGCCCATACTGAAGGCTGCCTAGTATGGACTGACTACTTGTATAAAGGAGCTTATTCTTCCAAGTGTTTCATTACAAAATGTGGGACCTAGCTTCACAGAAAAATTTCCAGATCTAGCCGAGGACACAGGATCATGGTAGCTCTTGGCAGGAGAACTGGGAGAGGATGACAGGGAGTAGGAGAAGAAGGGGAAGGAGCAGAAAAAAGAGAGGCACAAAGACCACTCAACGATCTAGGTTGTGCTGGAAGACTGTCAGTTATGGATGAGTTACTGACCTGCACTAATGTCAGGAATTTCCACACCAGGAATTCCATATTTCCACCAAAACAGATGTCCAGACCAAGAAAAGGAAGAGAAAGAGACAGAGAAAAGGGGAAAACAGAAAAGGAAAGGAGAGAGGAGAGAAGACAGGAAAAAGAGGAAAGGAAGAGAAAGGAGAGGGAATAAAGAGGAGAGACGTGAGAGTGAGCAAGTCACTTAACCACTGTGGGCTTCAGGCCCCCCACCTCACTCCTCCCATTATAAAATGAGGTAATTGGAGAAGTTGATCTCTAAAGAGCTTTGACACTTCTTAAATCCCAGGTTTGAGAAGAAAGGACGGATTATGAAAGAAGATGCTAGAGAAGTGTGCCCTCTGCTGGTGTCTGGAAGGTAGTGACAAAATCTCCTTGGGTGAAATGACAGATAAATTATTGAAATGACTTCACAACTGACTATTTGATGGGTGGAGAGGTGAGATGTAGGATAGACTTCCTGGGCCTGGAGCAGGGCCGGGAGTGGGGATGGGGATGTTGAGGCAGGGCTGGAGGGAGGTGGAGTTAGGAATGTGTGTGTGAAGGTATTCTCACTAGACTGTGGCAGAGCTAGAAATTCAGAACTCTAAATAATATCTAATCTGATTCTCTGTAACTCCTCCCCCCACCGAAGACTCCAATCACATCAACCTCATTCTCAACCATGCCTGTGTTTTGCCTCTGGAGGCTGCCTAATGGCTGGGACTCTTTATGCTAATAATGCTTCTCAGGAAACTCATATATCAAGCTACACTCAAAATAAATCCGACAGCAGAGAAGGTCTCCTCTTCCATCTCTCCCTCAGGGCCAAACTAAGCACAAAGTTGGGGTCCCAAGGGACATTCAATAAATGCTGATGGATTCACTGAAAAGAAGAAAGTCTCTGGACAGATAGCTCCCACCCCTAAGACACAGATTTAGAACTGAAGGAAGGGACTGATAGATCACAAATATGTTGGGGGAAGGGGTTTGGAAAAGTGACTGGGAGGAGGGGTGTGGGGTTGATTCAGTCTGAAGTTGCAGACAGAGCCCTGGACTGGGAAAATTCTGATTTTAACTCATTAACCCTGTGACCTTGGGCAAGTCACTTCATTGGATTCCAGAGCTAGAAGGAAGTTCACAGGTCATCTAATTCAACTGGTTCAGAATTAGTTGTCCTGCAATTAGCTAGCCAATCTATACAGGAATATTTCCAGTGATGGAGAGTCTACTACTTCCTGAGACAACTTTTTAAATTTTGGAGAGTTTGGTTTCTTGATATCTTGAAGGAAGATCTCACTGCCTCATTGCTTTTGGAATTTGATCAGTTTCTCATCATGTTCTGTCTCCTCATGGGGTTGATATAAGGAAATACCTTGCAAAGTTCTTCAATGTCATGTTGTTTCATCCAAAGTTAAGATTAGTAGGAAGTTTTTCTTCACAACGAGTTAAAATTTACCTCCCTGAGAACTTCCACCCAACCTCATCATTTCTGGCCTTCAAATATGGGTCACATTCTTCCAAAAGTCTTCTCTTTTTCCACGTTAAACATCTCTAGTCTCTTCAAGTGATCTTATATTTCATGGTGTCCAGTCCCTTCCCCATTGTTGTGGCTCTAGACGTTCTCCATTTTGCCAAGTGTATATTTGGCACATTCTGAGCATCTGTTTCTTGTCTGTGAATCAGTTCAGTTCAATTCAACAAACCAAGTGCTTCTAATGTTCAAGACCTCACACTAAGCATTCCACAAAATGAATTAGATACCATCTCTAGTTTCAATGGTGTCATAATCCAATAAAGAGGTTTTGATATGTTCACAACTAAAGGTAAAAAGAGAGTACAGGGGTGGCTAATTGACGAAGAGAGTAAGAGCGCCGCCCCCAAGTCCAGAGGACCTGTTCTGGCCTCAGATACTTAACACCCACACACACACACAAAACTTGACACAAAAAAAACTTGCCATGTAACCTTGGGCAAGTTACTTAACCCCAGTTGCTTTAAAAAAAAAAAGAGAGAGTACAAACGAGAAATTTCAGGAGGCAGAGATCAGTTTTAGCAGAAGGACTTTTTCTCCGTTCTCATTCTCCTGACCTCTCTATCTACCTATCCTCCCTTCTTCCTGAATATTCTCTTTTCTTGGCTTCCTTGAGACTATTCTCTCTGGGCTATTCTCTTACTTCTTCAATAGCCCAAGTTAATTAAATTCAGCCAGCATTTGTTAAATGGCTCTTATGTCCCAGGAATCCTGTACTGGGGATACAATGGCAAAAATGGACTCCTCTAGGAAGACTTGCACTCTAGGAGTTTACAGTCTTTTTTAGGGGAAGAGCAGGGAGCAGTGTGTCTGTAGATAAGTAAATAGATGTGTGCTATACATATGCATACAGATATATATGTATACACACATCTATACATATATGTATATTGTTAGCATGGGCTCTGTAATGACTATAGTAGTCCGTCAGAGTTACACAACAAATAACCAATCAGAAAGGCTTCTGCAACCTAGAACTGCTTGGCATACCAGTGATCTTTTGTGAGTGAACTCTAGCTGAATTTGGAGATGCCTGTAGTAACCAGAAACCTCAAAACTAGCCTTGACCAGCTCAGGAGCAACCTTGAACAGCAGCTGAGCAAGACCTTGCTCAGGACTTTCTAAACATCTTGTTGCCTCTGCAGATTATTGTTTACAGATGCCTTCTCCTTTAACCTCCCCCTTCCACTCCCCACCCAAAAATCCTCTAGAAAAGATGTAATCTCATTCTTTTTTCCTTTGAGCAGCTAAGAATTCTCACTCCTCTGCTCCCTTGTAAGTTTTCTTTTGCAAACTCTTCTTAGACAATAAACGCTTTTGTAATCTTGGAGCAGATTCTGTTTCATTTAGGGTCCCTCTTTTGGAGCTCAGGGAGTCTTTTTAAACTATCTATAGCTTTATCTATCTCTTTAGGTGTCTCTATATCACAGTAATTTGGGAAGGCACCAATACCCAAGGGCATAAGGAAAGATATCTTCCAAGAGGTAGATTGTGAGCTGAACCTTGAAGTGTGCTAGGGGTTCCAAAAGGTGGAGGTGGGGAGGGAGAACTTTCTGAAAATAGAATGTTGTATGTGGGAAATGTCAAGCCATCCATTTTAATTGGAACATATAGTACATGAGGGGGAAGTAATGCGTCATCAAACTGGAAAGATGGGTCAAAGTCAGATTGGGAAGGGCTATAAATGTCAAATAGTGAAACTTGTAGTCTTTTTCCTAGAGGCAATAGGAAGATAGGGAAGCTTCTTGGAAAGTGAGCAGCATGGTCAGACTTGTGCTTTAGGAATATCAATTTGGCAACTGGATGGATCAGTGTGAGGGAAAGCACGGATGCAGGAGAGTCACTTGGGAAGCTCTGGCTGGAGCCCAGGCAATAGTTGATGGAGGTTTGAATGAGAGTTGTGATGGCAGTGGAGAGAAGGGAATGGATGCACATTGGAGATTAGTTTGATAACATTTAACTGATTGTATTTGAAGATTATTTTTGGAGTGAGAATGAAGAATTAAGGATGATTCCTAGGTAAGGAACCTCAAGAGTGGTGGCTCCTTTTCAGTCTCCATTGCTGGATGATAAGTTATCTCTTGCTCATTAATTGTGAGTGTCCCCCAAGGCTCTTCTGGACTCCCCCACCTTCTTCCTTATAACAATCACTCTCCTGAATTTAATTATTATTTAGACACAGATGACTTCCAAAGATTTATTATATAGCCCAATCTTGAGTCTGAATTTCAATGCTGGTCACTCATTTCCACCTAGATCTTCTATTGACATACTAAACTCAATACGTCCCAGACAGAAATGGTTATCCTTCCAGGGTGAGCCCTGGGGTCCTTTGAACTACTCTGGGCTATATGACTTAGGGGGAGGGTGGAATCTAAGACTAAAAGGATACCACAGGACCTATAGCTAAAAGGAATCTTTGAAATCCTCGATTTCAACTTCCTATTTTTTTGTGTGTATGTATTTTTTTTTAGATTTCTATTGATATCTTTTGTTTCTCATATCACCTTAATTTACAAGTATATCCCCCTCACTCTTCCAGAGAGCCATAACATATAATAAAGAATAAAAAAGAGAAAACATCTCCACTAGACTTACCTCACATATTAAACAAGTTTGACATTACATGCCATGCTGCAGACCCATAGTCTTCCACCTGCTCAAAGAACTCCCTAAAAACTACCCTCTAATTTTTATAGATAAGGAGATTGAGGACCATAAGGGACTTCTCTAAGGTCATACAGACAGTAAGTGGCAGATCCAGGATTAAAATTTAGTTCTTTGGATTCCAAATCTGGTATTCTTTCCATTACTCCATATTACCTTCTTCTTTTCCTGACCAGCTAGAGGCTCCTGTCTTTATGTTAAAGAGGGTGGAGGTGGGGAGTTAATATCCCTTCTATTTGAGCCAACACCTTCTACAATCTGGTTACGTTTTCTCCACTAAAATTCATAGTTCATCTTTATCTAGTGCTCTATAGGTTACCAAGCTCTTTCCCTGTCATTATCTCAGTAATCATCCTAACAACCCTGTGAGGCAAATAGGGCAAGTATTAAATAGCCCATTTTACACATAAGAAGACTGAAGACCAAAGAGATGAAGTGACTTACAAGCTAGCCACATAGCTTGTGAATGGCAGACCTAGGACTCAAGCCCAGGTCTTCTGATTTCTAGCTCAGGGCCAAGAAGCTATGGGAAGTGATCAAAAGAATGCCAGACCAGGAGCAAGGGTATGTGAGAGGGAGGAAGAATCAGAAGCCTTTCATTTGAATCTCAGTTCTTGTGTGACCTTGGGCAAGTTCTTTCCCCCCCTGAGCCTCAGTTTCTACATCTATAAAAAGAGAAGGTTGAATTATAGTTCAACAAATCTCTATAGTCCCTTCCAGTTCTAACATTCTGTGATCCTGGGAGAGGAATGGAGGCAATTATCTGATTAATTTAAGATTCTATGCCCAGGGAATGTGTAGGGAAAAGAGTAAAGGAGAAAGGAGGAGAAGATCACTGGATAATTCAAATCAGTTATATCTATAATGACTTCTGAATCTCTCTGACAGTGGTCCAGTCTCATATTCTCTTTTCTATAGAAATGACAGTCATAAGAAGAAGGTGAAAGGGAGAAATGGGTGCTCTTTATTTCTAAAAAGTCCCTAGGATTCTGACCAAATGATTCATACCAACCAAACCCAGAGCACAGATTCCTCTGCCCCCAAAGGATGTCATTGATAGAAGTCTGAGTAGATAAGTCTGCCCCAAATTGTTCCCTTAATCTAGATATTCCTTAAGGCACAGAAATCCTATCAGTTTTATCCCAGGCTCCTCCTCAGAGATCCCAGGAAGATGATTTCACCTTTCCCCTCTTCCTCAGCAGTACCCATTCCTGTCTAGGGCATAAATATCCCTGTTCTACCCAGGGTATAGACAAAATTGAGGAAAAGGAGGAGGGCATGACCATCAGAAGATTTTGATCTGATTCCCAGCTTTGTTACTTGCTAGGTATTAGGTATATATTGGGTTCCATTTTTTTCCTTGGGACAGGGGCTATAATCCCAGAACTAAAGGTACACAGGTATTTCAATCATGGATGTCTTGCTTCTTGGGGTAAATCAAGTAAGCTCTTTGAGTCTTGTTTTTTTCAGTTGTAAAATGAGGGGAGATTAGGTAGACTAGATATCTTTCAAGGGGGCCTTGAGAAGGCAAAAATGATTGTGTTATTGAAAGGGTTTTATTATCTGGGTTTGACTCTGTTTACAGACTGTGTGGTCAAAGTCACTTCTCTCTGGTGGCCATCCTTCTTTTATGAAGGATTGGGTGTGGATGGATCTGGAGGAGGGTAACAAGGAGGATAAGGGGGCCCAAAGTGGGGCTAGTGTAATCTCTAAGATGGGATGTGGGCACCTCAAGCAGTATGCAAAATGATCTTTTAGGGGCATGTGAAGAAATTACTGGAACTGAGGAGAGCAGATGTCACCGCTCTCTTTCACTCTGCCTTTGTCCAGATGGATGGTGAGCCATACTCTAGTCTTTCTAGATAGGCGGACATTCCCAGACAAACTTCTACGTACTCCCCTATTCTCCTTCCTATGTCCTTGCCACAGAAATAGCAGAATGCACACCTTTTATGTGCCCTGGCCTGAGCTGGCCATTCTCTGGGGACAGAGAGGCAGATCCTGCTTCCTGGATAGCAGGACTCTTTTAGGGCCTCGCCCTAGGCCAGGGGTGTGTGAATGTGAGCAAGTTGGGATTTTTGTTGCTTTTCTTTTGGGATTCAGTTTCCTAGGCTTATGCTAAATTGTAAACATCTGAAGGACTAATCTCCTTTGAACCCTGATAATCCACAGCTGTAACACATTGGGTGCTGAGGCATGAGAGCTTTTGTGTCATTGGGCACTAAACCAATCAAATGCTGAATTTTGGTGCTAAGCACATGGGCTCTCGTGCCTTTCTGTGCTGAGCAAATCAGACGCCAAGAAAAACTATATATATATATAGTGTTGAGAGGCAGAGTGTGAAGAAAAAAAAAGGAAGAAGAAGAAAAATGATCATGAAGAAGAAGAATGAGCATGAAGAGAGAAAATGAAGGTGACAAGAATGAGCACTGAGATGTGAGTGTAAAATGTGAAGAGAAAATGACCATTGAGTGTTGAGAGAACTAGAAACAGCAGCAGGAACTTGTTGGGGAGGAGGACTTGATGAAGGGAAACTCACTGAAGGGCAGAGACCTGCCCATGGGAAGGACTCTTAGTGTAAGCCCCTTTATCTGTTATCAAATAGCCTCCTGACTGTGAAAGTGAATAGAGATGGTGGGACTGGTAATTTGTGTAAATATTGTTGTTGCCCTGTTAAACTTTGTTTTCCCAGAGACAGAAGTTGGGGGCAGGCACCAACTGGAGCCTGGAGCCTGCTGTATCTGGACTCAGGCAAGAGCAGGGAGAGTTTGGAGTGGAGCACTCCCTTTCCCCCTGAGCTGAGACCTGGAACAGGAGCGGAGAGCTGCCTTCATGTGAACCCAACAGGAGCTGGAGCAGTCAGCCCAAAGACCTGTAGGAGGAGGAGGAACCCCGGAGCCCGTAGGGACTGTAGGGTTAATGGAATATAAGATCTTCCTATATAGGCCTATGCGACCACATGTGTTCCCTTTTTTTCTTGGAACAGGGGCTGTGTTCCCAGATCTAAAGGTACACAGGTATTTTAATCATGGATGTCTTGCTTCTTTGAGCTCTGGTCCAGTTCACAGCTGTGAAACATCCTGAGTCATATACAGCCCATTAGGTGAAAATTACATATATTCAGGAAGACTCATATTGCCTTGGAAGTGGAGCTTGCTTAGGGAAGCTTGCTTTCAGGAAGGCTTTCACACCTTTTGGTACTGAGCCAATTAGGCACTGAGTCACATGGGTTGTGATACCTTCTGGCTCTGAGCCTATTAGTTGAAAACTATATATACTGGGAGGTTGGTATTTTACTTTGGGGCTCACTCATAGGAAGAATGTTTCTTTGTGATTTGGCCAGATGAGACTCTGGGTAGCTACTGTTAAGAAGTCACCCCCCTTCCCCCGCCCTCTCCACTTTGTGAACCAGATGTTGGTGCTCCCTGGTCTGGTGATTAGGTATCTATTACTCTGCTTAGACAGTTGGAGCCCTGTCTATTGAATCCTTTCTTGGATACTCCTTTCTACTTATCTATCTGCATTGTTTAAATTAAAGTAAGATTGTTGACCCATTTGAAGCTGTCTTTCCTTTAGAAAAGCAGTTCAAAGAACCTGTGCTAGCAGCCATTCTGTGTGCTGGTATTATTGGTCTTACGCCTCCACAGCAGTAGGGGCTTGGCTTCTGTTGAGATGGAGGCTTTGCAGCAAGGCAGGAGCAGTGAGCGTGTTTTCCTGCCATGCCCCCTGGGATGGTTTGATACTTAGGGGATGGAGTTGTCTATGGTGGGAGTGGGGAGGGCTCCTAACCCCCAGGGACCCACCCTGTTGGCTTTGTCACCCATCTGCCCTTTAGGACTTGGAATGGGGGGGGGCTGGAGCAGTGTTAAGACTTGGACTCTTTGATTCATTAAAGCATGTATGCATCTGAGAGTGCCAGGTAGGAGCCTGCAATGGCAGCATCGGAGGACACCCCCCCCCCCCAAGACTTTTAGGATTTGGACACTCTATTTTGGCTGGATGGGATTGTAACCTATTGTGACCTAGGGGTAGAGTGTGTTGTATTCTCTGCTACCCCAGGGATGTGTTGTGCAGGGAAGACCCTGGCCTTGGATTCCCCTGATTGTATAAGTGGCATTTTGAATAGTACCTGAGTGAAGAGGAGTTGGCTGCTCTCTCCCCCAAGATTTTGACCCCAAAGATTTTGACCATGTATAAGGTGGAGGGGGCATGCTATGTTATATACTGAATGCAATGATGTAATGCTGTGTGCCATGTTACATACTGAGAGTAATGTTTTATACTGAATGATATGTTTTATTTAAGGTCATGTGGTCACTTTAGTAATAAGTTGTTATGTTGTTATGAATTGTGAATGCTTTAGTTTATTGAATAAGGTTTAGACCTTTAAGATGATTTAGGCCCTTAAAATATATATATTTTTTAAGCAATTGGGGTTAAGTAACTTGCTCAAGTTACACGGCCAGTTATTATTGGGTGTGGTGCTGAGTGTCTGAGCCCAGGATTTGATCTCCAGGTCATCCTGACACTGGAGCCGTTGCTCTTACTTACTGTGCTACCCGGCCGCTCCTGACCCTTAAAAATATTAACAGCAGCAGTCTTCATGTGGGGTGTGTTGATTGGTGATACGGGGTGGGGAACCTGCAGCCTCCACGCCACATGCCTTTTAGGTCCTCAAGTGTAGCTCTTTGACTGAATCCAAACTTCACAGAACAAATCCCTTTAATAAAAGGATTTGTTCTGTAAAACTTAAACTTAGTCAAAAGGCATCACAAGGGTCCTAGAAAGCCACCTGTGGCTTGGAGGCAGAAGGTTCCCCACCCCTGCCCAAGGCACTGTGGGCAGGATTGGATTTATGCTTCTCTTGTACACTGCTCTACTCCTGGGGGAAAGGTAGGAAACAGTTCCCATATCCCTGGGGCTTTAGGCTGCAGGAACAAGCAGATTTGGCCTCCCTGGGAGTGGAGACTGTTCCAGAGCCTCACCCTTGAGAGAGGATGGATGGGATGTGTGTTTCTTAACCCAGAGCATGCTTGTGACAACACAGGACTTTAGGTGACCAGGCTGGCCTGGGAGCTAGGGAAATACTTCTGGAGGATGATTCCTCTGCTTCTAGGACAAGGGAAGTTGACCCAGAAAGTAGCTACAGCTAGGATAGCCCAAGAGAGAACAAAGTATCTGCAGAAGTGGGAAGGGTGCAGAAGTAAGCAGCAATAATAACTAGAGAAAAAAGACAAACAGATGCAACTTTTGCACCTGGTGGGCTTGGGATTCAAGCAGCCAAGCATAGAATTCCCTCAAATTTGCATTCCTTCTCTCAAGGTCCTATCCCACCTATTGAACAATTTGGAAGTAGACAAGGAAGACCATTTATCACCAGGAAAACAGAACTGAGTTAGGCATCTTGCCACCTGTACTGCTGCTGCCCCCTTCTCCTCACCTGGAATGACCAGATCTAGGATCTGACTTTTAGAGATCATGCCTATCTCCCATCAGGGAAAATGGAAACCTAGTGACCACATTTCAACAAAAATTATTGCATACCTGGAAGAAGAAATAGAAAAAAGTAATATCATGTCTTAGTAACAATAATCAACAATACACTTTTTATTTTTTTTAGAGCAATCGGGGTTAAGTAACTTGCTCAAAGTTACATGGCCAGTTATTATTTCTGGGTGTGGTGCTGAGCATCTGAGCCCGGATTTGATCCAGGTCATCCCGACACTGGAGCCGGTGCTCTTACTCGCTGAGCCACCTGGCCAACCCTAAGCAATTGGGGTTAAGTAACTTGCTCAAGGTTACATGGCCAGGTGTTTCTGGGTGGGTGCTAAGTGTCTGAGCCCGGGATTCGATCTCCAGGTCTTCTCAACACTGGAGCCGGTGCTCTTACTCGCTGTGCTACCTGGCCGCCCCCAACAATACACTTCTGTTTGCATGTATGTGTCTTTGTAAGATCTTTTTTAGTTCTGACAATCCTTAAAATCAAATATTGAAATAAGCTAAATGTAGAACCAGACCTTTAATTATATAACCAATATTTAAAAAAAAATAATGAAGTATATTCAATCAAATTTCTCTGACTAAAAATGAAATTTTTGTAAGACCATAAAGTGTTATACCATTAATAAAAAATAAAATCCTTCTGATTTCATAATTGTCTCACCTTTTTAAAACATCTATTTTATATGTTTTATAGTAAATATAGCATACAATTGCATATATAATTTATAAATTAGTAAACATAAATATATAGGAGATGGTTACATAGGGGAGGTTGTTGCTAGGGGTTCATGGTAAAAAAAAAAGTTGGAGACTACTGCTTTAGTCAATGCCATTCCCTTCTGCCTCAAAGTCAACCCCTACCCAAGCTTCCTTGAGAGGGGGTTCTTCCTATTCTTCAGGATATACATCAAATGTTAACTCTTCCATGAAACTTCCCTTACTCTTCTCTACCACTTCACCTGGAAGTGATCTCTCTCCATCTTCTGAATTTGAGATGACCCCACTTCTCCATCTTACTGTGAGCTGAAATTAGGGATAGGAATAGGAACCAGACCTATGATTTCATTGGTATACCACTGCAGGTTGATAATTTCTCTGCAACTTTTAGCTTTAGAAAGTTGCCTAGAATGCCGAGAAGTTAAGGGACTCATTGAGGGTCATATAGTCATCATATATCAAAGGTGGAACTTGAACCCATGTGTTGCTACCTACATGGCTGGATTTCCATCCCCTTTGCTATGCTGCCTCTCAGATGGAAATTGTCTGCAAAACTGAAAGACAAGGGTTTATATGGTCACTTCATTGAGTTCAATGAGTGAGTCATCGATCTGAATGGATGGAGTCAGCAACTAGGAATCTAGAAGAGTGAGCAATGGCCATAGTGGTGGTTGGTGGTGGGTGTCTTATCAGTTATTCCAGCTCTTTGGATGGGCTCAAAGCTATTGCAGACTAGAAAGACCCCTAGAATAGAAGCTCCATATTATTGAGAGGTACATCCTTGAGCAAGGATTTTGAACATGAAAAAGAAAAGGAATAAGTCTTAGACACTAGTCTAGGAACACTGGAAAGGTAGTTTCCAAGACTTCAAAGAGTGATGGTATTAAGAACCCCAGGGACCTGGCTGACATCTTGCTGAGAAAGCTGGGGAGGTAAATAAGATGAATGTCAATTTAGGAAGTATGAGATGCTATGACTTGCCCAAGAAATGGAGTAGGGACCAGAATAAGGATGCGTAGACATGATCAGCTGGAGGTGACTACAGAAGACAATGGAAGTTGGAGTTGGAAGATGCCTTAGGTGTGAAAACTGAAGCTGAGAAGGAAAGTGATTTGCCCAATGTCAAATATAATACTTTAGGTAGTAAATGGAAGTGCTGCAATTTGAATCTGAATACCAAGTCTGTTTTCTTTATACTGAACTTTCTCTGACAGGCAATTAAATGTTATATTTTTATCGTGCTTTGTACCCATCATACAAAACATTGCCACTTAAGTCCTTGTCTGGTCCCTCATGTGACCATGAGTTCAGAGTAATGCAAGGTCTTGTGGGTGCTATCAAACTAGAAAGAATTAAATCACTAGCTAGTCTGGATAGACATGCATAGCATGTCTGTTTTTTGAGGACCATCCTTGTGCACCTGGGTCACTCCTCATATACAGACCCCTGGAAAGGCTCCCTCAGATTCAAAGGTACTTTGATTCGACAGCCATTGAAAAGCCATTCAAAACCATAGCTCATGAGCCCCTACCAATAATCCTTCTTTGACTAGTAATCTGGAAGACATAATTAGTTCAAAGTGCAGGCTTTTAATAAACAAGTATAAACCCATGAAATATTATGAAAATTAGAGATATCCTCTTTATCCCAATATGCCCCCAATACATATACCACCGTTAGGAAGAATAGATACATGACAATATGGCTAGGGCACAAACACACAGAGGGGTACATATGAAGGGAATACATGTGACCAGTGCATATAGGTGAGGGGAAAAACATGCTTCTGATGATGTAAAGTTTCCAATGTCTTTTTTTAATTTTGCTTTTTTTGGGGGGGGAAGGCAGGGCAATTGGGGTTAAGTGACTTGCCCAAGGTCACACGGCTAGTAAGTGTTAAGTGTCTGAGGTCAGATTTGAACTCGGATCCTCCTAACTCAAGGTCCAGTGTTCTATTCACTGAGCCACCTAGCTGCCCCCAATGTCTTTATTGGTGTCATTATGAAGACAAAAAAAAGAGAGAGAAAAAAAAGATAGAGTAAAATTGAGGCAATTCCAAACTAACCTGTTTAAATAGATTCTTGCCATTGCAAATGACAAATAAACAATGAACTTTGAATTCCAATTATGAGATCTAAGGAATCTTGGAAACTACTTTAGCCAGTATACAGTTGGCCTCCTTGACAAGCTGAGAGAGTAATGCATTCCTGGAAGCCAAAGGTAATTCTAGTTAATATTGAACTCATTTGTAAACATTTATGGAAGAGGATAGTGGAAGGTTATGAGTAGTATCATCTTATAAAACCATAAAGAGCCATGGAGTGAGAAACAAGTTAACAGAAAACTGGCCATGAAACTGGATGGAGAATAACGAATAGATATGAAATAGAAAAGCTCTTTAAAGATTTCTAAACTAAACTCTTTTCACCATCAGTGAGAGTGGAGTACCTACATTTGGATTCTGGCATCATAATGCCAGATGAAGTGTAAGAGAAAATGGAAGTGATGCTGAAGAAAATAAAGATGGGAAAAGCAGCTGGACAGGATGGAGTATAAACGACAGTGGTCCAATGCAGGTGATATGATTTTGAGGGAATTGAGGAGCCAGCTCTCAAGATATCTAAAAAGGAAAGAAAATTAAAAACTTGGGGAAAAGCACCTCAGACTTTATTATTTAAAAAAAAAAAGAGTAACAGAACATAACAACAAATCATGTGTCACTTTCCTATCTCTACAAAATAATCTACATACATGCATCCAGGGCATCATTGATGATGGTCTGGGAAGGGAACAGTCAATATTTCACAAAGGGGATTCAACATCAAACAACATTTATAGTCACAGAGTTGTCTGAAAGGTATAGAGAATACAAGATCCCACTGTGCTTAATATTTGTGGACTATAAAAAGCATTTGATTCAAAAGGGCAAAATGTTGCCTTAAAGGCTCTCCTCCAACAAGGTGTTTTTGGTGCATGTTTAGATGTAACAACAGAGGTAATTTTTGTCTACACTCCTTTGATTATTAGCCAAGGTATTTATATGCTCGCCAAAGGTGTTACAACAATTATGGAGGATGCCCAGTTCAAAATCCAAGCCGAAAGAACATTCCCTATAGGTGATAACTTTTTTGGGGGAAGGGAAGGAAAGGAGATCAGTGAAAAATAAACACAGCAGAGTCTTGTATTCTTTTTTTTTTTTTTTTTGCTTTTTGGAGGGCAATTTGGGGTTAAGTGACTTGCCCAGAGTCACATGGCTAGTTTTTGTGTTAAGTGTCTGAGGCCGGATCCAAACCCTGGTCCTTCTGACTCCAGGGCCAGTGCTCTATTCACTGTGCCACCTAGCAGCCCCAAGGATCTTGTATTCTAATACACCCTTTAGCCAATTGTGTAACTAGACTAGAGAATTGTTTGCAAAAGCCCACTTCCTCCCTTCCTGGTTTCTTTTTAAAAAGGATTCCTTAATTCATTTGCATATCATTTTAATAAAGATCACATAGACAGTGAAGCATGTTTCCCACCTCTCAGAGGGAGAGATATGAGATACACATTGTCACATGTGGCCAACATATTGATTCATCTTCCAAGTCACCCAGGCTCATAAAGTATGGGTCATTCTCTCCCCACTTGCACTCACTCTGCATATCCAATCTGCTGTCAAGTCTTATTTCTGCTGTCTCCACATTTCTCAAGTGTCCCTTTCATGCCACTCATACAGCTTCCATCTTGGCATAGACCCTTATCACCTTCATATGGACTATTGCAATAGCCCTCATCTTCCTGTCCAGTCTATCTTCCACTCAGTTACCAAATCAATCTTCCTAAAGCATGTAGTCTGACCATGTCACCCCCTATTCAAGAACTATAGTGGCTCCTTATTACCTCCAGGATCAAGCATAAAAATCTCTGTTTGGCTTTGAAAGTCTTTTACGACCTGGCCCCTTCCTACCTTTCCAGTTTTCTTATATTTTATTCCCATCCACATTTTTGGTAATCCAGATACACTGGCCCACTTGCCATTGCTTGCACAAGACTCTCCAACTCCTGGCTCTAGACTAGAATTTTTCAAGGAAACAAAGTAGAGCTAGTCACTAGCCAATAGTTTGCAGGCACCACTCTTCCCTTTGAAAATTAGTCATTTGGGGGCGGCTAGGTGGTGCAGTGAATAGAGCACTACCCCTGGAGTCAGGAGGACCTGAGTTTAAATCTGACTTTGGACACTTGACATACTCACTAGCTATGTGACCTTGGGCAAGTCACTTAACCCTAACTGCCTTGCCTTCCTCCCTCAAAAAAAATTAGACATTTGCTCTCTTCCACTTCTGTGACACCTTTTTCTCTTCTCCACAATCTCTTGAAGATCATGGACAATCATATGCACCAGTACTTTCTGTAAAGACACATACTAGAAGGAAGATTTTTTTTCTCTCTTGGCAGTGACTCCTATGGTCTAAAGCAAGAGCTGGCCCATATACAGTATTTTGAGGTTTACCAAAATATAGTTTACCTATATTAGAGCATCTAGGTGGCAAAGTGGATAGAGTGTGTGTCCTGGAGTCAGGAGAATTGAATTAAAGTCTAGTTTCAAGCATTAATTGTGTGACCCTGGACAAGTCACTTAATTTTGCTTGCCTCAGTTTCCTCATCTGAAAAAATGAGCTGGAGAAGGAAATGGCAAACCGCTCCACTGTCTTTGCCGAGAAAACCCCAAGTGGTGTCACAAAGAGTTGGATATGACTAGTTAAAAACAAAAAACCAAAAACTAGTTGAACAACAAAACCCCAAAACCAAACTAGTTAAAAAACAAAAAACAAAAGAAAACCCCAACATAGAGCAACTAAGTGACACAGTGGATAGAGTGCTGGGTCTGAATTCAGGAAGACTCATCTTCTTGAGTTCAAATCTGGTCTCAGACACTTACTAGATGTGTGACCCTGGGCAAGTCACTTAACCCTGCTTGCCACAGTTTTCTCATCTGTAAAATGAACTGGAGGAGGAAATGGCAAACCACTTTAGTCTCTTTACCAAGAAACTCTAAATGGGGTCAAGAAGAGTCAGACACAACTAAAATGACTGAAGCACAACAAAATTACATACATTGTCTAGTATGATTCTCAAAATAACCCTGCGGAATCTCTGATACAATAATATGTCCATTTTACTGAGAAGGGAACTGAGGTTAAGTAACTTGACCATAATTATGCAGTTCATAAGTGTCAGAGCAGAATTTGAACCCAAGTTTCTCTCATCCCTAGCTCAGAACTCTTTCCCCTCTCTCTGATTGTTTAGATATTTTTCTCACTTTGAGACTAAGGGAAGAAAGGTTTTGGTTTGAAGTCTAGTTCAGGAGTATCTTCAGGAGCCCAGTGTCCCAACAGTCAGATTGGAACTTCTGGTAATTGAAGAGTGAGACATAAAGAAAGAATCTGGGGAGGGAGTGCTTGGGATTCAGGATGGAAACTCTTCCCAGGCCCACCATACAGACTTCTCACAGCACCTCCTCACTCTGGAACTTAGCATGTTCTACCTCATAGTAAACTTTTTATCACAGACTAGGGAATGAAAAAACTCGAAGGGGTCTTAGACATAGGACCATAGAACCTCAGAATTGGAAGGGACCACAGAAATCACTAGTTCATTGGACATTGATAAATTGAAGTCTGTTTTGCCTGATGTCACAGGTCCACTAAGGTCTGATAAGCAGGGAAATGTACATTTGCAATCCCCAGTAGGTGACAGTAAGCATCCATATATTCATGATTTTTGTACCTTCTTCAGTATCTAACCCAAAGCTTTGCACACAGCAAACAGATGCTTAGAAAACTTTTATCCATGGAATATTGATGGAGAAGAAGCTTGGCATAGGGGATGGGGAGCTAGCCTGGTATTCAGGAAGGCTTTGGTTCATTCGAGCCCTGCCTTCTGAAATAGCTTGGCTAAATGACCTGAAATAAATCAGCCTCTTGGTGCTGCCAAACACCTCTGTTAGACTATAAATTTCAGAAGAGTTGCCAATCTGCATTGGCAGATTTCTTATACAAATGAAATCAGTGCTCAGAAACAAAACAAAGAAAAAATTCAGTTGATAGAGGGAATGAGGATGGGGCTAGAGAAAGGGGGCACTTCTGAAATACCTCCTTAGCTGTCTTTGGGCTACAGGAGGGTGAGGTGTGTGGGATGACACCAAGGGAGCTTGGATCAGATGGATCAGATGTGTTTTCCTTTGTTTTCATCACATCATAGCACTGGAAGTTACCTCAGAAAGCACCTGTACTACACCATATTTGAGCAGGAATCTATTCTATGATATCTCTAGCCACCAGAAGGTATCTAGTCCTATATGTAAGACTTCACTGGACATAGACTCCTGGCAGCCTATTTCAATGTTGTGTTTTTGTGTCACACAATACACCCATCTGCTATCCTCCTGCCTTTGCCCTCATTATCTCCCCACACCTGGAACGAACTCTGTCCTCACGGAATCCAAACACTACCTCCTACACAAAGACTTTCCTGACATCCACCAACTGCTAGTACCCTACCCCTCAAGCTACCTTGTATTTAACCACTTTCTATTTATTCTCATTATATTTATTCACTGTCTCCTTCCTCTCTGTTTTCCTACCCTTTCTGTCTTTCATCTCCTTTTTCTCTCCCTCCTCCTGGTCCTCCTTCTTGTCCTTCTGCTCCTCATCCTGCTCCTGCTCTTCCTCTTCCTCTTCCTCCTCCTCCTCCTCCTCCTCCTCCTCCTCCTCTCTGTCTTTGTGCCTCTCTTTCTTTCCTCCTCTCTTTGAAACTAATCTCTACCGGTAGGCACTATTTCGTTCATTGTATTTTGTGCCCCTGGTGCTTAGCACAGTGCCTGCTACATAGTGAGTGCTAATTAATACATGTTGATTGAGAGATGCATCTTAAACAACCTCAGAAGTTGTGTGACACCAGGGTCAGTTAAAAAGAATGGATCTCTGTCAAGGAAGACTGACACAGAAGGAAGCTTAGGGGTAGGGACTGGGACAGGGACATCAAGGCTAGAAAGTCTAGAAAGTGTTTAAGAGCTTGGTACCAACAATTGCCCTTGGGGTCTTGGTGGGAGGGGAAATCCGGGGGGTTTCCTTTCAAGGCTTACTGAACACAGCGCCAATATTGTACTCATGGCGCAGTGTGCATCTATGTGCGTGCGAGCATGTGTGTTCCCGCAACAAGAAAACATCAGGGGAAAGGTCGAGGGAACACTGAGACATAAAGTTGGCCTCAATGACCCCTAGAATCCAATATGAAGACAAGGTGGCGCCCCTCTTCTCCCCTCTCAGATTGTGCGTTGTCTGTGCGTCGCACCCTTCCAGCCTAGTTTATCCCCACGCTGTCGTGGGTCGCACCGGGTCCCTACCCCAGCCGCTGCCCGCCACCAGCCGAATATGGTGGCTGTAGTGGCGCGCGCAGGTTGCGCAGTACTTCGCGCTCCGGTATCTGCTTATTTCTAAGCTCCGCTAGGGGTCCAGCGCTGCTTCCTCCTTTAGGCTGGGGCTGCACAGCGAGCTTAGAAAGCAAGGTGGTGGTGATGTTAGTGTTGGGACGGGGGTGGGTGTGGGGGTGGGGGAAGAAAGATGCTGTTCCAAGCCGGTCGAAAGCTACTTCTTTCTTCGCCTTTTGCGGGTTATTCCCTCTAGGGCAGGGTACGTGACGGTGTCCTGCAAGTCCTGGATCTCTACTGTCTTACCACGTCTTTCAGAGATGATAGACCTCTGTGGGACCCTGGAGAAGAGGTTAACTGGGGCCAGGCACAGCCCCTGGCCCCTCCTACCCATTTTTCTGTACCCTTACCCTCCCCTCCCACCAACTCTAAAACCCTAAGCTTTGGAGATCTGCGCCCAGGGTTGAAGCTGCAGCGGGCGACCCTCGAGTGCCTCACTCTGATTTCGCTTCCTTTATCTATTTTTTTTCGGACCCCCGCCCCCAAGTAGAAAACGGAGGCGGTGGCAGTGGGAGCAACACCTCCGCAGCTCGCGGCTCGCGCCAGCCCCCGCGTGGCATCGCGGACTTCGCCGCAAAAAAGTCCATCGGAAACGCCCCCCTGCCTACCTCGGAGGAAGCACAATTAGTGCATGGGGAGGAGAAGGGGGAAGGAGGAGAAGGAGAAGGGGGAAGGAAGAAGGAGGAAGAAAGATAAAGGAGAAGGGGGAAGGAAGAAGGAGGCGAGAGGAGGGGAAAGGGAAAGAAGGAGAAGGAAGAAGGAGGAGAAAGGGGAAGGAAGAGAAAGAGGGGAAAGAAGGAAGGAGAGAGGGAAGGAAGAGGAAGAAGGGGGAAGGAGAAGGAAAAGGAGGAAGAAGGGTGAAGGAAGAGCAAGAGGAGGAAGAAGGGGGAAGGACGAGGAAGAGGAGGAAGAAGGGACAGGAGGAAGAGGAGGGGAGGTGGAGGAAAGAAGGAGGAGGAGGGGCGGTGACCAAGTGGCCAGCGGCGACTGGGGCGCTGCCGCTGGAGAGCGGGCTGGACGCCGCGGGGAGCCCCGAGCAGCGGCAAGCGGTGCGGAGAGGGCAAGAGCAAGCCAGCGAGCAAGCGGGCGGGCGGGCGAGTGGAACAGCTAGCTACGCGGCGGCAGCTGCGGGCGGGACCTGCAGAGCGCCTTCCACCCGCCGGAGCCAGGCGCGGAGAGGAGGAGACCGCACAGAGGGCGCTTGGAGGCAGCTCCGCAGGCATGACGGGGCAGTGACAGGGAGCCCGGAGGCGCGGACAGGCAATTTCCAGTCCGCCCGCCTCCAGCCACTTGTTCTCTCAAGCTCCCGAGCTCAAATAGGATGGCTTTGCCGAAACCTGCCGAGCCTGCGCCGGGCGCCCAGAGGAAAGCGCCCAGTCTGCTGGAGATGGGCGCTCTCTGCCTGGACTCGGAGATTATCTTCGGCTTCACAAGTCATCTCCTGCGCAGGAGAGGAAAGGTGAGGGGGGCCTGGGCAGTGCGTGAACCCCAGCCCCTCCCCCAGCCTCCCGATCCCCTACTTCTGGATGTTTTGAGGACCCAGGGTGGGGGTTGGGGGCGCTGAGCGGGGCAAACGGTCGAAGCAGAGGAACCAGGGCTGACTTCACCATACTTGTCTCTGGAGTGGAAACTTGGAGCTGGGTTGTCGGTACCCAGGATGTACCCACCCGCAGAAGGCGGTTTCCCAGCTCAAGGGGAGGACAACTGAGGGGATGCGAAGCAGGAGGCTGTTAGCAGAGGGAGGGTAGAGAGGGGCGGGGAGGTGGGGGTGGTATTGCTCTAGCTTCTGGTGGAGGCAGCTTCCTCCCCTCCCCCCACGCCCAAAGCCAACACCTTCCTCTCTTTCAGCACCAGGCGCTGTCCAACGAGACTTTGAAGACACTGTTGTGTTAACTCTCCTCTTGTGGTACCGCCGAGACTAGGGGTGTCCGAGGCAAGGCAACTCCCAACCAAACTTACCCCTATTATCCTGAGACGAGTTGGGAAAGGAAAGGGGAAAAGGATGTGGGGAGGCCAGTGCTAGGATTTTAATGGGGAACCCCGGCATTTCTAGGGCGCGGCTAGGGTGGGGTTCCTAAACTCGAGTGAGGCTTTTCCCTGACCTCCAAGCCCTGTTTGGGTGAGGATTTCGGGGCTAGGGTTCGACCCTTGAGGCATTTGTTTTTCACTGCTCCCTCCCTCCACTCCAAGCTCTCCCTTAGCCGTGGAAAATCCTCGCCGGGAGCGTTTGGGATTGAACGCCTGGGATGGGTTGGGGGGTGGTTAGGAATGGGGGGGGGCAGAGGTGATTCAGATGTGTCCAAGGGTCCAACCCTAGCCTCAGCTTCTCAGTTGAAGAAACATTCCAGTATTAGAGGAGGGGGCAGGTTGGATTGCCTCCTTTCTTTCCCAACCCGGAAACTTGAATTTCCTCTTTGTCCCCC
>NW_027186428.1:3785639-3812280 GCF_028583685.1 Petaurus breviceps papuanus
TGGGAAGGGGAGGAAAGGGATGAGGTGGGGTAAATGGGGGAGGGGGAGGAGGTGGTCTTCGGAGTTGGGAGGGGAAACGGCAGTTAGGGTAGCTATCCCTAGGTTGCAATAGGACTGGGGCGGGGCCACTGGAGAACTGGGTATTTGCTGGGAGCATCAGGTGGAGTGGAGCGGAATAAAGAGAGTCGAGTTAGCACGGGTCACATTCCTGTTTTGCATTGTTGTTTGGGGTCTCTTGTGGGGATGGGGGACATTTCTTCCTTGGTGCCAGGTGTTTGAAGAGGAGACTCTGGTTGTAGTGTGCGTGTTGCTGGGAGAAGGAAGATCCGTTGAAAACCCTGGGGCTAGGCAGGAAGGATTAGAAGTCGAACCTCGAACCCTTCCCCCTTGGAGCAGCCTCTCCCACTTCCTGGTCCGGGCTGGCCTCATGTACCAGGCGGCCTTCAATCAATGCACTTAACTCTTGTTGTAGACCCGGCTGAGTTTGCAAAATTATCAGGGAACGGCTCTCCCCTTCCCTGACATCCACTTCCCCCTTGCTGGAGGAAATTTCATACCTGGGACTGGGCAGGATCTGGGGGCAGAAATAAGTCCTAGATAATAGGATCAAAGTCAATCCCTTCTGTTTTCCCAGACACAGCCCAGGGTTGGGGGTGGGGTCTTCCCAGGCAAGCTCTCTGAGCTTCCCTGGTCTTTCTGAGGGAGTGTGATAGGAAAGGGCTAGGGTGAGGTTGGCCTCTTTAGGCTGAACCTGGGCGGCCCCTGGGCTGACGGAGATGAACCTAAAGGACAAAACCCTGGCTATTTGGTTTTTTTCCTCCCACCCACCCCACCTTGGGGAGGGGAGAGGGATGCCTCTGGAATGAAAGTTTGTGCGTGTGTATATGTGTGTGGATTTAATTCTGTATGTGCTTGAAATTATGTGCCTGTTCCTGTGTACTGTGCTACATCTCTTTGTCTCTTCAAGCTTTCTCTCTTGTCTCTGGCTTCTGTGCTTACAAATTGGCCCCTCTGTTCCTGATGTCTCTCCGTCTCTTTCGGGTTTCTTTGTTATTATTACCCTTTTATTGATATTTCTTGGCTGAAATGAATAATCTATTTTTTGTGGGTTTGATTTTTCTCCCACTCCCTTTCTCTCATCCTCTCCCCTCCCGCTGCCTCTATGTCTCTTGCTTGGAGTATCTCTCGGTCCGCGTGTCTGAGGGAGTCCCCTCTCAGTGTTGCGGAGCCGGCCGTGGCCAGTAGATGGCACTGGCGTAACAGACCAGGAAGGCCTGGCTCTTCCACTGCATCGAGTTTATCCTAGCCAGGTACAGTTCCCCAGGGCAGAAGGCTGAACCTTCCCCTCCTCCAACTCCCCGCTCCCATTGCCTCCCTCAGCCTGCTGGGCGACCCCGAACTGTGAGAAGCTTGTGTCTGAGCCCGGGGGCGTGGGGATAGATAGGATTTGGAGTATATGGGGCAGTCACATAGGTCGGGAGAAGAGAGTTGGGTCATTGTGAGGAATGGGGTGAGCTGAGTGAACTTTCATTTGGGAAGCAACCTTGCAAACAGGCAATTCATTTTGGAGGTAAGGTCACCATATGTCAGCTACTTTCCTACAACATGTACCCAGCCAACAGCCACAACCAGCTACAGCTATAGGTATAGGCACACAGATAGGTACAAAAACATAAAGATACCTAGCTAATCAGATACACCCCTACAAAGACACAATGTCCCCACCTCCTAGAACAACGAAAATTTGCCTCTCTTCCCGGCTCGAATAACTTAATAAACGTTTGTGGAATTCAAGTAGACACATGCTAATCATTTGGCGACAGACACATACAGATACCGTATATATAGAAACAGATAATGTATACAGAGGCACAGACATATATAGAAAGACACATACAAAGATACATCTGAGGGGCAGTGGAGAGGGACAAAGAGGTGAGCTTTATTTATCCTTTACTGGGCCACTAACTCCTGACATAGGGGCAAGTAACATCCCATTTTTAGACACTTTTTATCTCCATCTGGCTAAAGTCCCTGTCGGCTTTGACGTTCTCTGTTCTATGACTCCAAGTAGACACAAGTCTGGGCCGTGTTGGGCAAAGGAGCGATTCTTCAGTATAGGAATAGGAGAAACTGAAGGTGCTCGGCATGAGTGTACTGTACTGGGAAGGGGCTGGAACACTCTTATTCTGATTTCTCTCCCCCTAGAATGTTGCCCGCTTTCCCCCCCCCCCGACTTCCAGCTGGACAATTCTCCCCTGTTACTGTTACATGCGCATGGAGTGTAGAGGATGGGGCCTTGGCCTAGGTGCCCCCTCCGCCAATCCACTGTCTCCTCTCCTCCCCCACACCTCCAGATGCTATGCCAAAGGAAAAAAAAACTCTACCCCTCCCCCAGCTCAGCTTTCTCTTCATTCCCTCTCTTCCCCTCCCCTCCCCTTTCTTTTGGTTTAGAATCCGCGCTAGGGGAGCGAGAGAGTGAGTGACAGACATGCTTTCCCTTCCCCTCACCTTCTCTGCCAGGCCCTGCCCACTCTCGCGGCCTGGAGGCTGTCCCCCGCCCAGTCTCCCTAGCCACCTTCCACGGGCCCCGCCTCTTTCTCCATGGAAGCCCCGCCCCACCCCGCCCCGGCCCAGCCAGGTTCCCGCCCTCCGGGTTAGCTCTCACCAAACTTGCCGCCCCCAAAACTTTGGACTACTCCCGACTCAGGCCATGGGGGCGGGAAGGAGCCGAATCACGTAGTCACTGCCGAGCCCGCAGAGCCAGCATAGACCGGGCCAGGCCCCCAGCTACTGCTTCCAGTCGCGCCCCAGCTGCAGCGGCCGCAGCCGGGCCATGGGCAGCCGCGGCACTCCCCCCGGCATAGCGGGGCCCCTGGTATATCGCTTCTTCGGGGAATGAGGGGGGCTTTGACCGCGTCCGCGTGTTTGCATGTGTTGGTTACCCCTCTTGGAAAGCCAGCCTCTCCTGAGTGTAGCGCCCATGACTTCCAGGAAAGGGGGCTTCTCGGTGCTTGCAGTAATGCGCTGCATTACTTCTCCTGATAGCGAGCCTTTAAGGGCAGAGGGGACACGGGGCTCTGACTGTGTCTTTCACCCCCGGCGTAGGGCTTCCTACTCCCTGGGCTTCGCGCTTCTTCTGCGTAGAAGTAGGGGCCCTGGTCTTCTGCACAGCTCTTCCCACTTCATCCAATATAGCCCTCCTTCTTGTGGGGTAAGAAGGGGCTCTGCGCTGTATGCGTTTCCCCTGACCTAGTGCTTCCTTTTTCGAATGTATATGCCACTCTTAGACTCTTGAGTCTTCGAAGTTTGGGGAGGCGGGGGAAGATATCTTAGGAAGTGGGGTGAGGTGAGTGTGGCTGGCCCAGGAGGCTAGGGTCACTGCCCTGGCAACAGTAGTTCTCGGCACCCGGCTCCTGCTCCTTTCCTCTTAAATTCTTCCCAGACTTCTTCGGGGACAGAGTGCGGGGCCCCGGGGGTCCAGGAACCCCTCAGTTACCTGCTCCTTGGACTTTGTATGGGGAAGGGAATAGCGATCGCTGTTTTCGTGGGAGAGGGGTCACAAGGAGGAGAAGAATGACTTTTTTGGGGGGGCTATCTTAGGATGGGAGAGATACTCAGTCTCTTTTGTCGGGCGCGTTGTCTCCTCAATTTCGACTTTAGGGTGTAGTTTGAAAATTGAGGGGTGTTTCTCTGATAATTTGGGATTGTATTGGACTTGTCAGGTCAACTCTGGGATATCTGAGAGAGTGAGTAACCGGGCGAATTTAAATGTGTGTTTGGGGGTCGAGTCAGGGCATAGTTTTCTAGGTGTGTACGTCAGCTTGAAAAGCTGTGTGGTTAATTAGAGAGTTTGGAGGGTGTTGGGATGTGCATGGATGTTAGTTTTTGGGAAGCTAGGTAGTTGGAGTGTGGGTACTGGGATAAGTCAGGACACAGTTTGCCCTCCCGTTGTCTCACGGTTCACTTTGCCCCGCCTCCCCGCAGGTGGCTGAGGGAAGCCCGTGCCGGGAGCCGCTGCCCCTGGAGCTGTCCCCGCGGAAGAGGCTGCCAGCTGCACCCCCAGACGAGGATCGATGTGGCAACCGCCCCCCGCCCGAGGGGGCCGGCGCTGGGGCTGGAGCCGGGTCGGAACCAGGCCACTTTGAGCGATCCGGGAGAGGGGGCTGGTGCCGCCACTGTCAGACCAAACTCGCCGAACTCAAGAGACAGGCCTGGAAATTGGTCGGTGGGCAGGGTACGCCCCTCGGGGTAAGTCATTCACCGCCGCGTTACGGAGACTTGAATTTTCTTGTGTACTTAACCACTCGGAAGTAACCCTGAGTCCCTTCTTAAAACTTGGGAAGGTAGTTGTCCGATCGAATCCCATTAGCTGCATACGTTTGGGGAACGGGAGGCCTGTGCATGTTGGGAGGGGAATCGGGTCGCATACGATTCTACAGAGAGGAAGAGGAGCTTTTGTGTGTGTGTGGATGTCTGAGAATGTTGGTACCATGCACTAGGCGCTACTTCGTGAGCCAGACAACTTTTGGAGAATGAGGGTTAACCCGGACTACTGGTGGGAAGGATGGAGAAGGGGATGGAAGTGGTTTGGCCTTCAGGAGGGTGGAATAAGAGCCAAACTATCTGGTCTGTGATCAACTCCCTCCTTTAATGTGCTGATTTATACATTTGGGGGAGGTATATAGGTTTTCATAAGATTTGAAGCTAGAAGAGACTAGTCCATTCCTCTTAATCAACATTTGATGAAACTGAAGACCAGAGAAGTGAAGTGATTTACCCAATGTCACACAGCTCATATACTCCATGTGTCCTGTAGGGGGAGCTAGGATTTGGATTTAGACTTTTCTGATTCTTAGTAGAAAGTGGCCTCCGTTCTACCAAACCGCGTCTGATGAATTTTTATTTATTTATTTTTTACTTTTTGTAGGGGGGAGGGCAGGGCAATTGGGGTTAAGTGACTTGCCCAAGGTCACACGGCTGATAAGATGAATTTTTATTCCATCTCTCCTGCCCCAGCATACACATGGCTATATGGGTGTACTAAGTATTCACTTTCAGTTTTCCCCTCTGTGTTTATAGTTGTTGCTGCTTTTGGCAGGACCTGAGAGGTGGGTTTGTAGGGAGGGGGGAGGAAACCTTCTGACAGGAGGCAGGTAGCCCACAGCTGTATTTTAGTCCTGCCCTCCCTAAAATCAGTGGAAAAGACTGGCCAGAAGCCTGATAAAAGATGAACTAGAGACCTTGGGACCCTTGGGTTTGGACTTCGTATGGGACATTGTTTTCCTAAACAATGCTTCCCTGGAAGTTTGCAAAGCCTTGTGAGATTGGGGGTCTCCAGAGGAAACCAATCCCTCTTGACCTTCAGACTTATTGAAAAAGTTCCTGGGAAGTCAGCATAATTCCTATTGAATCTAAATATAGCTGGTGAATGTGTGTGTGTGTGTGTGTGTGTGTGTGTGTGTATGGGGGGGGGCAGTGGGAAGAGAATAGCTTGAAAAGAGTGATGTACTTGGAATCTGCAGACTTGGATTGGAACTTTAGCTCTGACCTTAACTACTTGTGTGTCTTCAGGCAAGTCACTTAAGCACTCTGGGCCTTAATTTCCTTGTAAAAATGTGGAGGTTGTAATGTGGAGTTGCCTCTGAGATTCCTTCTAGCTCTAAATCCAATAATCTCATACACATGTGAGTTATTTTATGGCCTTCTGTTTAGTCCTTTTCTGATGCCTTACTGTGGCCCAGAGGTGACTGTATAAAAGAAGGCTAGTTTAGTAGAGACACAAGTGCTGGCAGACTCTGCCAAACTGGGAAGGCTTTGAGTTTGGACCCAGAAATGGGTTGTTTCTGTTGTTAGAGGATAAGCTAGCTAAATTCTATCACATCTTCAGAAGGATGGTTTATCACATGAAGGATAATAGCTTTTTTTTTTTTCTGTTATAGCCATTTATACAGAAGAACACAAACTTTGGGTCTAAAGCCCCACTTTGCCTACTTATGACCTGGGTGACTTTGAATTTTCCCTTTATAAGCCTCAGTTTCCTCAACTGTAAAATTTGGTTTAATGATCTGTAAGGCCCCTTTCAGCCCTTGATCTGGTGTATGTTGTACATTGTGGTGCAGCAAAGTCTAATATTTCTGTTCTTGGATCAGAGAGAGGTTGATTTTGCCCAGATCATATAATCCTTCAGTTTTTCCATCTCTTTGCAGGGTCTATGCCTCTAGTGGGAATGTCATGAGGATTCTCTCCAGGGGGGGCAGTAACCAAAGGTTCGGGGGTTGGTCAGGTGAGGAGACCTTCAGTAAAGGCCTCCTGTGTGGTCCCCATCCTGCCTCCCTATTTCAGGCATCCTTCTTTGAGAAGACCTGCAGGATGGGTAAATCTATCCTGGTTCTCCCTCTCAGCCTTTCAAAGTAGGCAAAGAAAAGAGTTAATTGAAAATCTGTCACCAAGTGCAATCCAGGGCCAGGTCTCCACCCCCATCCCCCTTCTTAAGGGTTAGAGATTCAAACCGAGGCTGGGCTACCTCCTAGCAAGGGATGGTAGTGGTGGGGAGGGAAGGGCGGGGTCAAGAACCTAGAGGTAATTAAGTAGGCATTCATCCCTGAAACCCGATTGACAAATGCTGATGCCACAGGACAAGGTTATAATAAGTACCAAAGCCTGTATGGGCATGTGCCTTCCATCCCTTTAATTTTCCCAGGGATACAAGAGTTAGGGGACCTGATTTTGAAATTCCGGGTTTGTTACCCTGGGCAAGTCACTTAATAGCTTTTTGCCTCAGTTTCTATCTCAATGAAATGAGGAGGTTGGAATAGATGATTTCAAAGGTCTCTTTCTGCTTTAAATACTGTGGTGTTTGGTGGATGGGGAGGAAATTAAAGGGAGATAACAGACAATCTGCTGCTGAGCAAAGCATCCCCTGTAGTCTTCTTCTGGTCCTCTTGTTAGCCTGTTACATGTCATTCCTTTTTTTTCTTTCCTTAATGAAATAAAGACAGTTTCTTTCCACAGCAGTGAGAAGACCTTAATCTGAACATCAAGATAACCTCCTTCACTTGTCCTAACTCCCAGGAGGCAGAGACAACTCCTTTGAACTTACCGTACTCTGACGATGGGTGTCATTGGCTGTGATAACCAAGAGATCTCTCAGCGGCTCCTCTACCTACTGGGCCAGCCCAGGTCCCATGGGGGCAGTGAGGGGGGAGCAAACTCTGCACCTGATGAAAGAGAGAGTACTCTTCCGGAGTCTCTGGTTACTCCCGAGCGGGACTGAGTGGAGATGTCAGAAGATTTTTTTTTCCCCTGAGCCACAAAGGAGACTATTTTGTAGCTGACCCCAGGGATAAGGGTAACCCCTCAGAGACAGGTACGGGGACCCAGAACCTGGCCAGTTTCTGAAGCTGGGTTTTCTCATCTTGTTTGTTAGGTGAGATCATGGTGAAATGTTGCCCATGTGGAAAGTTTTGTGTCTGGAACTATAGACTCACAGAATTTCCATGTCAGAGCTAGGAATGACTTTAGAGAAGACTCTAGCTCAGCACTCTCCCCTTCCCATTTTACAGATGAGAGATCCTTCTGAGAGGGAGTTGGTGTTAGGGCCAGAACTTGAACCCTGGCTTCTGTCTCTGTGTGTGCATGGGCATGGCTGCATGTGGGCTCCCTGGGTGTGAAGCTGTTTTCTGAAAGTTCCTCTGCTTTTTTGAGGGAAGCTAATGAGAAACAACAATGGTAATTCCAATGAGCTGTTGCAATGAACATTCCTTAAAGGTGTTTCCATTCCTATGACCTTATCCCATCCCTCATTGTCTAGAGTTCCTGCAAGTCCCGTTTGGGTTCAGCGCATGGTCAGATGTATTTGGAAGAAAGCCAGAGGAAGGAAGAAAGGAAAGAAACAAGCATTTATTAAGTGCTTACTCTGTGCCAAGTACCATGCTGAGCACTTTTACAAATAGCTCTAGACCTCAGTTTCTTTCTCTATGAAATGAAGAGGTTGAAATCGGTGATTTCAAAAATCTCTTCCTGCTTTAAATACTAGGGTCTTTGGTGGAAGGGGAGGAAATTGAGGGGAGACAACAGGCGATCTGCTGCTGAGTGAAGTATTCTTGGTCAAATCTCCTTTGATTTTTATAATACTGGGAGGCAGGTGTTATTATTATCCCCATTTTACAGTTGAGGAAACTCAACTCTAGGCAGACTGAGGTTCAAGTGACTTGCCCAGGGTCACACAGGTCATAATTATCTAGGGCTGGCTTTGACTCCTGCTTAAGTGACTCCAGGCCAGCATTCTATCTGCTTTGTCCTCTTGTCACTAGAGTTACTTTGCAGTCTTTTATTTTAGCAGAGGAGTGTGATGTGATGGTCAGTCACTCTGTAGGGAGGGTCTGTATTTTCTATCTTATCTCAGCATACTGAGAAGGAATTCCTTGTCGGTCCTGTGGGGAAATAAGATGAAAGTCATCTCATTGGGTGGTTCTTCTTTCTTTATTTATTTTTAATCTGGGGGCTTCTTCCAGGAACAAGAACAAACCCCCCCCCAAAACCCTCATGAATTACCTACTTACTCCTATTCCTGCTCTGAAAAACTAGAAGGAATGTGCTTTAGATGAAGCACTAGTGAGAGCCAAGAATGGCCAGTAATAAATCATAGAATATCAGGACACAGGACACGAACGTGGAGCGGCCATCTTAACCTACTCATTACAACTGAGGTCCAGAGGGGGAAGAAACTTGCCCAAGGTCACATAGGTAGTAAATAGAAGAACTGGGATTTGAATCCAGGTCTTTTGACTTCAAAGCCAATGCTTTTTCCAATTCACCAGCCTGTTCTGACTCCTAATACTTATTCATCTAAATAAAAAATGATTTAAAAAAATGGAATATTAGCAATTCACATCTATTTGGCACATGGAAGGTAGAATGAGGTGTGCTGGAAAAGAACCCTGGTTTTGAAATCTAGAAGATGATTAGACAGCAGACTCTGCTTTCTAGCTGTGTGACTTCAAGCAAGTGAGTCGTTTAATCTGTGTTAACTGTTTCTTCATCTATAGGAGGGTGTCTGTTTGGATAGTATCTATGTTTTTTTCCAGCTCTAAAATTCTGTGTTCTTATCTCATTTAATCTTCCCAATGACCACAAAGTCCAAGGAATATTATCCTCATGTTAATGATGAATTCCCATTCATTTCCAATTTACCCATCTGGGAACTGTAGATTTAGTTCGGTGGCTCATTCTATAATCCAAATTTCACTATGAAGAATCAGGAAATCTCCTGATTGTAAGAGGGATATGGTATCCCACCTAGATGGAACACATTATCTCTCCCTTAAGTGAAAATTTGGATATGTAATGAGTACAGATAGTGTTTCTTTCACCTTTAAATGAGAATAATAGCATCCAATGGTTACCCCAAAAGGCCACAAAGACAATCTTTTCTTTACATCAGCATGCTGTTTTTCAGCAACCTCACCTCCATCAACTGCCTACCATGTTATATTGCCAAGTTTCCTACTGCCTCCTTTGGATGGCAACATTCAAGTCCACTACAGTGGTAAAAGGGCAGATGGTATAGAAACATCTGTGCTCAAAGAAACCTTGTAGGGGGGTTTAAAATCCATCCTTCCTCTCATACCCCCTCCCTGAAGTGGGAGGTCCTCTTCTCCTTGGGTAGTGGGGTTAGACCAAGAACCTTGTTACTTGGTCTTTTCTTTTGGAGGAATAAAGCAGTGAGAGATGTTAGTGGCTTCCTTCAATAAGAATCATCTCAGCTTCTACTTTCTTTAATTTTCCTGGTCCCTCCAGCTCACATGGCTTCCCCTCTTAGATCACCATCTTTCTACTCCATATATCTTACTTGTATCTAGTTAATTTCATGTTTGTTTTCCTCTCTTAGAAATGTGAGCTCCTTGAGGGCAGGTACTGGTTTTGCCCTTTTTTGGGGTATTTATCCTCTGGTGCTTAGTGATGTGTGTGGCTTATAGCAAGAACTTCATAAATCCTTGTTGAATGATGCATTGGACAGGCAGGATGCAGTGGCTGTGATGATAACTGAGTGAAACATGAATCTTCTGGGGAAAAGTATACCCTAAGAATCTGGAACTTTTAAACTCAATGTAAATAAGCATTTAAGCACTTACTATGGTTAAGGTCCCATGCTGGCCCTGGGCATGTTAAAATAGATATAACCTTGTTCTCAAGGAGCTTAAAATCTAATTGGAGGGTGGCAGGTATCCAAATATTTTGATACAGGGGAGGGTGAGACAGAGGGAAGAACAAATTCAGGAAAAGTCATGTGACAAGTTAGAAATGGGCGAAATTACTTTCAGTTGAGTGGGGAGGGGAAGCATAGGTCAGGAAGGATGTGGGACATATTGACTGAACTGGGTCTTAAAGGAAGAGAGGAATTCATTAAAAGGAAATGAGGGTGGGGTAGAATCGGTTCTGGGTGAAGGTGTGAACAGTTACTACTTTCCTCCAAGAACCTTTGGCAATGGCCAAAGATAAAAAAAAAAAAGACAAAGACCTGCCCTCAAGGAGGTCACATGAAATTAATTAGATACAAACAAGATATAAACAGAGTAGATAGATGGCAGTCTGAGAGAGGAAGCCACAAGCAGCTGGAGGGACCAGGAAAAGCCTCTTAAAGAAAGTAGAAGCTGAGATGATTCTTGAAGGAAGCCAAGCCACTAGCATATCTCACTGCTCTGCTCCTCCAAAAGAAAAGACCAAGCAAATCAAAATCTTGAAGGCTCTTGGTTTAAACCTGCCTTTCCACCCCCCCACCCCCCAGGAGAGGAAGACCAAGAATCAGTGCTCCATTGAACTCTGTTCTGTGTCACAGGATTTCAAAATGGAGGAAATCTTGGAGGTTTTCTAGTCTGACTCCCCCATTTTTCAGATGAGGACATTGAGCATTAGAAAGAAGTGTTTTGCTCCCAGTCACACAGTAGGATTAGATTTGAATGCAGTTCCTCAGACTCTAAAATCCAGCAGACTTTTCCCTAAATCAGACTGCCTGTTTTCTCACCTCTGCTCATTCTATTTCCCCTACCTGCAATGCTTTTTTTTCACCTACACCTATTGAAGTCTTTCAGACCACTCAGATGCCACTCCAGAAAGCCTTCTTTTTCCCACAGGCACACCTCTTTTCTGTGATCTCCCAGCTCCTAGATCATTCGCTGTCCAAACCTTTCATTTGGTAGACAGCATAGGCACTCTCTTATGGTTATCTAAGGCTATGGCTTCTCTCTCCCCCTCCTCCCTCCCTGTCTTAGAATCAAAGGATTTGGAGCTAAAAGGGATCTTAGTGATCATTTGGTCTAACATTCCTCTTCTATCATGTGATGACTATGGACAAGAGACTTTCCCAAAAGTCACACAGGCAGTGAGGAGCAGAGCTAGAATTGAACAGGTCTTCTCATTCCAGAATAACTTAGTAAATTCCCCTTTTCAACCTTGCTCTGCTATATCAGATACAAGTGATACCTGTGCTGAAGCACCCAGGAAATGTTTGTTGAATGAATGTATTTCAGACTTGTTATCTATCAGATTGTTAAAGACCTGCTTGCCCCTCTCCCTTTTCCTACCCTCTTCCCCCTTCCCCACAACAACATGATTGGGCATGTAGCTGGTGCTCAGGAAGCACCTGTGACTGGATTGATTTCTTTCATTCATTCTTTCTTGCCTTCCAAGTATTTTACATCCCAGATCCTAAATATCCCACAAATGCAGAAGCTAAGTAGACACTTGAGCCACTGAAAGAGAGGGGCTTTCAGCTGCTAGGGATGTTTCAAATGAGGAGTGATCTTTGCTAGCAAGTGAGGGTTATCCCTGTGGCATTCTGATATTCTGGATTGGTGCTGACCTCGCCCTGCAAGAGAGGAAAAACCCTTCACCTGCTCACTGCTGACTGATAGTCCTTTTTCTCTTAGATTGCCCAGTTGTTTCATTGTGTCTGTGCTGATGGGGGTGGGGAGAAGCAGCATGGAGTGGAAGGGAAATGAAATTCCAGTTGTCCCTTCTTCTGTGGACTAGCCAACGATTCACAGCTTTTTGGTGCCAGCAACATCCTAACCTGTCCAGGGAATGTTAGATGCTCTTCATTCACTGACTAACATGTCCGGGATCTTAGGTCATCATCCCAACCCTCATTTATAGGCACTTAAGGTGTTCCAATGAACTATATATGTATTAGTGCAAGTATTATTATCACCATTTTACAGATGGGGAAACTGAGGCTTTGGAGAGGCTAAGTGAGCTGCCCATGGGCTCAGTTAAGATGAATCAAAGTTAGGATTTAAATTCAGGTCTTGTCTGCAAGGTGTAGCATTCTTTCTGTTGTGCCTCCTCAAGTGAAGAAAGGATCTTAGGAGGAATCTAGCCCAGTCCTCTAATTTTAAAGATCGAGAAACTTCAGAGATAACAGTATGACTGGATAATTCCATTTTCTTTTCTGGACGTCAGTTTCTTCATCTATAGAATGAGAGAGTTGGACTAAATGATTTCTAAGATGCCAGATATTTTTTCATGAGGTTCCTGTGGTCATGGGGTCAGTCAGTGGCAGTACTGTGACCAGAAGCACCCTTGGGTCTCAGCAGTGGGCTCTTCTTGCTGTTCAGCCAACACGAGGATATTGCTATATACAGCCTTGAAAAAAGTTGCACAAACCCTGAGGGAGTTTCAATGTCTTCTTGTTTATGAAAGTATTTGCTTTCCACACCAACCTTTGAATCATTTCCTCTAGCCCCCTGTCCTGGCTGCCTGAGTTCATTGGCTTGGCTGGGGGCAGTTTCCTTTAACATTTCAGGAAAGAGCCTGGGGGGAGGTAGAGGAAGTTGGCAGAGAAATGCTGGCGTTGGCTGCTTTTTGTTCTGTTAGGAAGGAAAATCTTTGAGTAGACAGGCCAGACCATGGAGGTTGTTGCCAGACTCTGACTAAGGATGCTCCCTCTGTCAAGATCCCATGGACTTAACACAGGATTGATGGAATGCTTTCCTGGTTGGCTTCTAAGGTTTTGGTCCATCCTATTCTTTCTGACACTCAGTAGTGGACTTTGCTTTCATGCTAGGTAAAGTCTAGGCACATCAGCTTGGTGTTCAAGGCCATGCATGGTCTTTCTCCCATTTAGCTTTCCAGTCTCTGGAGAGTCAAAATAGCAAGGTGGATAGAGAGCTCATCTTGGAGCCAGGGAGACCTGAGTTCAAGTCTCATCTCAGATATATACTGGCTGGATGACCCTAGGCAGGTCACAACTCTTTGTACTCTTGGCAACTCTCTCTCAAACTATAAGTTGTGGAGAAGGTGTCAACCTGTATTGGTAGAGAAAGTTTCCTCCTCAGGGAGTTACCGACACTTCCTATATAAGATATGTTCATAGATCTAATCCCTTTATCCCTTCCATATATTCTATTCCAACCAAACAGGACTATTCTCTGTCCTTTGATTTTTTCCTGCTGTCTTCTGCACACGTGACTTTATATGCTTTTCCATATTCTAGAATGAACTCTGCCTCTGCCATTTGTTGATATTATATTTTTCCTTCAAATAATTCCAGTTAAAAATCAACTTTTCCAAGCAGCCTGAATTTATCATACCATGTTAGGGTCATAGAAATAGAGTTAGAAAGTTGAATAAGATGAGAGATATAGAGCTGGAAAGATCCTTAGAGGACATCTAAATCCAATCCTTCATTTTACAGATGAAGAAACTGAGGCCCAGATAAATTTAAGTACCTCATCGAAGGTCACACAGGTTGCCAGGTCCTTTGACTCCAAATACAGAAATCTTTCCCCTGTACTCAAATGTTTTTCTATCTTAATATCTTAATCATCTGAAAATATCTTAATCATCTGAAATAGGCTTACTTCTAGGAAACATTAGTTGATATTGTAAGAATATTTGTTTTGAGGACCATAACTGTTCCTGTGTCTGAGATTTTAAGAGTGTTGTTGTCTCATAGGATTTAGAAATGGAGGCAACCTGAAAGACCACTTAATCCTGATTCCTCATTTTATAGAAGAGGGAACTGAGGCCAAAGATATTGTCTAAGATTGTTCTGTTGGTGAGTGGCAGAGCCAGGTCCAGGGGTCTTTCTACTTTTCCAGGGCTACTAGTAGTACCAAGACCAGACTTCTTCCCTCTGGTGCTGTTTGTTATCATTTGAATGCTGTAATCATCAGTTATGTGTAAACTCCTGGATCTTTGGCTTTCATAAGGTATTGCTATTCTGAGAACATTGAGGTGCTGCCATGAATGGCACTTGAGACCCCCTCTACAAACTGGCTTACCTTACATTTCTCATGTATCATGAACCCCTTCTTTGAAAGTCCAGGGAAAGTTCCACTCTGCAGGGAAACATTCTTCAATAATCACAATTCATCTTGACCTTCCCTTCTTCTGACCTTTTTTCTGAAGCACTTATGGTCATATACATACATATATACACAAACACACACACATATATACATACACATACACACATGCACACACACATACACATATATACAGAACCCTTGCATGGAAGTGTCTTTTAGTGGAGTTCCCCAAATTTGGAACCAGGAGACTAGGGTTTGATTTCTGGTTGTTTAACCATTGACAAGTCATTTTTCTTCTTTGAAGTGAAAGGCCAGCATCTTCCTCTCTGTCCCACTTCATCTCCGCCTCTTGCCCCTCTTGGGATAATTAAATTCAAGAAGCATTCAATACCTGCACTAGACTGGGCTAGGGTCTGTGTTATAAAGAAAAAAGAAACAGTGTCAGCCCTCAGGGAGCTTACTGACAGTGTCACAAACTTAGAGCATACAAGTACATAAGTCCAAAGTATCTATAAATTAATTAAAAGGGATTTCAAGAAGGAGAGAGTGCAGGTGTCTGGGAGTGTCAGAAAAGGTGGTACAGTAGGAGGTAGCACACGAACTATGCTTCAAACTAGCATTGGGTATAATAATCCCCATCCTGCTTCTCTCCCTAGGCTGCTGGGAGGATCACATGACATAATGAATTTGGGAAAATGCATGGCAACTGTAAAGAGTGGAGTACATGTGAAGAATGGTTATGTGAGTGCTTTCTGTATGATATGCTGTGGTGTAGACACGGCTGTCCTACTCATCCAGAAAGTTAATCAAAATCAAAAGTCATCACCTCCTCCTTTATCTTCCCCAGGAGGCAGTTTTATGGGTTCCTTGTCCTAATGCCAAATGCTGCTTCCCTGTGGAGGTCTTGATCTGTAGGCATTAGGAGCTGGGTAGGATGAGTGTTGGGGGTGGGGAAGGGAGGTGGGGAGAGGGAGTCCTGGCTCAGGGACCAGTCACTTCAGTAGCTTTCTTTCAATGCCGTAATCTGATCTATGTTTCTCACCAAGATGAGGGCGGCATCTCCATATGTCAATACCTGTGCAGAATTGATTAGAACACCAGCCAGGAGTGGGTAAATGATCAATTTTCATTTAGCTCGCAGCAAATCTCCTGCTTCTATTGTTGGGAGATTTCACGCTCCTCAAGGAAGACCAGACAAGAGCGTTGGGAGCCCAGCGGAAACGTGATACTTCTGTTCCGGGCCAGCGCTGGCTGCCCTTTTAGCATTGGCGTGAAAGAAGAGAATTTGTTCTACTTTTTGCTGCTTTGAGAAGATTAGCTGTCGCTGCTTTTGAAAGGGTGTCCTGCAATCCAATCGGGCTCTCGAGCACCTGGCCAGGTATCTGCAGGAAATGGATTCTCCTGCTTGAGAGTTTTCACTTTGATTCTCTTCATTTCTATCAAGGGCTTCTGGAAGGACACTCAATCTGCCTCCCAGTCCCACCTTGCTTTGGTCCTCATTGCTGGGTTAATCAATGTTATGTGTTCCTCAAGTCTTGACCTTTCTTCCTAGCTTTCTGGAATCTGATGGCCCATTTCTCAATGCCCTCTAGCTTATAGATGTCCACAGAATTACCTGATTTTCATCTAATAGGAACTTTGGAATCATAGAATGTCAGACACAGCTGGAAGGCACATTTTAATACCATAAGATCAGAGAATTAGAGCTGAAAGGAACCTCGGGGCTCATTGAATTTAATTCCTTCTTTTTATAGATGAGGAAACTGAGACCCAGAGAGGTTAAGTTATTTGCCCAGGGTTTATATAGCAGCAAATATTTTCTGATGTGGTAGAAAGAGTGCCGGATTTGGAGTCAGGAGACTTGAATTTGAATTTCAGCTCTGCTGCTTACCTCTTGTGTGTGACCTTGGGAAAATTATTTTACATCTCAGTGCCTCAGTTTTCCTGATTGGTAAAATGGGGGGGGGTTGGGCTCCCTGAACTGTAATGTCTCTTCCAGCTTCAAATCTGTGATCCTATGAACCAAGAGCCTCAGAGATACCTTGTTCCTTTTCTTTGTTAACTACGCACAGCCATGCCATTACTGGGTGCTCAGAAGGATCTTGTCTCCATTTTCAGTGCCAATGGCTGCCATCTTCTTCCATGGCCCAGAATTCTCTGATACTGACCTAGACTTTTCATTCAGTTTCAAGAAGTCAGTAGCCCATGTCCATTTTTTTAATTGCCAGATCTTCTTCATCCTTTTCTCAGCCTCCCCTCCCATTCTGGAAAAGAACATTGAATTATGTAGAGTCCATCATTCCCAGTTATCTGTGGTCAGTGAGGATGGGGAAGATTGTGGGCTTTGATAGTACCAGATAAACCTCCAACCTCAGTTGCATTCCACCCTTAGTTCTGACCTCTAGCTGACCCCATCCCCACTAATTCTGAGAAGCAATCATGGCCCAGTTGAGGTGTGAGCTCCCCTCTCCTGGGGAGTCAGGGCTGGGGTTTGGTTCCACAAAGTTGGAGGGAAGGGAAGCTAACGCCTCTTGAAGAATCAGTCTCTGGATAATAATTGGTCATTTTCCCTTTGGGCGCCATCTTCTCTTTGTAAAATAAAGGGGTTAGACTACACGGTCACTAAAGTTTCTCTTAGTTCTAAATCCCATGATCCTAAAATTTTATAATGTCAATGAAAATGATTAGGCCACATATATTTGAATAGCAATTTTAGCCTCTGTTGAGCTGCTGTTTAATAGCTCAGTAATTGCTGGTATATGTATTACTTCATTTTAAAATGAGAACATTAGCTTTGGTTGTCAAAGTCCTTTCCTCACAAAGATTTCCGGCATCAGGGAGCATCATTATTATTGTCCCAATTTTGCAGGTGAAGAAACTGAGGCTCAGAGAGGTGAAATCATCTGCCCAAGGTCACACTTCTATTAAATATCAGAATGAGGATAATGAACCCAGCTCTCTTGATTTCCAAGTCCTCCATGCCCTTTCTCCACCCCTATGTAGCCTTTGAATTTCACAGACCCTATTTACAGCTCCATTACAGAAATAGGGTAGGGATTATTTTGCCCATTTTGTGAATGTGGAGACCATTCCAGGGAGGAGAAGTGAGTTTCCTAAGGTTACATGATATTTTATAGCAGAACTAGGTTTAGAATCCAGGTCTCCTGACTCAGATAGTTCCGGTATCTCTCTCTACCACAACCCACTGGCTTTTCTTATTATTATTATTCATCTAAAAACTATCTCTAAGCCTCTGCTGACATCCCACCTAGATGAGGCTAGGTGATATAGTATATAGGATACTCAATTTAGAGGTAGGAAGACTTGAATTCAAATCCTGCCTCAGGTACTTGTTAGCTCTGAGTCTCTGGGCAAGTCATTTAATCTCTCTCTGTTTGCCTCAGTTTCCTCAAATGTGAAACATAGATAAGAGTGTGCTTGGATTGTGTAATGCTTTGAAAACCTTAAAGTGCTATATAAAAGGTTAGTTATTATTATCATCATCCAGAATGTCCCCAGAAGAATGTAAGCTTCTTGAGGGAAGGAACTTTTCTTTTTTGGTTATTGCATTCATAGTGCCTAGAAAAAGCTGGTATCTAGTAGAGGCTTAAAAAAGGCTTCCTGAATGTTGGCTGGTAGGGAAGTGGTTCTGGCTTCCTTTACACTAAGCCAGTGGAGCTGGAAAGGCTTTGAATATGGGTCTAGACAGGTGTGACTTTCTTCTGAAGGCTAGCCCAACTAAGGGAGAAACTCATCAGCCGGCTGGTCGGGATGATTAACTATAGTAGCTACTATACCAAAGGTACAAGTAGAAGGGCAGGTCACCTTCTCCTCCTGAGGCTGTATCAGAGGAGGAGAAAATGGGGAAGTATGTGGAGGTAACTTGGAATGTGGGATTATGGAGGAGAACGAGAACTAGCTGCATAACTTCCATTTTTTCAGTGATGTATGAGGCCAAGTCACCTGCTAAGAGGGACACAGGTGATTTGGGGAGAAAAGAGAAGGCTGGGGACAGCTCAGATAGCAGCAAATCTCAAGGATCATCTACTAAATCGTTAAGTGCTTATGATCTACTTTGATAGAGGAAGAACCCTTATTGACCTGATCACAGACCCCTGAAGTTGAAGTATGTACTTGTAACTGTGTTGTGGTATAGTGGCAAGAGAATGGGACTGACAATCAGAGTTCAAATCTAGACCTCATTACTTATTAGCTGTGTAATCTTGAGCAGGTGCCTTCAAATTAATGGGCCTCAGTTTCCTCCAGTGTAAAACAGGAATAATAATCCCTAGCATATCTCCCTCCAAGTGAGATATTATTCTGATTTTTACCTTGTAGCCTGTAGATCTCCAGAGAAACTACGTGATGGCTCCCTATCTCCTTTGAACCAGAGAAATGAGAGAAGGTGGCTCTTCTTAGGCTGGTGCTCTGCCTGGTCCTCAGAGACAATGCTCCCCAGCCTAGACTAGGGAGCAGAGAGAAGCTAGCTGTGCACCAGGACAGACTGGGGAGTCCTCATAGCATTGCCTCGGGATGCTTAGTCAGTTCTCCCTTTATTACTTTCTCTCAAGTGGATTCCTGAAGGAGCAGACACACCTGTATTCAAATGTGAACAGAGAGGTGCATTCCAAGCCAGTGCTCAATGACTTTTGGACCGTTTCCCGATTTGAGTTTGCTTTTCCCCCTTTGGCTTCTATTTAATCTTCTCACACCTTCTTAGGCACTTCCCAGACTGAGGTAGATTAATTAACAGAGGAGGCCTGTCAACACCTGGGGAAAAAAAAAGGAGGTTGTATTTCCCAGACAGTCTTTGCTAGGCTCGCTCCCTCACAGGCCACAAGCTCTCTGCTGGCCTCTGGGCCACTCCTGGTGCTTGTTTGTAGTGAAGTGTGAGCTCCACCCTCCTCGAAGCCAGCCGCTTCTGTCAAGCTGATGGATGTAGCTGTGTATCTGGGCCTCTGGTGAGGTGGGGGCATGAGCAGCAGGCACAGGGAAGCTGTTTGAGACAAGGCTTGGGGCATCTGAATTCAGGAGGTAGCTCTGGAGAGGTATGAATAAATGTCATCTTTAGTGGTATTTCCCCTGGGCAGTAGTGGTGAGACTGCTGGGGCTGGGCTCAGGGGACCTTCAGGTTCTGGCATTCACTAACTCAACAATCAGAGAGTTGCTATAATGAACCAATCACCAAACACCAAACACACAGTGAGCATGTAATCCTATGTCTCTATGTACCTAGCAGAGTCTGGTGCTGGTGTCTTGTTTTGTTGACTTAGGACAAGCTACTGCCCTATTTCTCCTCTCATAGGCCACCTACATAGAAGTTATCTCCCCTAGCTCCCACCATTCTCTAATCTCTCATACACATTCATGTCAGTGCTATCTGAGCTGTCCCCAGCCTTCTCTTTTCTTCCCAAATCACCTATGTCCCTTTTGGCAGGTGACCTGGCCTCATATATCACCGAAAAAATGGAATTTATCCATCTAGTTCTAGTTCTTCTTCTCCTCCATAATCCTACATTCTAAGTTATCTCCACATATTTTTCCATTCTCTCCTCCTCTGATACAGCCTCAGGAGGAGAAGGTGACCTGCCCTTCTGTTTGTGCCTTTGGTTCCATTCCCTTCTCTCTCTGGAAACTTTTTCCTTCAATCATTCCCTGTCTCTCCCTAATTTTCAACCTCTTTATCCACTGGCTCCTTTCCTGCTGACTCCAAACATGCCCAGATTTTCCCTGTCCTTAAAAAACCTTCACTTGAGGCTGAACCAGAAAAACAGTTTCTACAGGACTCCAACATTATAAAGACAAATAACTGATAGAATTAAGAACTTTGATCAATGTAATAATGACCAACTACAATTCTAGAAAATTGGTGATGAAGCATGTTCTTTACAGAGAGGTCAGTAGGTACAGAATGAGATATAAGCAATGTATGAATTTGTTCTTTTGGACTATGTTTATTTGTTACAAAGGAGGATTTTGGGGGGTGGTGGAGAGGAGGATAATTGGGGAAAAGGAAGAGGGAGAACCATAGTTATCATAGATGGCGATGCCAAGAAAAAAAAAGAGTTTTGAGGAAATGTTTGAAAATGCTCGGAAGGACAGAGGGAAATTTGGAGGGAGACACAAATAAAGAGTATAGCTTTGGAGCTAATATGTTGAATTCATCATACATTTATAAAAACCTAAGCTGTACATAATAGGGTTGTTCATGATTTCATACACAACCATTGCTTTCTTTTCCCCCTTGCATATGGAAATATTTATTTAATGTTTATTGATTTGTGAATATCAAATTTTTTTAATCCTGAAAAAAATCTGAAATTGGCCATACCATTTCATCAAGCTATCATCTTTTATCTCCTTTCTCTTTCAGAGCCAACCCCCTAGGAAAAAAGCTGTCTCTACTACTTACCTCCATTTTCTCACCTCCTACTCACTCCCCCATCTCTTGCAGTCTGGCTTTCATCCCAAATACTCTATTGAAACAACTTCCTACAAGATCATTAATGATCTTCTTGTTGCTAAATCTAATGGCCTTTTCTTAGCATTCATCTTTCTTTGGCCTTTGCAAAAGTGCTTGACACTTTTAGCCATCTATCCCTTCCTTCTAGATGCTTTCTCCTTACTGCATTTTCATGACACTGATTTTATCTCATTCTGCTCCCACCTATGTGACAGTTCCTTCTAAGTGGTCTTTGCTGGGTCATCATCCATGTCCCTCCCCAAGGGTGTACCCTAGAGTTCTGTTCTGGGCTCTTGCTCTTCTCTCTTCACATTTTCTCTTCCTCATCTTTTCAGTTCCCATGGGCTCAAGGATCATGTCTGTGCAGAGGACTCCCAAATCCATGTTTTTAGCCTTCACCTCCTTTCTGTGCTCCACTTCCTCATCTCTAGCTGCCTGGTGGACCTTTCTATCTGATTGTCCCCTTGGCAACTCAAACTCAACAGGTTCAGGGGAGGTCAGACCTACATGTTAGGAAAATCGCTTTGGCAGCAAGATGGCAGATGAATGGGAGTGGGGAGAGACTTGAGGGACACAGGCCAATGAGAAGGCTGTTGCACTAGTCTAGGGAAAGGGTGATAAAGATCTGTACAAGAGTAGTGGCAGTGAATGGGTAGAAGGAAGGGTATCCAAGTGGTACTGTGAAGGTGAAAATGGCAAGACTGGAAGACAGATTGGATGTGTGTGGGATGAGTATGAGTGAGGAGTCAAGGGTGAAGCAGAAATTGTGGGCCTGGGAGCCTGGGAAGGACTGAGTGACAGCAAGAGGAAAATTTGGAAGAGGGGAGAGTATTGGGAGAAAGATACTATGAGTTCTATTTTGGACTTGTTGAGTTTGAGATCTCTATGGAACATCCATTTTGAACTGGTCAGTTTGTTCTACAATCCCAGGCTCAATCTCAAGCAGTCAAGCAGTCTCCTGATTAATTAATTAATCAGCCTGGACAACTGATAATAGCCTGTCCATTATTCTAGGTTAATCATTGAGCTTAATAACCTTCCCTTTTCTCCAGGGCTAGGGAAGGAAATGCAAGACAGGGAAAACCAGGAGTACCATACTTATCACAGATTTTTCAGCATGAAGGACCTTAGAATCTATCTAGTCTAAGACCTTCATTTTAATCAGGAGAAAGATGAGGTTCAGAGAAGGGGGAGTGATCATACAGGCAATAAGCAACAGAACAAAAACTTAGCTTACTTCTTGTTCAAATTTGGTCTCTGACACTTACTAGTTGGGTGACTCTGGGCAAGTTATTTAACCCACTTTGCCTCAGTTTCCTCATCCATAAAATGAGCTGGAGAAGGAAATGACAAACCACTTTAGTATCTTTGCCAAGAAAACCCCAAATGTGATCACGCAGAGTCAGACACTACTTAAACAACCGAACAACAAAAATAGTTAAATGGGTAATGGGAGAATTTATGGCCAAATGAGAGATAGTATTATAAGATATAAAATGGATAATTTTGATTACATTACATTAAAAAGCTTTTGCACAAACAAACCCAATGCATCCATGATTAGAAGGAAAGCAGAAAATGGGGAAAAATTTACGGAAAGTTTTTCTGATAAAGACCTTGTTTCTCAAATATATAGAGAATTTATAAGAATATGAGTCATTCCCCAATTATTAAATGCTCAAAGGATATGAACAGGCAGTTTTCAGAAGAATAAATCAAAGCTATTTATAATCATGCAAAAAATGCTTTAAATCACTATTGATTAGAAAAATATAAATTAAAAATTTATTTTTTATTTTGTAATATCAATTCTGAGGTACCACCTCACACCTATCATATTGGTTAACATAACAGAAAAAAATCTCTATCCTAAAGAGATTTTTTTAAAAAAGGAAAAGGACATATATGTGCCAAAAATATCTATAGAAGATCTTTTTGTGGTGGCAAAGAATTAGAAATTTAGAGGATGCCCATCAACTGGGAAATGGCTGAACAAGTTGTGGTATGTAATTGTGATGGAATACTATTGTGCTATAAGAAATGATGAGGGGGAAGGCTTCAGATAAGCCTGGAAAGACTTATATGAACTGATGCAAAGTGAAGAGGGCAGAACCAAAAGAACATTATGTCTAGTAATAGCAATATTACTAGTGATTAATCGATTGATTAATATTACCATGATCAACTGTGAATGACTTAGTTATTCTCAGCAGTACAATGATCCAGGACTATTCTGAAGGACTTGTAATGAAAAATGCTATCCACTCCCAGAGAAAGAGCTAATGGAGTCTGAATGCAGATTGAAGCATACTATTTTTTACTTTATTTTTTCACATTTTTTGATCTGTTTTCTTTCACAACATGACTAATATGGAAATATGTTTTGCATGACTGCACAAGTATAATCTATATAAAATTGCTTGCCATCTCAAGGAAGGGGGAGGGGATAAAGGGAGGAAAGGAAAGAATTTGGAACTCAAATTTTTTTTAAATGTTAATTGTTTTTACATGTAATTGGAAAAAAAACATTTATTTATTTATTTTTAAAGCAATCAAGGTTACAGGCCAGTTATTCCTGGGTGTGGGCTAAGTATCAGAGCCCAGATTCGATCCCAGGTCATCCTGACTCTGGGGCTGGTGCTCTTACTCACTGAGCCACCTGGCCACCCCTCGGAAAAAAATATTTAAAGCCATTTAAAAAAACCCACCTGGTTGCAAATCCTCATTTTGCCATTTATTATCCATATGGCTTTGAGCAAATTATTAATCTATCTGAACTTCTGTGAAATGAGGGACCTGTAATAGAAGGACTTTGAGAAACCTTCTAGATCTGATTTTATGATCTTACTATTTCTGTCCTTCTTTTCCCAGAGGACTTTTTTGTGAGGCTCAGATAAGATGAAGATTTTATTAGCATTTTGTAGAGTATCAGTGCAGGGTTTTCTAGTATAGCTGGGCTGATGCTAGTGGAGACTTCTTAGAGAGGAAAGAAATGGAGTCAGATATTGTTTTCAAGGTATAGTTAGTGTTTAAAATTTGATCTAGTGGTACAGAGCTGAGGACAATAGATTGATGAACTCAAGAGCTAGTGATCCTTCAGGTAAGTCCCTTTCAACTCAAAATCTTCTCCCTCATAGAGTTTTACATGGTTGCAGGGAGATTTTTGTCTCTGGAGGAGTAGAGAAAACTGAGAAGTATTTTTTAGGACCTGAACCCTTTAATTGGACTTAATCTTTGGTATATGAACTGCTTTGCACTGTTAGAAAGATGGGTGTGGTGGCAAATGTCTGTAATTCTTGTTACCAGGAGGATAAGATTGGTAGATCACCTGGATTTAGGAATTGTCAAAAGGAGCTAAAGAGGACTGGGTGTCCACACTAAGTCTGGCACCAGTATGGGGAGCCTTGGGGAATGGAGGGGCCATCAGGATGCCTAAGGAGGGGCAAATTGGACCAGGTTTAAAAAGGAGGAGGCCATACAGCTCAGCTTTGGAATCAGGCCCGTGAATGGTTGTTGCATTTCAGGAAGGGGGGGTGGGTGAGGAAGACCATGATTACTTTGGGGTCTTGGTTTTTGAGTGTGGTTTTATTTTTTGGACTGGACCTATAATTTCATTGGTGTAAGGAAATACCTGGGAAAATCCCTCTGTATGGTGGTCTGTACCTTCTTTGCAACTTACAGTCATAGAAAGTAGCTTGGAGGCATGGGACGTCTCCTAGGTCACACATCTAACATATGGAAGGGCCTGAATGGAGGTCTTCTGGACCCAGAGGTGGCTGTCTGTCCTTTAAATCACTCTTCCTCTCTTCTGGGTGTAATAGGCTTGTGACTTTTAGTGACAACTCAGACTTCCCCTCCCCTTTTGGTTGTCACCACAATCCTGATGGGACATGTGGCCTCCTGGCTGGCCCCTGTTGTTATACTGCTAGGCTACGTTAACCCCTGACCTCAGGCCATCCTCCCGATGGATTGCTGCCTTTGTTCATGATGCTTGGGTTTCTGATCCCTTGCCAAAGGCCAGGTGGGTGGTCAGTGGCCCATAGGGTCATAGGATTTAGAGCCGCATAGGTAGTAAGGAGATCTAGGATTCAGATCTGGCATCTGTGTTTGCAAGGGCAGTGTTTTTCCCACTACAACCTAGTGGTGGGCACAGGAGCTATGGCACTCACACTTCTTCTACTTAGTAGAGGGCACAAGTTCATTCTTCCTATAACAGCTAGAGGGAGGAGCAGAAACAGTGCTAGAGTCAGGAAGACGAGTTCAAATCCTGTCTTAGATACTTATTAGCTTTGTGACCCTGGGCAAGTCACATAACCCTGTTTGCCTCAGTTTCCTCATCTGTAAAATGAGCTGGACAAGGAAATGGCGAATCACTCCAGTGTCTTTGCCAAGAAAGCCCCAAGAAGAGTAAGGACTGAACAAAGGAAGGCTGAGAATAGATGGTTTGCTCATTGAGCCACCCTCACTGAAATCAAAGTAGGAAGAAACAGACTCGTTTGCGACAAAGATACTTGGGTGAGTTAACGGAAGAATTTCCCCAAAGACTGGTTGTGATACTGGGAGCTTGACACTAAGTGGGGCTGGCTGAGTCTTTTGCTCTGGATGGATTCAAGTCTGCCTGGGATATGTATAACTGGTCACATTGTCCTGGAAAGTTGTGAGGGGGGGGGGTTGGGGGTGGGGTAGGGTTGGAACAAGTCTTTGTCAGTATTATTATTATAAGACATTCTGGAGGAGCTTTACTCAAACCCAGGCAAAGGCAATGTGGTGTGGTGACTGAGCACTGGACTTGGGATCAGGAGACCTGGCTTCAGTTTTCAGTTCTGCCTCTTATAACTGGGTGACCCTGGGTAAGGCACTCAGTCTCTGAACCTCATTTTATCTATTTATTAAATGGGTATCATGATTCCTTATACGGCCTTGGTGAGGAAAGTTCTTTATAAGCATCGAAGTGTTCTAGAAACGGTCACTGTCTTATGAGGTTTGGTTTCATACATATCTATTGCCTTGGTTTCATTGTTGTTCAGTCATGTCTGACTCTTTGTGATCCCATTTGGGGTTTTCTTAGCAAAGATACTAGAGCAGTTTGCTATTTCCTTGTCCAGATCATTTTACAGATGAGGAAACTGAGGCAAAGAGGTTAAGTGACTTGCCCAGGGTCACACAGCTAGTAAGAGTCTGAGGTCAGATTTGAACTCAGGAAGATGAGCCTTCCAGACTCCAGGTCCAGCACTCTGCACTATGATGCCACCCAGCCACCCTTTGTTCTCATTAGGCTCACTGAGATGAATTTATTCATAAGATCAGAGGATCATTATCAATCTGGAGGGAGTTCTCTAATGGAGCATCCCAGGGCTCTCTGCTTTCCAAAATTGTAGGCAGGAATATGCTGGAGAATGTTTAACAATTGGCTCTCAAAAATATATATGTGTGTATGTGCATACACATATGTATATACACACATGTCTGTGTGCATACATATCTTTGCATGCATGTATGTATATTTATGCAGGAGATATTTTAAAGTTCAATCTGCATTATTAACATTTTCTCTATCACTTTCTTAAGTCTAGCAATCAGCAAAACAATAACATCAAGCTCTGATTTGTAGTATTTGCAGATTTCCAAGGTACAAATATAAACACTAAAAATTTAACAATAGGTCCTCACTTACCTGTTGGAAATGACTCTGGTACGCCCCTTTGAGCGATAGGATTTCAAACTGGGTGGGACCTTAGAAAACCACGACCCTGGGCTACCGAACACTTTTTCAATGACATCATGATGGCATATATGTCGTCAGATTTACCAAATTTACGTATGACATGAGATCGTAAAAGTATCATAGGATTATGGCCTTGGAGGT
>NW_027186428.1:3812290-3873079 GCF_028583685.1 Petaurus breviceps papuanus
TATGACATGAGATCGTAAAAGTATCATAGGATTATGGCCTTGGAGGTAGAAGATACCTGAGGGGTCATCTAAGCCAATGTCCCTTCCGTACCTTCTCAACCTGTCTATCCTTGTTTATTTTCTACAAGAAATTTTTCATAAATAATCTACTCATGTGCTTGAGTCTTTCTTATGGAGACTTTACTGTTTCATGGATACCTATTTAGGCTGTTTATCTGTTAACTCAAGAAGAAACCATTTAATAGGGATAAGTGTAAAAGTCCCCTTGGGTTCAAGAAATCAATTGCACAAGTACGGGATGAGAGAGAGATGGTTAGACTACAGTTTGAGTGTACAATGTTTTATTGGGCTGTAAGGCAGTAATATGTGACAGCAGCCAAAGAAGCTAGTGAGATCTTAGGTTTTATTAATGGAAGTGTTTAGAACTAGAGGGTGATAGTTGTACTCCTGCTGTCTCCTTGCACTTTTCAGGGTTCTGTTCTGTTGTGTTCTAGGAGCCTTATTGCACTGGTGCCCCATTCTAAAGAGGAGACCCTTGGTAGTGAAAGGACTAAAAACATACCAGATGGGTATTGAATGGAGCTGCCATGTTTTAGCTGGAAAAGAGAAGATTTAGAGGGGATATAATCACTGTCTTCAGTTATTTGAAGGATTGTCATATGGAAAAGGGATTAGATTTACTCTTTTGTTTTAGAAGGTAGAACTAGGATCACATGGCAGAAATAACAGGGAGGTAGATTTTAGCTTGAAATAAAGACAAACTGCATTAGGAGATAGTGAGTTCTCTGTCCCTAGGGATCTTCAATTACAGGATAGAAGTAAATTTTACTTGAAATAAAGACAAACTTATTTTGGAGGGGGGAAGGCAGGGCAATTGGGGTTAAATGACTTGTCCAGGGTCACACAGTTAGTAAGTGTTAAGCTGAGGTGAGATTTGAACTCAGGTCCTCCTGATTCCAGGGCTAGAGCTCAGTTCACTACACCACCTAGCTGCCCCTATGAAGACAAACTTCTTTGGGAGGTAGTGAGCTCCCTGTTCCTGGAGGTCTTCAAGTATCGGCTGGGTGGCTATTATTCAGAAATCTAGTTTCAGGGATTCGTGTTCTGGTGCAGGTTGGACTAGGTGCCCTCTGTGGGTCCCTCAAGCTCTGAGAGTCTCTGATTCTCTCATTTATTTCATTATAGGTGAGGGGAGGATATTCTAACTCTGATGGAATGAGTGCTGACATTCTCAAGTACTTTTTGAGGTACAAAAATGGCACAGGATGGGCAGGCACGTATGGGTAGCAATATCCACCGGCATTGGGAGTCCCCAGATCGATGATCCATTGATTTGTCATAGCTGTGAAGTCTCCTTTGAGGTCCATTTCAGCGCTGGGGCTGGGGAGTCTCGGACACACAGGCTGGTTCAGAGATTGGAGGGCTGCAATGTCTTTCAAGCCCCACGGCTTCATGTTGTCTCTCTGTTCATGTTCTCCTCCCTCCTGTTTGTGGAGTTTAGTGCTGTCAGCCTTTGAAAAATTGTTCCAAGGACCTGAGCTCTTTCAAAGGGGCCGGGTGACTGACTGTACACAGTGTGAAACACCCTACACCAGCTGGCAGAGGTTTTGACTCTGCTCTTCCCAGTTGTTCAAGGGAAAAGGACAGAGTCGGGGAAGAGGGCGGATAACAATGTTGAATTTTAATGGGCTCTCATGAATCCCTAGTTTACTCCCTGTTGTGGAGGAAGGCACAGAGAGCCCAGCTAACATTGATGCTCATTCTGGGGGCTCTTTTTGCTTCTGGCTGATGTTTTTCCTCCTGTCCTAATTAATTTCCCTTCCCTAAGTATTTTGATATAGTCCTTACTTAGCCTGCTTTGAAAATGTTTAGGTAGGGGTGGAGAACCTGTGTCCTTGACGCCACATGTGGCCCTCTAGGTCCTCAAGTGTGGCCCTTTGACTGAATCCAATCAAGACCGAAGGTTCCCTATCCCTGATTAGAGCCTGTCCCCCCCCCCCGCCCCCATACCAGGGGTCTGGGAAGGAAAGTGGGGCATCTGATGGTACAGTGGAAGAGTGCTGGACTTGGAGTAAGGAGAAACTGAGTTCAAATGATGCTTTAGATACCAGCTCTCAACTTGTTTCCTCATCTGTAAAATGGGGATAATAACAGCCCAGGGTTGTAGTGATGATCAAATGAGACAGCATATGGAAAGTGCTTTGTAAACTTTAAGAAGCTTCCTAAGTGCTAGCTCTTAGCCTTATTAAGAAGTCTCATGGTTTTTCCAGAGATGAAAAAGAAATGTTCAAGTCATTGAGACCCAGGAATGGGTCTGGGCCACCCTTAGGAATGTGCAGCTGTACAGCCAGCTCACTGATAGAGGAGGCTAGCGCTGCTGGAGGCCTCTGCAGCAATTCCAGGTTACCACTGCATGTGTGCGTGTGTGAGTGTGTGTGTGTGTGTGTGTGTGTGTGTGTTCCTCCCTCAGACTAGGTGTTGTCTGAAGGCAGGGGATCTCTTTTCCTCAGACTGGGAGATTCCAGAAGGCCAGACTTCGTCTCCTTCCTCAGATGGGATATTTGGTAAGTAGGGATCATGTCTCCCACTCAAGTCTATATGACAGTAGTAGGTGAGTTCCTGTGTAGGGCCCCAGGGAAGGACTTCCCCTGTTCCTTTCCAAGTCTGAAAGTTTCAAAAATGTTGCCAGAAACTTCATCAGAAGGTTGCTTAGGGAGGCTAAATTTGCAGGGTGCTGAGATGTGGGTTGGTTAAAATCCAATACACAGAAATCTTGTCCAAATGAAGACTTCCTGAGTCCGGTAGGGAATGATTTCTGCCAAAATGGATATAACCTCATTATGTATATGATGTGGCCTGTAGGTAGAAATTGGCCTGTGTGTGTGTGTGTGTGTGTGTGTGTGTGTATGTATGTGTGTGTGTGTGTGTGTGTGTGTATGATGTAATGGATTTTGGTGGGTGGTTCTTGTGTGCAGGGTTTTGTTTCCATGGTAGCAAGTTTAAGAACCGGGCACCCCACCATTCCTTTCCCTTCTCCCAGGGGCCAAGCCCTGTCTTGGCTTGCTTTTGCCTGGTGAGTTTATCTCAGCCTTGTTTACCCAGTGGTATGATGTTTGGAATTTCCATTTGGGCCCAGTGTCCTATGGACCCTGATCCATTTCTGACCTTCTGTGCCCATGCTCTCTAAGCATTAAAGCCTCTTTCTGAAGTCTCTCCGCCTGATGCCCTGCATTTATCATCCTAGACAAGAATTTTGTAGTGTGATTGGTTTTTTCTTTTACCTCTAGTGGAGGGAACACAATCGTATGTAATAACAATGGAACCAGCCATTTGTAAGGAAACAGCTGCCTGTGGTGAGGAATAGAATTAGTTTCTTTCTCCAAGCTTTACCCTCTTGCATGGTGAGGAGGGACCAGGAAGAAATGGTCCCTCCTCTAGTCTAATAGGGGAAGGAGCTTTGAGCTATTACCCCTCTAACAGGCAAAGGGCGAGGAGGGTGACTAGCTCCCTTGGGTTGTTCTGCAGTCTCACCACCCTGCCCCATCAGCTCTTGACGGGGAGATGCATTGCCCTTTATTTGCCTTCTTACTCTCATAGCTGTGGAAGAAGTTGGGCAGAGGAGCAGCTGGTGCTGAGACGATGCTCAGTTTTACCCTTCTTTCTCCTCCCATGTTTTGGGAACAAGATGGAGAATAAACTTCTCTCTTCTGTTTTTTCTCTCCTTAAAACCTCAAAGGAAACCTCCTGGAAGGGCAAGACCAAAGATGTCATCAAATTGGTGAACATGGGAGTACTGTCTGTTAGCATCTCCTACCCTATATAGATGGACATTCTTGTTAGGTAGATTTGACTCCAGAGAAACAGGAAAGACAGCTCCTTGTCCAAGCAGATGCTGGCTCTGCTGCCTTTCCTTTTATTTCTGGCGTTTTATTAAAACCAAGTTTCAAAGTTGGGATATCTCTGGGTCCCTTTCCCTCCCCATGACTGGATTTCTTTATCTCACTTAAGCTGGAAGTGTATGAGCCATTCGTGGGCTGGTTCAGCCTGGTGGTTCACTACTCCTGAGGGGTTCCAAACCTAGAGTAGACACTCAATACAGAGGCTTATACCTCTGCAGCTCAGAACTCCCCAAGTCTAGTGATCACCTAGCTTCAGCCCTCCCAGAAGCTGGGAGTAAAGGAACCACACCTGGTTCCTAGATCTTTTCTAATTGGATTCCTTGGTTTAGGAGTATGTCACACCTGGAAGAGGCCTTATTGTAACAACTTGTTACAGTAATTAGATCATTTTAAGGCTCCAGGCAATATAATTGCCCCTCAGGGTCCCTTCTCTTTGGCTTTGGGGAATGTATTCTATTGAATGAAAAATTTGAAATATAATAACAATCCCCAAACTCCCAGTTAGGAAAATTCTTAACATTTCTGCGGAAGTTTGGCTCAGTCTTAATTTATATCTATATTTATCTTGTGTTAACCCTTACCTTCTTTGTGGTTTAGGAAAAATTCAGGTTACTAGAAATGTTTAGGCAAAGAAGTGAGCAAAATATGTGTATTGAAGTATCTCTTCATAGATAGTCACCTGGAGGGGAAATTGGAGCAAGATTAGATCTTTTCTTGGAACTTCCTGGAATTCTGGAAGAACTGGGTACAAATGATGGCATCAGCTGCAATCTCTGCTCTGAGGTGCCTGCAAGGCCAATGTCCTTTGATCTGAGTTTTCCATTCTCTGTTCCGTTCTACTTTCTCCTTTCGTTGTTGCCCCTATATTACTGATTTTTTCCATCTCAGCTCCTAAGGAAGTTCTTGCTTCCTTTTCTTCACTGCCAGACCTTTAAAATGTCTTCTGGTGCTGAGATAGCTCCTTGTTTTATACAAATTCCTGGAGAAAGACCAACTCCTTCACCCAAAAGAGACTTACAGCTTAATTGAAATGTCTTTCATTGATTCAAGGTGGTGTGCAGTCTTTTGTTTATGCCTAGTTGCGATTGATTCAATCAACAAGGTAACAAAGGCAACTGCCTGGGGGCAGGAGGAGGGGTTGATGGTAATCCCTGGACAGGTAGAACATAGAATGTCAGAGCCAGAAGGGATCCTAGAGATCATATGCTTCACCTCTTTCATTTTATGGAGGAGAAAACTGACCTAGAGATGGAAAGTGACTTGCCCAAGGTCATTCAGCAAGTTAGTGGTAAGATAAAAACAAAAACCCAAGTGCCCTAACTTGCAAATCTGGGACTGTTTTGTTGCTTTATACAATTTTTTTTTAAGGACTCATTATTCCTCCCAGCTGCAGGTAATGTTATATTTGCAGTTGAATCACCATAGGCCCTTTTCTTTTTTTTAATTTTTTTATTTAAGCAATCGGAGTTAAGTAACTTGCTCAAGGTTACACAGCCAGGTGTTTCTGGGTGGGTGCTAAGTATATGAGCCCGGATTCGATCCCCAGGTCATCCGACACTGGAGCCGGCGCTCTTACTCGCTGTGCTACCTGGCTGCCCCATATACAATAATATCTTTTTTTTTCCAGAGGGCAAATGGGGCTAAGTGACTTGCCCAAGGTCACATGGCTTGTCTTTTTGTGTTGTGTCTGAGGCCAGATTTGAACTCAGGGACTCTTAACTCCAGGGCCAGCACTCTATTAACTGCTCCACCTAGCCACCCCCATAGGCCCTTTTCAACATGGGTTGACATGAAAATCATGCTAGTAGACTTCATACCACTGATGGCCTACTCTGGTTCCTCATCATGGAGTGGAGGTAATGCTGGGTTCTTGAAGGTTGTGTTAATGGAGTACAGTCTCTGGCAAGCCCTCTCAAGGTTGGAAAGGCTGCAGAGGCTGTATCATTCTTTTTCTTTAGCAGGAAACTCCTCTACAAAGTCCCCAAGTGATCATCCCTCTTCAGGGACACTTCAGGGCCAGGGAGTTTATTTTCCTCCTAAGGAGGTTCATTCAGTTGTGCTTGTCTTGTGTGAAGCTCATTTTACTTACAGATGGCTCTGACTGCAAGGACGGTTTCCTTTTATTGAGTCAGAATCTGCCTTTGTGTAACTTCTTTCTGATTGTTCTGTGTTCTGCCCCTGGACCAAGCCGAGCATGGCTTTCTCTTCATAGATCTGAAGGTAGCTATCACATTTTCTGTTCTCTGGGCTAAACTTCCCTACTTCCTGCAACTTTGTATGTCAAGTATCTGGGCTCTTTCACTTTCCTGGTGACCTCCCTCTGGATGGATCCCAGCTGATCAGTGCTTCTCTTAAATGTGGCACACATAGAAGATCCTGGTTCCCAGCCTGGGAACACCCCCCTCCCAAGGGAACAATGATAACTCCTCTCCTCACTCAGTGAGGTAATGAGGAAACATCTATACAAAATTGCTCTGCCTGGTCCCTGCGGAGGCACCTCCGGGGAGTTGTAATGTCTCTGGCACAGTTCTCTACCAAAAAACCCAACCTGCCAGAGCATGCAAAAATCCTTATGAGCTGAGTGATGTGGACTGTTAGTGGGCAGCTAACTTCAACGTTACCTGGAGATCAGGCTGTACTGGGGGATGCCTGGTGCTCTGCTGAGAGTCTCCCAAGGGAGATGAAGAGAAGAAGAGGAAGGTAGAGAATGCTATCAGCTTCTGTTTCCTCAGTGCCTCCCCTTCTCTTCTTGCTGGAGTTGGGGTGTCTGGCCCCAACCATAGTCAGGGGGTTCTTGCCTTATTCTGAGGCTCCTGGTCCTATCAGGTTCATTATGGCCTACAGAACCCCATCTCTCAGGGAAATAAAAAGCAAGATTAGTATAAAGCCTGATGCTGAGAACCACGTGTGGGATTTTCTATAGTGGAATTGTGAAGTCAGATTCATGAGCCAAGATCATAGGATTTATTGCTGGAAAAGATATTAGGGAGTTTTTAGACCAATCGCCTTATTTTATTGAATGTTTTATTGATGATTTTTATTTTTGCATCTCAGTCATTCCTGAATATACCTCCCTCCCTTATCCCATGAATCTTTCTTTGTAACAGAGAAACTATTAAACAGAAACAGCTGTCCCAGTGATCACATCAGACACCACGTGAAATGTTCTGTAATCTTCCCACCTTCCCAAGGATAGGAGGGAGGTTCTGGGCTTTGACTCTTCCTTGGGGCTTGGCACTACAGTTTGGCATTTACATTGTTATGATAATTTTTTTATACTGTTTCTGATTCTGCTCACTTCACTCTGCATCAGTTCATACAAGTCTTCTCATGTTTCTCTGATGTTCTTCATATTTGTTGTTTCTTATGGCACAATTGCATTCTGTTATATTCATATGTCACTATTTGTTCAACTATTCACCAACCAATGGACTTTGACCTTGTTTTCAACTTTTTGCTGCCACAAAAGTGGGGCTGTGATTTTTCTTTGGGGGAGGGGCACATCTGGGATTTTTTTTCATTTTTTTTTAACCTCTTAATTTACAAATGAGGAAACAGAACCTCAGAAATTTCAGGTGACTTGTGTAAGGTAGAGTAGATAGAGGAGTGATTCAAACTCAGGTTCTCTGATTTCTAGATCCAAAGTAATTCCTTGTACATTAACAGTTCATGGGTATTAGTTAGTTAGGACCCAGTCACTGAAGCTTTTTTGAGGAGATAGGTTTAGGTGGAAGGATGTCCTGGTTGGAATATCTGCACAGATGGGTCAGGAGACCAGGGAAAGACCAGGAAAGAGTTGGAATTTGATCAAGATTTGAATGAGCTGATTTAGAGAAGGAACCCAGAGTAGAGACCAGTTAGACCCTCACTATTTCTTGGCATTGGTATATGTGAGAGAGTAGGCTATCTTCCCTTGAAGGAGATGACCCCATAGCCAGAAATGGTGAAGTCCAGATAATGAAAAACCCTGAAGTGAATTTGCTAGGCTGGGATGTCATCAGCACTGTAGACAGACCACTATCTCAGAGCAGAAGGATAGGTGAATGGATTGAGCAAACTTTCCCAGGCTTCAATTAAGTAAAGCTGTTTGATGGGAATGATTGCATAACTTTTTCATGATGTTTCTTTATTCTTATAGTTGTACACCTATTTTAAATGTTTTTTTTGTGCAGGCCCAGGTGTGTGGGTAAGGAGACCTACCCCTCCTATGGAGGCAATGTGGTACAGTGGTTAGGATACAGAACTTGGGATCAAGAATATTTGGGTTCAAATCCTGCCTTATCTGCTTATTATATGTGTAACTATGGACAAGTCTATTACCCTCCCCATGCTTCAGTTTCCTCATCTATAAAATGGGGATGAGTATAATAGCACCTAACTCTCAGGGTTGCAGTAAGGTCAGATGAGATAATGTATATAAAGAGTTCTTAAAGCTATCTGTAGCTTTTAGTTTTTCTTATTGTAATTGTGCTGACTAGCTTCATTTTCCAATAAAAACCCAACCCAACCATAGAGTCTGACCAATTGGTAACATCAAACCTATGTATGTAATTGCCCTGGGTAATATGCTTTCACTTAATGCTGTTTTCTAAAACTAGCTAAGGATGTTAGGTAGGATGTCTGTAATGTTCTCTGCATGAGGGAGCTTTTCTTATCATTCCTTCTTCCTATCACCTACTGAACCAAAGTCAGATTCCTTTATGTGGCATCCAAGGACCTCCACAGTCTGGTGCCAACCTGTAACTTTCTATCTTCATTCCATATCACTCTTCTTCATGCTCCATTCAAACTTGCTATGTCCCTTGACCATATCCTGAGCTTCCTCACGTCATATGCTCATATTCTTCTCAATGCCTGGAGTATTCTTACACATGCTTATTTTATAAAACGTCACAAAATAGAATGCTGTTGTGCATTCTCTTGAAATGACAAGCAGAATGGTTTCAGAAAAACCTGGGAAAATTTATGAACTGATGCAAAGTGAAGTGAGCAGAACCAGGAGAACATTGTACCCGGCAATTGTAACACTGTAACAGCAATATTGTACAGTGATCAACTGTGAATGACTTAAGCTGTTCTCAGCAATACAATGATCTCTAAGATGATTCTAAAGACTTATGATGAAAAATGCTCTGTACTTCGAGAGGAGATAGTAGTTTGAAAGTAGATAGAAGCATACTTTTTAAAACTTTATTTTTCTTGTATTTTTCGGTCTGTTTTTTAATTGTTTTTAATGTTTTATTACTCTTTCTTTTTTCAACAATTGCAATGTTCATTTTTTGTCATCTTTGTTAATTTTATGGATATGTATCAGGATCTCAGTTATTAGTGACTTGGAGAATTTTTTTCATATTGTTTGATCCCCTTCATTCCTTTTTTAAAAATATTTTTTAAAATGTTCATTGTTTCCCTTGAGATCCTTGGCTTGCTAAAGACTTAAGCTGAGCCTTATAGATGCTAAGGAGGCAAGGAGCAAGGAGAGGACACAAATTTGTGTCTTATCTCCCTACTTGCCTGTGAGCTCTCTGAGGGCAGACTGAGTATGGCCTACATTTTAAAATTTCTAGTATTGCTCCTAGCCGTGAGCACAGTGGCATATATAGTTTAATGCTACTTTCCATTTGCACCCAGCTGGCATTTCATCAATGTTTATTCAAATGAATTCTTATTAATTTTTTAGAAAATGGATATATTTTTATTTTCTTTAAAACATTTATTTCATTGACACTTTTCATTTTTATATCACCTTTTTTCTCTCCTCTCCTTTCTTCAGTAAGTCATTCCTACTGACAAAGATTAAGAAAGAAGAAAAAAACAGTTCATCAAAAACAAACAATATATTAACTGGATCAATGTTTAAGGCAAAACCGACAATTCTAAACAAAAACTCAAACACCTCCTCTTGGCCCCTAATTAAAGCACATTAGCACATTCCCTGAAAATAGTTTAGCAAAACTGTCTGATGGCATGATCACAATTTATAATACCACCACTTTCCACTTTTGTAGTTTACCGATTGTTAACAGAAAGGAAGGATGTGTGTTTCTACTTTGATAATATGGTATTAACATTGAAGGACAGAGGACTGCATGGCCGGAGGTTATCTATTGCTTGGGCCAAAAATTCCCAAGGTAAGGCTTTCTTCCCCACCAAACCAATCTTGAAAGCAGTTAACTCTCTAGCCCTGAGTGTTCTGAGAAGCAGTAAACACATTCATACAAAGGGAAATGGGGTTGGGTATGTATGTATGTGAGGGGGCATCTATCTTTCTATGGAATGCATGTCATCTTGTTAAATCATTTTGTGTTCAACTCTTTACTGACCCCATTTGGGGTTTTCTTGGCAAAGATACTGGAGTAGTTCTCTACTTCCTTCTCCAGTTCATTTTACAGATGAGGAAACAGAGGCAAATAGGGTGGACGGACTTGCCTAGAGTCACATGACTAGTAAGTGTCTGAGGCTGGATTTGAACTCAGGTCCTCCTGACTCCAGAGATAGTAATGTATTCACTGTGACACCTAGCTGCCCCATCTTAGTGGATAGAATTCTGGAATTGGAGTCATGAAGGCCTGGTGCAGATCATACCCCAACACTTATTGACTGAGTGACCCTGGGCAAGTCCTTTAACCTCTCTCTGAGGTACAGTTTCCTCTTCTATAAAATGGAGATAATGTAATACTGACTTCATGAGGTCATTATAAAACTCAGATGAGATTATATATGCATACATACACATACATCCATATATTTTATATAAATAAATTTATTTTTATCTCTATATATATGACGAGCTTTGCAACTTTATAGCATTATAAATATCATCATCATTGTACTTCCTGATGAGGAAATTGCCTTTCCCCATGAAGATCAGCAATTATTCTGTAAACCATAATCTTAGTGAGTAACAAAATCAGAAATCTGGGCCAAAAACTTTTTCTTCTTCATCATCATCATCATCATCATCATCATCATCATCATCATTTTATCTGAGATGTGGGTCAGTCCCACATGGAGTGAGAACTTCATCTGCAAGCATCCATTTTCTTGTCCCCACAGCTTTGTCCCAGAATGCAAGGTCCCAGTCACTTTCTGGAAGTTACCTTCGATATTATTTAAACCTGCCTGCTCATTTTGGGGCCAGATGGCTCAGCAGATAGAGCGCAGGTCCTGGAGCCAAGAAGACCTGAGTTTAAATCCAGCCTGAGACATTTACTAGCTGTGTGACCCTGGGCAAGTCACTTAACCCTGTTTGCCTCAGTTTCCTCATCTGTAAAATGAGCTGGAGAAAAAAATGGCAAACCACTCCAGTCCCTCTGCCAAGAAAACCTCAAATGGGGTCACAAAGAGTTGGATACCATTGAAATGACCGACAACCCTCTCATTTCATAGATGAGGAAGCTGAGGCCTAAAGAGAGGAAAGGACTTATTTAAGGTTACACAAGTAATAAGTCTAGCAAAGGTTGAGATTCAAACCCAGACCCATTGGTTCAAAATCCAGTGTTCTGTTGGATCCAGCTCTTTCTCTTTGCCTAATTTCTGTAGTAAAACTGTTATTAATAATAATACACACTAAACAGATTAAATAAAATGCAAAGTGAGGCCCTCAATTAATGGAGATTTTCCCCTGCTGTCTTTCATTCTTTTAGCCATTGATGATTTATTTCAGAGTGAATATTAGACATCAATGAAACCAATTAAACTTACTTTACAACTATTTGCAATTGAATGAGTGAATTTAAATGCATAAATTATTATAGGAACTTGTCTTTCATTCTCTTTGAGGTTGTATCAACTTTTTGGCTTTATTAATTTTTTATTCAGTCTTCCAGTTATGGAGTCATAATTGGCACCAAACTTCTGGTTTTGCTTTTCTGGGAGATGGGGTGGGGGTTGCATTAATAAATGTATTTCCAGGTTTCTTTATTTTGCTCATACTTACTGACCTTAATTGCATTATAGTATTCCATGGTAAAATGTACTATAGTCTATTTATTGAACCATCTTCATATCATTAGACATTTGGGTTTAACTTTTGTGCAATTATAAATAATGCTGCTACAAAAATCTTTGAATGCATAACTTTTTTTATTTTTTATAATACTCTCAGGGCATATTCCAAGCTATGAAATTACTGAGCCAAAAGGATGTGATTATTTTAGTAACTTTTGTAGAGAATTGCCAGATGGTTCTCCAAAAATATTTTTTTCACTTTGCAATTCTAACAGCAATGTATGAGTGTACTTATTTTTTTTAAAATCACAACTCTGCCAGGATTGAGTTTCATTGCTTTTCACATCCCTCCTCCCAATTTGATGGGTATGAGGTATTAGCCTGAAGCTGTTCAAATGTACATTTTTTGATTATTAGAGAGACTGAGCATTCTTTCATGGGATTATTTATGATTTGAGTTTCATCTATTGGCATCCTTTGACCATTTATCCATAGGGGACTGGGTTTTAACTGAAAATATTGAAAAAAAATAGTTTCTTATAAGTTTTATATGTAAAATTTTTTCTTTATCAGACTTTCACACTTTAGTGCATTTATGATCTAATCAATATTACTGATTCCAACAGTGTAGAGTTCAGTTCATCCAGCCTGCTCATCTTATGTGATAACATCCCAAAAATCCTCCCCAGAATGCCCACCCAAATGTGCTGGTGGACTTTCCTCTAGATCTCTTGACATTGCATGGATACTGATGCAAAATGGGAGCTGTACATCAGTTTTCCTTCTCTTTTTCTATACAACTCTCCTTGACTTCTTTTCTGGTGAAAATTTTTCTGATTATAAGCTTTATGACAGTTCTGTGCAAAGCCTCACTCTGTCACATGCTGACTATGTGGGTTCTTCCAACTAGAGATCACACCCATGAATGACTTACAGCTTCAGTGATTTGTAAGCTGGTATTCTATGACTCAAAGCTATAAAACAACTCCAGAAAAATATCAGTGAATAATAAAAACATGCCCCTTTGTTTCAGATTGTTGGATCATTTAAAATCATGCTGTAGTATCCCAATGGCAATCCAGCCTTCTTTTGTGCTTTTGTTCAGTTCTGGGCTTAGATAACTGACCATCTATAGAGTCTATACAAGATGAGTGAATTGATGGACAATTCACTGGATGACTTGTCAAACTAACTGTATATAACTATATGTTGGTCTGGATTATAGGGATTCTTCCTCATTTTTTTTTCTTGTGTGGATAGTTAAGTTGACTTATTTTGAGTGATGATTAATTTTATTTAGTAGGTTCTGCAGTATTCTGGGGCTTGATGAAATCAACATATTGTCATCCACAAAAAGAAGAATCTGGAGGGTCTTATCATCTATAGGAAATTTCTCTTCCATTTGGACTTCATGCTGATGACCATCCTTACTGGTGAGGACTCTCCTCAACAGCACCTTAGGTGGCCGATAAATATTCTATCGAGATGCTTAAGCCTTTCCTGCTCAGGTAGGATTGGCCAGAGCTCATGTTTTGGTGATATGGTAGGCCTTTGAAAGCTTAGGCCTCAGTGGTCTCATTTGTAAAATAAAGGTGTTAGACAATGTAGCCATAAGTCCTCCTAGCCCTAATGACTCGGTAACACTACATCTTTTAGAAGTCTCCTAAGAAAAATGAAATGGGCTGCCTCAACAGGTAGTGAGCTCCCTGTCACTGAAGGTCTTAAAGCATACACTGGATGATCTTGTCAGGGATATTGAAGATTCCCACTCAGTTATATGATGGAGCACTGGACTTGGAGTCAGGAAGACCTGAGTTTGAATCCTGCCTCAGATACTTAACTACCTGTGTGATGCTGGGCAAATCACTTAGTATCTTTGTCTGTAAAAGGGGGCTGAGAGCAGCCACCTCTCCCAGGGTTGTTATAAGGATCAAACACGTTTATATATAATTCTTATTCCAACCTTTAAAGTTCTACATAAATGCCAGCTTTTATGACCTTCACGGATGCCTCAGCATGGTATGGAGGTGACTTTTGGTTCTTGAAGGCTGTGCCACTGAGCAGAAACCCTGGCAAACCCTGCTAAGCTAGAAAGACTTTAGGGATAGGCCCGGCAATGGACTTGGTGTCTGTTGTCAGAAAATTAGCCTGTTGGAATTGGCTCTTCACCAGAAAGTTGGCCATCCAGGAGTGGTTCATTTTGGCCACAGCAACTCATGAAGACTACCTATTAAAAAAGCATGGAAGCCATGAACGTTATGTCTCTAGAGGACATATTCACAGTGAATGAAGTAACAAATTCTTGAAGAATCAAAACCTTTTAAATCATATGGAGTGATGGGATCTAGTACGTGAACCAAGGAAAGGTCTGAAAGCAGGTCGGATGGGTGTAATGGGAAAAACACCATACCAGGAAACTTAGCTTGGTCCTGGTCCTGCCACTTGCATTGACCACTGTGGGACTGGAAGCAAGGGGAATGGGAGATGAGGGGAAGAGATAAAGCATTTATTAGAGATTACTATGTTTCAGGCACTGGCACAGTGGAAAGCTCTGGTTCTGGAGTCAGGAAGATTCATCTTCCTGAGTTCAAATCTGGCCTCAGATACTTACTAGTTGTGTGACCCTGGGCAAGTCACTTCACCCTGTTTGCCTTAGTTTCCTCATCTGTAAAATGAACTGGAGAAAGAAATGGCAAATTACTCTAGTATCTGCCAAGAAAACCCCAGATGGGGTCACAAAGAGTTGGACACAACTGAAAATGACTGAAAAAAATATGCCAGGCACTATGCTAAGCACCCTACTAATATGGTCTCATTTAATCCTCTCAGCAACCCTGGGAGGTAGGGACTATGTTACAATTGAGAACACTGAGGCAGACAGAGGTTAGTTAAGTGACAGAGTAAGTCATTTGACTTTTCAGGTAGGTTTCTTCATCTTTAAAATGAAGGTCACAGGGCATGTGCAACCCTTGCTCTTCTGGGTGGGTTTGGACATCAAGTGAATTGGAGGGATTTACAAAAGTTAGAAGGGCTATAAGAGTGTAAGGTATTTGCTAATTATTGATGTCATATTGGAAGTCCAAATATATATATATATAATATACATAAAATAGAAATATAATATTTATGTTACCACCTAGGGCAGTTAGCTGATATTGTATTGATCTCATTAAATGCCAGAACTTTACATAACCTCCTCAGTGAAATCCATGGCTGTTCAAAAGAGATTAATTTGACACTCCACAGAGGGAAAACTAAATGGATGAAATGGATTATTGTCATGTCTGACCTATAATTAGGTATCTACTCCATTGAATTAGTACATATATTTGGGGCAGTGAATCAGCCCAATACTGAATAGGAGGAAAAGAGCCTGAGGGATTGCATTTAGAAAATTGTGCTTTGCTTTTAATAATCCCAAATGGTTCTCTGATGCAGTGACCCATCTTTATAACAACAGATCTCCCGGCAATCCTGTGTAGTTGTGTGTCTGAGAACACCTCAGTCTCTGAGCATTAAAGTCACAAGTGACTCAAAAGTCAGAGGAATAAGAGAGGGTGGCCACAGCCATGCAACAATTTCTTTCCAGGAGTGAGTTTAAGAAGTGGTAGAAGGGGCAGCTTAACCGCCCCCCTCCCCCCAAAAAAGAAAAGACCGATTGGAAAAGGAAGTGAGAAAGCGGGAGAATGGGAGAAAGTATAGTCAGCATTCCACTGGTATGAAGGACCTAGTAGATCTCCAGCATGTTGGGTGTGTACTCTCCAGAGGATTATGGAAGGATGTGGACAAAAATCACAGAAGCCTCAAGGGATTGTGAAAGTTTTGGTAACTGTCGACAATCACAGGACACAGGGACTTATGAGATGTGCCTGTTGTTGGGAGGTATCCTAGACCTGGGTGTGCCAGAGCCGGGACCAGCTGCCTAGATCTTGTTGATTGAGTTTTTTTGTTTTTTTGTTTGTTTTTAGTTTTTACGCAGAAATATTTACTTCAGAAAGTATAATCACCAACATATAAACTTACTCCCCCAATAACTGGGAGGTATGATCTATCTCCTACCCACACTCCAACCACACACACACACACACACACACACACACACACACACACACACATCCTTTGCACCATCTCAGTCTCTGGGGAGGGGAAGGAGATTAGATCCACAGTTTAGCAGGGTTCCGTTAGAGCATATTCCCAATTCCAAGTGCCAAACCCCAATTTGGCCTTGGAGTCCCAGGCACTGTGACTTCTCGAGGCTTCCAGGCCAGTGTGGCTAGCTGGCTTAGCCCTCCTCAAATCCTGGTTCCCAGGTCCCAGCACTTGAAACTTAGGAAGACAAACAATACTGCACAGAAACAGACACCCCTAGTCCCATTTCTTGGAGCCAGGGGCAGAGAGGGAGAGCAGGGGAAAGGAGTCCTTCCCTTCTCATGGTTCATGGCAGTACAGATTGTGAGCAAAGGAACAGAAGGAAGAACTGCAGAAAGAGAGGCTAGAGCCCAGAAATGGGCAGATCCTACAAACCAGGGCTTGTTGATAGTCTAGACTTAAGAAAGTGATAGAGAAAATAAATGTTAATAATGCAGATTAAACTTAAAAATGTTTTGTATTGGGTGGTTAGGTGTTGCAGTGAATAGAGCACCAGCCCTGAAGTCAGGAGGACCTGAGTTCAAATCTGACCTTGGACACTTAACACTTACTAGCCATGTGACCTTGGCAAGTCACTTAACCCCAATTGCCCTGCCTTCCCCCTTCCAAAAAGAAAAAAACAATAAGTCCCAAAATGTTTCGTACATAAATTCTCCCCTCCCTTGCTGGAGAGCTGGTTGTTAAACATTTACCAGCATACTCACCCCCCCTTCCCTGCCAGCCGGGGCTCATTTGGCAATAGAGTACTGACTCATCCTCTCCCAGTTAAGTTTGCCAAAGTGCTTTCAGTCCCAAAATGGGAGTGAGGGTGAATGGCTTTGCTGCCTGGTTCTCCAATGAGTGACAGATGAGCTGCCCTGATTCATGGGCTGCTGCTTGCTTTTGTCAGAGTTAAATAGAGGACAGAGGATTGTATTGATCAATGGATTGTCTCAATAAACCTGTTTGTGTGGATGGACTTCCCAGCTGCAGCTGTTGCCTGGCACAGGCTGGCCAGGGATGGAGAGCCTGTGGTTGCCATCTTCCACCTGGAGGAGAATCAGAGTGTGGTAGGGGACAAATTTCCCTTCCTGGAAAGAGGGGTGGGCTGCTGATCAATGAATGAAAAAGCAAGGGGTTGATATTAAAATAGGGACCAATAGAGGAGTGGAGATGCATGGATCAGGAGGGCAGGATTCAGAGAATTTGGGGATTGCTTGGCTTTCTCCATCTTCCTAAGACTTCATCTTTTTCTGGCTTTTTTTTTTTTTTTGCTTTTTGGAGGGCAATTGGGGTTAAGCAACTTGCCCAAGGTTACATGGTTGGTTTTTTTGTGTGGGTGTTAAGTGTCTGAGGCCAGAACCGAACTTGGGTCCTCCTGACTCTGGGGCTGGCGCTTTACTCACTGTGCCACCTAGGTGCCCCTTTTTCTGGTATTTTGGTGAGAGTTCCCTCTCCTGCCGCACTGATGGTGGCTGCAGAGTATGGCTTGAGTGCTACATCTGGACTCATTGGATCTGGGTTCAAATCCTGGCTCTCCCATTTAGTATCTGTGGACCTTTTGAGCAAGTCCCTTAACTTTGCTGAGCCTCTGTTTCTTCATATATAAAATGTACTATATGATATTTAGGGTCCCTTTCAGTTCTAAAATAGGCTCAGAGAGTTTGAAGCCCTTGAGTTCAATTTTTTTTTCTTTTACAGAGGAGGAAACTGAGGCCTAGAGAGGTATTAAATGATTTGCCTGGGGTCATAGAGGTGATGAACATCCAAGATGGTACTTGCCTCCCACCCAGCACTCTCTTGAGTGCTTGATTACAGGCTTGGTCTGCTGTGCTTTCTCCTGACTCAGCTCTGTCAACAAGACCTTGTGTTTGGATAGGGATGGGGGAAGGGAGTCCTTGGATGCTTCCTCTGGAAACCAGAGGAAATCTAGCACCCCTTCTCTAGGACAGCACTGGGATACAGACACCCCGTTCTTTCAGGAAGGTGAAAGAAGGTCTTCTCAAGGAGACATGTCTGGACCAGCTACAGGTGGATTTCCTTTTAAAAAATCCTGCACCTAAAAATCCACACTTCCCAACTCCTGTGTTAGTGGCTGTAAATTTCTCCTCTGAAAGGATTCTTCCCTTTATACAATGAATTTACTTAAATGTGAATCAGGTCTCTCTAAATAGCTTTTCCTCATAAATTAATTTTTCTCCAACTGCTTAACAACTTCCAGGGCTACATCAAATTCCCTACTCCAGAGAGTTCCTTCATTTGGCAATCTTTGTACCTAGTTCTAACCTAACTCCTGAGACTTAAACAGTTATATAGACTTGTCATTCATCCATTCTTCATTCAGACTAAAAGATGATCTAGGTGTCCATAGCGTTAGTAGAGGGAGATTCCTCGCTGGCAATTCCCTATGCTGAAGAATAGGTTTAGTCCAAATAAGAAATAAAACTTGGCTAGAGTCTGCTCCCAAGTGCTGAGTGATTTAGGATAAGGCTGAAATGCTAGAGTAGCTCAAATGTTCCAGTGTTCATTGATGGTAAAGTAGCAGGATCATAGATAGGATTGACTTTAGACATAATTTTACTTGACCTATCTACTCTATAGATGAAGAAATCAAGGCCCTGGCTGGAAAAGAGGTTTCCTCAAGGCTTTATGGTTAGTAATTAGCAGCTGAGCTGGGAATCTGGATCTAGGTCTTCCAGCTGTTAAGTTCAATACCCCATCCACTAAACTAAAAATTATCCTGTGCCCCTGAAAGACCCCTGAAGAAAATTAAGACATTGAAAATTTGATAAAATCCCAGAAGTCATGGAAAAGTTGGGTTTGACTTGCAGTCATTTCAACATCACAGGACTTTCCAAAAACATTACATTTGTGCTTAGTGGTGGTCATGCAGAGGTGGGGGCAGGGGCCTGTTGGAGAGGAAGTCTGGCAGCCCAGAAATCCAATCTCCCTTTAAATATGGCTGCCCCAGAGCCAGAAGGATCATTGGGACAGAGGCCCTAGGGGTCAAAGGTGGTATTTGCTGACAGCAGCATATGTGGTTTTCCAGGTTTGGAAAATTGAGCCCCCAGAGGACCCTGGGCTGGGTTACTAATTGGTGTATGAGATCGGAATTTCCTCGACAGTGTGATCTGACTGCTGCCTGGGGCAGGGAGGCCCTTCCTGGACCTGTTGTTAACTCCGGAAAAGCCTGGGGTTGTTTGCAGTCACACCCAGGTCACTGCTTGTTTTTAAATTGGGGGGAAAAGATTGAGGCAAAATGGGGGAAAAACCCAACTGGTAAGTGAGGAGGCCTAGTAGTAGAGGACCAGCTGCTAAGGAGTCTGTTTCCAATCCCAGCAATCCTCCTGGAGGGCTTTATGACTCTGGCCAAGTTACTTTCCTTCTCACCCTGGACGTTTCCCCATCCATAAAATGGAGGAGGTTAGACGAGGTGACCTCTAACAATATATACCCTGTCAGCTCTAAGTAGTTTTTCCCAGCCTCCTTCCATTGGCTTCCTTGCTCCCCCCTTCTCTTACTTTTCCCCCCAGACACACTGTCCCCAGCCCAGGAAAGTTTGACAGTTGCAGATTAATTGGTTTTCTCAGCAGTTCCCCTCTTGGAGTTGACTGTGTTAGCACAAAGGTTCTTCCAGATGTGGCCCCCGGGCTGATTCCCCTCATTGAGAGGGGGGAAGGGTGGGGATGCAGTGGAGTGGGGTAGAGCAAGTCCGGAGACCCAGCTGGCTGGCTGAGGAGCTGGGCTTCCTCTCCTGCCCACTGCCCTTGGTACACAGAGAATTCCACAGAAACCCAGAATCTTGGAGCTTAGGAAGCACCCAGTCAGACCCATACCTAAGCAGGAATCCAGTCCTCAAACCCCCTCCCCACCTAATTCCAGGATCTTCCTCTTTGGAGATATCTAAATATCTTGGAGAAGGGAAGGAATACAAAAAGCAGTTAAGAAGCAGACCCTGTTGTAGAGTTTACAGTGTTGTTGACTAGCTCTGATGATGAGGAACGCTTCTTATATTGAGCTTACAGGATCACAGATACAAGAGATCACTCAGTCCAGTCCATTTGACAGGTGAAGGAGCTGGGGTCCAGAGCCACGAAACAGTCTGCTCAAAGTTCCATAACTGATCATCCGCAGAGCTGGGATTAGACCTCAGATATCTTAATCTTCCACATATTTGAAGGCATTGGTCCTATGTCCTCTAAATCTTTTCTTCAAGTTAAGTATTCCCATTTCCTTCAGTCCATCCCACTGTAGCTAGGTGGAATAACAGATAGATTGCTGGGGTTGGTATCAGGAAAGCCTGGGTTCAGGTCCCCCTTATTGTTCAGTTGTTTTACAGTAGTATCTGACTCTTAGTGATCCCATTTTGAGGTTTACTGGCAAAGATACTGGAGTGGTTTGCCATTTCCTTTTCCAGCTTATTTTGCAGGTGAGGAAAATGAGGCAAAGAGGGTTAAGTGACTTGCCCAGGGTCACACAGCTAGTGTCTGAGTTCAGGTTTGAACTCAGGAAGATTGAGTCTTCCTGACTCCAGGCCTGGCACTCTATCCACTGTGTCACCTAGCTGCTCCCAAAGTCCCACCTTAGACTTTCACTAATTGTGTGACCCTGGGTAATTAACAACCTCTGGGCCTCAGTTACTGTCAGTAAAACTAGGGGGCTGGACTCAATGTTTTCTTTCTAAGGTCCCTTCTAGCTTCTATGGAGGTTCTTAACTTTTTTGTGTGTGGTACCATGGGCCCCTGTGGCAGACTGGTGAAGGCCATGAGCCCCTTCTCGGAATAATGCTTTTAAATGCGTAAAATAAAGTACATAGGATTATGAAGGAAACCAGTTATGATGGAATAATCATTAAAACATTTTTATATGTTGTGGACCTGTTTCTAGCTCCAAGCAGAACAGGTTTTTTTCTTTCTTGAAGACATGAGCACGTGACCCTCTGAATCTTTTCTTCTAGCTTGGTAAATATGCCGGGATCTGAGCTTGTTCTGGCTGGCTTCCCATGGATGCCACGACCAGTTAGTTCTCTTAGAAAGCTCTTCAAAACCCAGAGGCAACCACTGTTGGGAAAACAGGCCTGAGTGGACTTGGGTCTAAATCCTAGCTCTGTTGCTGCTGAAATGTGACTTAAGGCAAGTCTCTTCCTCTTCCTGGGCCTCGGTTTCCAACTCTTGAGTAATTAGGGGGTTGGACTCCTGATTTCTAAGGGTTTTCTCAGTTCTAAATCCTAGGGTTTTATGACCAACAAATAAGCAGGTCAGAGGAACCAAACCCCAACTCCATGTGTTAATTTTCTCAGAGGTGTGTTTAATTTATGGGCTGGTTGGATCTTCAAAGCCACAGGCCTACCTACCCCTGGTACAATTACCTCCTGCTTGCCTAAGCCCCCTGGTGAGCTGGGGGCCCCAGGAATCTCCTCCCAGATTGAACAATAAAATGCACATTTTAGAGTGGCCCTGGCTGGGTTGCATAAGGAACTGCTCTGAGAATGGAGTCTGTGGGCTATAAATCGGAGGGGAAGGGGGCTGCCCAACACCCTGCCTGGAGACAACTCCAGGAGAAAAGATCTCTTGGTGAATGTTAGTGTTGTTCCATCATTTTAGTCTTGTCTGATTCTTCGTGACCCCATTTGGGGTTTTCTTGGCAGAGACACAGGAATGGTTTGCTATTTCCTTGTCCAGCTTATTTTATAGGTGAGGAAACTGAGACAAAGAGGGTTAAGTGACTTGCCCAGGGTCATACAGCTAGTAAGTGTCTGAAGCCAGATTTGGTTTGTATGATCAAATTTGATGAAGATGAAATTTGTGTGGCTGAGGGTTTTACACAGGAATTCTCTTTCATTACAATGAGGAGGAAAGTGATTGACCTGTAGGATTATCTAACACAGACAGATAACCATCTATATGTCCCAGCTCTCTTTGAAAATGGGTGGAAATTTCCATGTTAATTCAACTCTCTGGAAACAAAGCCATTTATGACTCTAGCCACAGGCCCAAATGCTCTCATTACTGGAGAAAGAACCTCCTCCCTTCTTCTCCCAACCCCCACACACATTTCTCAAATGTTTAGGACTCTTGGGGGCAAGAAGGGAGTCTAGAAATTCTGTTCTAGAAATTCAGTTCCCGAGCATCTATTAAGTGCTCACTGGGTACAAGTCCCTGCACTCTGGGTGAGTTATAAGGGACATAATTCCCAGTAATACAGATCAGTGGGGTTGGGTGGGGGCATAACGAATACTCAAGTAACTATTATACAAAAATAAAGTTATGTTCAAAGGAGAAAACCTAGTAAAGTGTTTTGAGAAGTGGAATCACTTTTAACTGGAATTTGCCTCTGCAAGGGCTTTATAGAAGAGGTTACTTTGGAAGAACCTTATCAGAGATGGACTGATGGGAAGCCTATCCCAGGTGTGGGAGACTGTGTGGGCAAAGGGAGGTAGGAGAAGATAGGAGATGGATAGGACTTTAGTTTCCTTATTTCTAAAATGGGCATTAGAACATCTGTACTCTCTCAGAGGCAAGTAAGTGCTTTGTAGCATTTCTTTGGATTTTACTAAATGGAGATAGAGGGATGTTTGTGTGTGTGTGTGTGTGTGTGTGTGTGTGTGTGTGTGTGTGTGTGCAAGGGATCTGTCCTTACTATAAAGTCCCTGAGGGCAGGGCCACCCTTTTATCTGGAGCATTCTGTGAGTTAACAGGGCAGCTGCCAAAGGGAACAGAACTGTTTGGATGAAGTAAGGCAGGGCTTCCCAGGAAGGAGAAAATGGAAGGCTTAATTAAGGCAACTAATAAACCTGAAAGAAGGAAAGAAAAGAAAGAAATGTGGTTATTTATTTATTTTTTAAATGAAGTGCTCCAACCCCCTGAAAGTCAGCAGTGCTGGTGGCAGCGGGTGGGCAGGGGGGGGGGTGATCTGTGGATTCTCCAGCAATGCTAAATTGAATCAAATTAAGAAAAACATTTTCCAAGTGCAAGTAAAATATCTGTTTAATTAGATCATAAAAAGGGAATTAAAAGTAATATTTTGTAGCATGGTAATTATTGCTTTTTTTTTTTTTGAAGGGGAGAGGTCTCTCTCTGTTGCTTGGCTTCTATTTCTACAGCCCGGATGTGGCCCTCATCTTTTCCATTTATCCCCATCCTGTCTGGGTTTGGATGTCTTTGAGTTGCCAGATTGACCTGACCTGGGTGGAAGCCTTGGCTCAACTAAATGACCTTGGACAAGTCTCTTTCTCTGAGCTTTAGTTTTCTCTTCTCTAAAATGAAGAGAAAGATTATTTCCAAGCTCCCTTTTGTAGTTAGTTCAGGCTCCCATACCCCAGAATGGACCCTAGCGTTCATTTGATTTACTTTATCCACCTCCACGAGACCTTGCCTGGCTCATTGATATTTCTCTCCCTCTCTGTTCTTTGGTCAAGGGAGGGAGGGGCAGTGTTCAGTATACCAGGAAAGGGCATTATAATCAATGAGAGGTCAGGTGGGGGGGGGGCTGGGTATAGCTGGGACAGAGTAGGTTAATAGAGGGAATACTTCGCTTTCCTGTTTCTGCCATGCTTTGTGCTCTAATGGCCATGACAGGCAGCTATTTTAATTTCATAAGGCCTTGCTTTGTCCAGAAAAAGTAACAGGAAATATAGGACAAGGCATAGTAAGCAGGCTACTGGAAAGAGAGTTGGCCTGGAGATCAAGAACTGGTCTCAAGGTTTGACCCTGTCACTGGTGTGACCTTGGGTAATTCATTTCTCCTCTTTGGGGCTCAGTTTCTGAATCTATAAAATGGGGAGAACAATGCTTGTACTTTATCCCTCACATACTTTGTAAATTGTAAAGCATCGCAGAAGTAAGAGGTTTTATTTTCCTGTTTTGTCCTTACTCTCCTTGTCTCTGAAATGGAAGGGTTAGATTAGATGTTTGCTAGGGTCCTTTCTAGCTCTAATGGGCTTTAGGTCTATAGTTACAGCTATTGATATGGCCAGGCTATAGTGAGGTTAGTGAGGTTGTACAGTGGAGAGAGGGCTGGGCGTGGAGTCAGGAAAGCTAGGGTTCAAAGCCCAGCCTCAGATACTTAGGAGCTCTGTGATCTTGGGCAAGTCCCTTACCCTCTGTCTGCCTCAGTTTCCTTATCTGTAAATTGGGGTAATAATAGCACCTACCTCCCAGGGTTGTAGTGAGGATTCAATGAGATAATATTTGTGAAGCACTTTACAGACTTCTAAAAACTATAGGAATGCTTACTGCTACTATTATTATTCTAAAACCCCTTCTAACTGACATTCTGTGTTCTAAAGCCTTTTACAGCTCTGACTTTCTGTGTTCTGTGTTCTAAGGCCCCTTCAAGTCCTAACATTCTAAGCTCTATTTCTATGTTCATATTCTATGCTCTATGTTCCAAAACCCCTTCCAGCTCTGGCATTATGTGCTCTGTGTTCTAAGGCCCCCTCCACTCCTAACATTCTATGTTCTATGTTCTAAGTCCCCTTCCAGATCTGATATGATATGCTCTATGTTCTAAGGCCACTCTTAGCCCTAATATTCTATGCTTTGTGTTCTAAGACTCCTTCCAGCTCTGGTATTCTGTGCTCTGTGTTCTAAGGCCTCTTCCACTCCTAACATTCTATGTTCTATGTTCTAAAGCCCCTTCTAGCTCTGACGTTCTATGTTTTCTGTTTTAAGGCCCCCTCCAGCTCTGATATCCTATGCTCTATGTTCCGAGGTCCCTTCTAGCTCTGACATTCTGTGTTCTGTGTTTTAAGGCCCCTTCCAGTCTGGGTAGACTATATTCTGTGACTTTTCTAGTCCTTGAGTTTGATGGTTCTTTGAGATTTGGACAGGGTAGGGGCATGTAAGGAGATTCTTGTTGGAGGAACAGGTTGGACAAGACAGCAACATGTAAGAAAATCAGCTTGGTGCAATGGAAACAGTAACAGATGTGAAGTCATGGGACTTGGGTTTGGATGCTGGCTTCCCTGCTTGCTACCTGTTTTCTTCCCTGCTTTGGGTCTTAAATATCCGGTCTGTAAGAGTTTGATTGGATGGATTTCCAAGGTCTTCTCCATCTCTGAATTCTGTGAGCCCTACAGTCAGGATCCAGAGCATGAACTTTCTGAAAGGCTAGATTTCCAGATGGGAGGTGGGAGAATTTGGAAACTTCACTGAATTTCCAGATGCCTCTTTGCTTCCTCTCTGGCTGATTGGGTTGGGGCCAAAAAGGAATGGTTGTAAGTGAGGGTGGAAGGAGGTTCCCTGGGTGGGTTTCACAGTGGGAAGGAGCCAGCTTTCAGGTGTCTGACTTAAACACATTACTTCCTGCTTGGTTGGCTGGGGTTGTGGAGTGAAGTGGTAATGGTGGTGATGATGGTGGTGGTGGTGGCAGCAGCGTGGGCAGGTGGGGTTTGGTTCAGAGCCCAGAAGCTTTGTGAAAACAATCTGGACCCCCAGGGACTGAACTGGGGCTTTCCAAGATCCTCGGTGTTAGAGAGCAGAACAAACACTGGACTTGGAGTCCACAGACCTGGATTTGAGTCCTGGTTTTGCACCTTGTTTGGTTTTGGGCCTCAGTTCCCTCATCTGTAAAGTGAGGGGGCTCGGATTACATGAGATATAAGGGCTTTTTGTAGTTCTATATCCTCTAGTCCTAAGGAATTGGGGGGCCCTTGGAAACAGTAGCACATGGCCCTGGGACACTAGACTTCAGTGGCATTTGAAGAGTTTTAAAAGCAGAGCCCTAGATTTAGATTCAACAGAGGTGGAGTGTCCACGTTCACAGCGGTGTGATGGTGAGCCAGTGAGCCTCATTTTCCTTTGGACTAATTCCTGGACTATTATCTCACAGCATGGTGCTGAGAAAAGTTGGCAAGGCACAGAGGATGCATATAATAGCCAGCATTTATATAGTGCTTTCCTATAGGGCACACAGTGCCAGGTACTATGCCAAGCACTTGGCAAATAGTTTCTCATTTGGTCCTCAGAACAACCTTAGGAGGTCGGTACTATTAGGATCTCCATTTTATAGATGAAGAAACTGAAGCAAACAGAGGTTAGGTGACTTTCCCAGGGTCACGTAACCAGGATGCCTGAGGCTGAATTTGAACTCAGGTCTTCCTGACCCATAAGTAGCACTAGTAGGTACTTTTATGATCTTGACTCTGCCACCCACTGCCTGTGTGACCAAGGGGCAAATCACTTCACCTTGCTGGGCCTCAGTTTCCCCATATGTAAAATGAGGGAGCTGGTCTAGGTGGCTTCTGAGGTCTCTTCTAGCTTTACGCTGGTGATCCCTAAGTAATTGGAGGGAGAGAGCACTAACCGGGGGGAGACCAGGGAAGGCTTCATGGAGGAGGCTGTTCCTGAACTGGGACACTTATAGAAATGAGGGATGGTAGGAGGTGGGGATGATGAGGAAACCATGATGAGGGTTTGAGGGCCTCCCTCAAATCCTACATGTTGCTTATTCCAGGAACTTTCTTGTCTTCTCTGGCCTCAGTTTCCTCATCTGTAAAATGGGTAAGGGAGGCTAGCTGAATCTGTAAGGAATAGCCTTGGGGTCAAAAGGGAAGTCACCCAGGACAGCTGTAAGGAAGGAGGAGGTGGGGATGGGCCTTGCTCTTTGTTTTGGTGGCATTTGAAAGGCTTTCTGGCCAATTTTATAGTTACTCTCTTTTCTAGGGTGCTTCTGTCAGCCAGCCCTTTTTCATCTCTCTTGGCTTCCTCCCAAGGGTATGGGGTGTGTGAGTGTGTGTGTGTATGTGTGTGTGTGTGTGTGTATGTGTGTGTGAGGGTATGGGTGTATGTGTGTGTAGGGGTAGGGGTGTGTGTGTGTGTGTGTGAGTATGAGTGTGTGTGTAAGGGTATGGGGTATGTGTATTTGTGTGTGTGTAGATGTAGGGGTGTGTGAGTGTGTGTGTGAGGATATGGGGTATGTGTGTGTGTCAATGTGTGTGTGTGTGTGTGTAGGGGCAGGGGTGGGGAGTGGCATTTCCCAGTCCTTGGGGCTATTCTGGCTCTGGGTGCCCTGGATGGCCTGGGGAAAAGATTTAGGTCTCCACCACTGAGGAACTTTTAGGCCATGAGTGTTGCCAAGCTCATCGAAGGTTATTTTACCAGCTAATAACCTAGAAGTGGAAGCCTGGCCTTGGTAGCTCAGGGGGCCTCAGGCTTCTGCTGAGCTGTGGGCAGTTACAGCTCAGGGTACAAATAAGCTGAGATCTCTGAGGCCAGGGGTGCATGGCATACATATGGGAACACATTAAACACTGTTTGCTGCTTGTAAAACCCTCTCCCCAGGGGAGATTTAGGCTGGTTCTCCCATGGCTTTTATTTCTTGGTCATCTGGTCAAGGAATCATGGAATTGAAAGCTGAAAGGGATCTTAGAGATAATCTCATGACCAACCCCCCTCATTTTACAGATAAGGAAAGGGGGACCCAGAGTGTTTCGATGACTTTCTCAAGGTCACATAGCTAGTCCGTAACAGACACTGGGAGGCAGTTAGGTGCGGTGGATAGAGACCATTGGGTCTTGGAGTCAGAAAGACCTGAGTTAAAATCCAGCATCAGATACTTACTGTGTGACCCTGAGAAAGTCTCTCAGCCTCAGTTTCCTCATCTGTAAAATGGAGATCATAATAGAACCTACCTCCCAGGATTGTGAAGATCAAATGGGATGAAAAACTTAGCATAATGGCTGACACATAGTAGGCACTATATAAATGCTAGCTATTATTGATTTTTTTTTTGCAGTGTAATATGTATTTTATTTTCCCCCAATTACATGTTCAAACAATTTTTTTTTAACATTTGAAAAAAAGTTGAGTTCCAAATTCTATCCTTTCCTCCCCTCCCACCTCCCCAGATGGTAAGCAGATAGAAGTTATACATGTGCAGTCATGTAAAACATTTCCATATTAGTCATTTTGTAAAAAAGGACTCGAATAAAACAAAAGAAAGAAAAAAAAATAGAAAAACAGTACGCGTTAGTGTGTATTCAGGCAATATCAGTTCTTTCTCTGGAGGTGGATAGTACATTTCATCATTAGTCCTTTGGGATTGTTTGGGTTCATTAAATTGCTGAGAATTCTAGCTATTGCTATTATTAGGGGTGGGATTTGAACCCAGGGCCTTTGATTCCAAATTTAGTGCTCTGTCTGTGACATTGTTATATCTGTTTACTTCAGAGAAGGTTTGAGAGGTACATGGTAGCTGGAGGACCGGGCTTGGAGTGAAGTAAACTTGAGTTCTTCATATCTACCCTTAGGTACTTGCTAGTTGCTATAGGTAATGGGGATGGGATTTAGGGGACATTTCCAAACCTCAGTTTCCTCAGTAGCTAAGATAAGGATACTTGGGCCACCAGCCTTACCCAGGTGGGAGTGAGGGAAATCTGAAAAGCCATGTAAAAAGTGAGTTTTAGTATTCTGTTTGGCAGATGGCAGAACCAGGGACAATGTGGGGAAGGAGCAGAGAGGCGGATTTGGGTTTTTATGTGGGGAAAATCTTCCTAATGACTGAACTTCCCAGGAGTGGATTGAATTGCCTTGGACATTAGCAGGCAGGATGTGGGATGCTATAAAAGTACCTGGCAGACTGTCTCTAAGGTTTCTTCAGGCTGTAGAGTACTCCAAAATGCCCTCCTTTCTCACATAGAAGGAGGCCAATAAATGTTGGTTGGTTGGTGAGTTCTCCCCCTGCCTTCTCAGTTGTCCGCTCTAGCTTGAGTTAGAGCCTGATGGGAGCTAAGACTCAATCTCCTCCCTTTGGGTCGGCCAGTGTTTTGGACCTGAATGACCTTGGACAGATCTCTTAGCCACCCTGGGAGGGGCAGGAGGATGCTGGAAGTCCTTCGATCCTGGAATCAGTCTTTGCCCGGGGCCTACTCTCCTTTCTCTGTGTCATAAAAGTGTGAGTGTGACTGGGGGCTGGGGAAGGGGAGGGAAGGAGGAGGAGGAGGAGGAGGAGAAGGAGGAGGGACACTCCTCAGGACAATGGAGCGGATGGCCTGCTGTGGGGAGCTTGGGGGAGGGTTGGGATGGGTGTGAGGAACAGGACCTGCTGCCTTTTAAGCTGGGGCCTAATGGTCTTAACAGGGCATCCGGTATATTTCCTTTCCTCTTCACACCCACCCATTGGCTAGCTGGCTTTGGCCCCCCACTGTGGAAAAGACCTGTAGCTAGCAGCTGGCCCCTGGGGAGAGGTGGGGAGGAGGGCAGCAGCTGGCCAGCCCTGGCTAGCCTGAATTACAGCCTTGGAAAGAGAATTTCTCCCCAGCAGAAAGGGATATTTCAGTCTTTCTTCCAATACAGTTTATTTCTGGCTCTGACGCCTAGCTGGTGTTTTTCTGACTCTCTTCCAATTAGTGGAATTAAGAGGAAAAACAGAGGTAGATGGTTATATACAGACTTCCATGGTGTCAGTGAGGGAGGAAACTTGGGGCGGTGGAAAGCACCCTGGGCTAGGAGTTAGGAGACCAGGGCTCTTAGGGGTGCTCACTGTGAATGTGGGCAAGTAGGCAAATTATTTTCACCTCTCCGGTCTCCTGGGTCCTACCTCTAATGCATTCTATGTGTGTGGTCTTAAAAGCGAATCATCTAAACTCTCTCAGCTTCAGTTTCCTGATCTGGAAATGTGGGGGTTGCACTAAGTGTCACATAGTATAGAACTCAGGGCCTAGACTCAGGATAGTCCTGGTTTCCCGAGTTCAAATCCAGCCTTAGACACTAGATGTGTGTTCCTGGACAAGACAAAACTCCGTTTGCCTCAGTTTTCCTCACGTGCAAAAATGAGGATAATAATAGCTTCTAACCTGCCAGAGTTGTTGTGAGGACCAAATGGGATAATAATTGTAAAATGCTGAGCCCAATATTTTTCCCATGGTAAGTGCTATATAAATGTTAGCTATCATTATCATTATATTAACTCTAAGGTCTCATGAAGCTCTAGCTGTATTAAAGACTCTTCTGGGTCCTGGGTTCCATGTGACAATGTTTCTTCAGGCGCTGATATTCTATGTTATAGACAGACCAAAGTTCCTCTTGGTCTGGACATTCTGTTCTATGGTCTAAGATTCTTGAGAGCAGAGATTATTATTCTTTTTTTTTTTTGTATCTGTGTCACCAACATTGAGCACCTTGCCCAGCACATAGTAGGTGGTTAATAAATGCTTGTTGATTGAGTCCCTCCCAGGACTTCCACTCTTATGTTCTTTGTTCTCAGGCCTTTCCCAGCTCTTCCATTCCATGATCCTCTGAGGGGCCAGCTTCTTTCTAATGGGAGCTCTGCAAGAAGGTTTCCCTTTGTTAATGAGAGCATATTTCCCAAGGCAGACAGAGGGCTCTGTTTGATCTAGCCCTGGCTTTTTGAACTTTGTAAACTTTCTATGGGATAGGAAAGAGGATTTTTAATCAGGACCAGAAGTCCTAGGGAACTTCAAAGGTAGCATTAACTAAGTCCGCAATTCCCATTGAGTAGAGCCCTCTGGGAGATAGTCCAGGGCTCCTCAGAGACTTTTAACAAGTCAGGGGCCCAGTATCAGGCACCCCCAGCAATTATAGCCAGGCCTGAGCTGAGCTGAGCTGAATGGTGACATGCTTTTCATCCTTACACTGGTCAAAGGTTGGAAATTTCTTGCTTTTAGGATTTTTATAGAGGCTCTGGGATTGTTTTCTATAGGCAGAGTTTGAAGAGATTCACAGGTAAATTGTACATTTGCTAAACATAAGCTGATGCCCTTCTGTAGCCTTTTGATTCCTTAACCTTAGGGATAAAAGTCCTTCCTTGACAGTCATATGTGCAAACTGTTAGAAAGAGGACAGGGACCATGAGACCCTTGGCCTAGTCCTGGTGACTCTGCCAGCAGTGTGGCAGGATGCCATAGAATATTTGCTCTGAAAATAACCTCATCTAGTCTAAGGGTTCTTGACTTTTATATGTCATGGGCCTCTTTGACCATTTGGTGAAACGGAGGGACCCTTTCTTGGGACAATGTTTTTAGATATATAATATAAAATACATAGGATTACCAAAGGAACTAATTATAATGAAGTACATTTATTAATTAAAAAAAAGTCACTTACCCTAGTTTAATCACCCTTGACAAGGATTCATTAAAACTGGGGCCCGGAGAGGGGAGAGGACTTACCCAAGGCCACAAAGATTTCAAAGTAGCTGCTGTCTGGGGGAGGAGTTGTCACACTTTTGTATTTCTATCCTGTACCTAGTTCAATTTCTGGAATTTGTAGATATTTAATAAATTGGTATTGATTGGTCATCAAGTAAATTACTATTTGAGAAGTGCCCCTAACCCTCTTAAACAAATTTTTAGATGTGATTTTTATTTTTTTACTAAATTTTAATTGTCAGGAGGACATTAAATTGGTCAGTTTTATTTTCCAGTCTGACCTTTGGGAACTAGACGAGCTCTTTGAGGAACTGGAAAGTTTGATAAGAAGTTTTTGGAGAAGCTATTTCCTAGGATTTAGAGCTAGAAGAAACCTTAGAGGATTTCTCATTCAGACTCCCCTCCCTCCCTTTTTTTTCCAGAGGATTCTGAGGCCCAAACTGGGGAAGGGACTTACCCAAGGCCACAAAGATTTATGGCCAGGCCAGAATAAGAGCCTGAATTTCCTGACTCCAAATCTAGTGCGGTTTTTTTCCTATTACACCCAACTGCCTGGCCAGTGTTTCCTGACAGATAGTGTTTCTGAACTGGTAACCTTGGAACAAAACCCTGGCCTGCTCTGGCCCCATCAACCTATGCCCTTACCCCCTCCTGTCAAGCAAATTTGAGTCAGAGAAGATTGGAAGTCATTTGATAGGTATGGTTGTTAAATTGGTTTCTTGGGAGTGCAAGTCATTATTGCATTTGGTCATATGAATGCCATGTGTTTCTTGTTCAACCAATTATGTGACAAGGAGCAGAGGTAGGGCTGTAATTGGGCTTTTCTGCTAAGGGCTAAGCAGAAATATATAATACATATATATACACATATGTAAATATATGCAGATATACACATCATATATCCATACTCCATATATCTGTACATACACACATATGTACACACATATACACATATGTGTAATTGGGTGGCATGGTAGATATGTGCTTGGCCTACAGTCAGAAAGACCTCAGTTCAAATGTGTCCTCAGACACTTACTAGTTGTGTGACCCTGGGCAAGTCACTTAACCTGTTGACTCAGTTTCTTCATCTGTAAAATGAACTGGAGAAGGAAATAGCAAATCACTCCAGTGTTTTTGCCAAGAAAACCCCAAATAGGGTCATGAAGAGTTGGACGCAACTGAAAGATAACTGAACAATTGAACAATTTTAAAACATTCTGAGGAGTCCATAGGCTTCACTGGACTGTCATGGGTTAAAGACCCTTGGACTAGATCATCTTTTAAGTTCCCTTCTGGTTTAGGATTTTGTAGGATTTATTCTACTAAGGAAGAGGATAGTTCTGAGGCTCTATGCCATGGTCAGACCACAGCTAGGGGTGGTTCCATTCTGGAATCAATATTTTAGGAAATCAGCATTTGGGTGAGTTGGAGGAAATCTGGAAGAGTGTGACCAAGATGATGGGAAGGTCAAAGTTCCTCTGAGGATTGGTTAAAGTAACTGAGCATGTTTAATATAGAGAAGAAAAGACCAAAGGGAGAAATATTTGCTGTCTTCCAGTACTTGAAGGGCTGTCATGCTGAAAATCATTTGTGCTTGAAAAAAATCAGTCAGGAGGAATGTTTGGAAGTTGGAGAGAGGCAGACTTTGGCTGGATAGGAGGAAAAACTTGCTAGTAGCAACAGCTATCTTAAAGTGGAAGGGACCACTGTGAGAGGCAGTGATTTCCCTATCACTAGAAAAGCTGCACAACCATTTTGGGATATATCGTAGGGGGCATTTTTGTTGAGGTATCGGTTGTATTTGATGGCTTCAGAGGGCCCTTCTAGTTCCAGAATTTGGCGATCACTCTGGAGGGTCCAAGGCTCCAAATGAAGAGTTGGTGATATCATCCTCTCCCTGGTTTGCTGTGGTTTGCTGGAGCTGTAGGTTGTTTGGTAGCATGGACAACACAGTCTTGTTAGTGGTTTCCAAAAGACAGTTAATTAAGAACACAAGTGAATGGATAGTTATTAAGGACACCCCAAGCCCAGCTATTAAGCTCTGATAATTATTTTCATACTGGGTTCTTAAAAATGAAACATTCATGTAGCTTGTTAACCAGCTGTGGACTGCTGGAGTGTACGCAGGGGCCTCTGTGAGTGGCAGGTCCAATTGTTGCCTTGTCCTTTCCTCTCCTGCCTCCATCAGGACTGATGTCTCTTTGTCTTTCCTCTTCTCTCTAGGACCCAAGAATTTCAGCTTTAATTCTTGACAGACTCCAAGTGCCTGAGTATCTCCAGAGGAACCGGTTGGAAGGAGAGAGTCGCTGTGATGTGTGTGCCACACACCTGAACCAGCTTAAGCAAGAAGCCATTCAGATGGTGCAGGTGTCTTCCTGTCACGAGAAGCCTGACCACCCGCATGGTCCTGGGGCCCTAGCCCGCTTGGCATCTCAGAACTTGACCAACCATTGCTCTTTGGGTGGAGATTTGCCTTTGGCCTCAGGGCAAGTTGGAAAGCAGCAAGCTTCTCTCTTCCCTGGGGCAGAGAGGAAAAAAGCTCTGGCATGGCCCCCAGGCTCTGGTGGCTTTCCCAACTCCAGTGTCCAAGTCACTGTGGCACCCACAGGCCTTGGTGGTGCCTTGAGTTCTGTCACTATCCAGGCTCAGCAGTACCTGGAAGGCATGTGGAGTATCTCCAGAGTGAACAGTTTCCTCCCACCAGCTTGTCTGGTAAGTACTAGTGATTTTTGCTCAAGTAGAACCAAGTCCAAGAAAAATCATTTGCATGAAGCCTTGAGCAACCACCATAGAAGAGATGGTTCAAACCATGTTCTTTGCAAAGTGATGTATTTTGCTAAATTTTTCCAGATAGTGTCACCATGTAGAATAAGGCTCTTACCTTGTTTTAAGCTAGAATTGGGCAGGGTTATCAATAATGGTGCATAATACTTCTCCCTTAAAAAAAAAGTAAATACTTAGTCTTTGAAGGGTCTTAATAAATTCTTATTGACGGGCTGGCTGACTGAAGGGCTGTCTTTATTAATGGCTGGTAAGAAACTCCTTATTGAGTTTCTACATTGTAATATCACTCTGGTTCTTCTAAAAGTTGTAACATCACTTTTTATTCAATGTCAATATAGTTGTCAATGGAAGTTTTTTTTCTTTTAACCTTTCTCCTTGCTTCAGGGTCACATGGGAAGAGCTTGAAAGCTGCATCTGAATGTGACCCTGGAGCTATTGGTTTGCTGGTCCAACATGAGAAGGGGCTGTGTCTATAGCCTCAGGGGAGTTGAACCTGTGGCCTAGCAGCCACTAAGAGGGTGTGACCCTTTTGGGAAGGGGGCTGTGTATTGCAAGTTTTGTACATTAAAAGCGATCTTCCTTTGGCAGCTGTTGCAACCTAATGAGGGCTGTTCTTGTCTGTGGCTAATGCTGCCTTTCTCATATGGGTCTGGTGGTAAAGCTCTGCTGTAGATTCTTCATTCAGTTGACTTCTACTTGCATGTCATAAATGCTTTCTTTAAGAAGAGAGTCAGAAGATGCTAGTCATGACGAGTGTTGAACAACATAACAAAACATGGAATTGACTGTACCTTAATGGGTGATGAAATGACTGGTTACAGACATCTAAGTCATCTCTGAATTAGCCAAAATAAACACTAGACTGAAGGAAGGAAAAAGGTGAAAAGACACTCCATAACATCACAATAGCTCTATCTAAACCTATTTACCAATAGGTTATCAATCAACCTATGACCTATTTAAACAAGCTGTTGATATTGAAAAATAGGAAATGGGGGAGGGTAGGTGGTGCAGTGAGCAGAGCACCAGCCCTGGAGTCAGGAGGACATGAGTTCAAATCCAGCCCCAGACACTTGACACACTTACTAGCTGTGTGACCTTGGGCAAGTCACTTAACCCCAATTGCCCTGCCCTCCCCCCTCCAAACAAGCAAAACAAAAAAAAAAAAGAAAATGAATAAAGAAAAAACTTTAACTCTGATGATCATTGATTCTGAGAGGCAGTATGGTATAGTAGAAGGAGTATCGAACTGGAATTAAAAGAGATATGAGCTTGAATATGGCTTCTGTTGTTGTGGAGTTGTTTCAGGCATGTCTGACTCTCTGTGTGACCCTATTTGGGGTTTATCTTGGCAAAGATACTGGTTTGCCATTTCCTTCTCCAGATCATTTTACAGATGAGGAAACTGAGGCAAACAGGGTTAAAGAACTTGCCCAAGGATACAGCTACCAAGTACCTGAGGCTGGATTTGAACTGATAAAGATGAGTCTTCTTGATTCCAAACCCAGTGTTCTATCCACTGTGCCACCATTAATCATGTAACTATGTGCAAATCACTTAACCTTTCTGAGTCTTAGTTCTCTCCTCTGTAAAGCAGAGCTAATCATACCACTCAGAGCTGTTGTGAGAGTTAGATAAGATGATGTGTCTAAAGTTCACTGTAAATCTTAAAGCATTACATAAATGTCAGGGGTTATTATCATAATTTCCTTGGAGAAATTTGATGTAAAGCAATCGCCATAATGGGGAGGCCCAAAGAACCCAGAAACCACCTCAACAACTACATGCTTGATCTTGCCAAGTAGAGAGAATGATAGCCAAGAACCACACCCATTTAGAGCAGATATTCATTTGCTGAATTATATCGAGGAGAATAACAGAAGAATTTGGGGAACAACAGAAGAAGGGGAAGAACCTACAGAAAGCTTGTCATGAGACCCAAGTAAACTAGATAATCCCACATAGAAGACAAGACACAATCAGTTTGGGAAATCCTTCAGATGCTTCTCTTGGTGAATTACATTGTGGTGTTTGCATAAAACTCCTGAATTCTATAGGATCTCCTCAATAAAATTCATGGTCACTCATAAGAGATTGGATATTTATTATGCCACATAGCAAAAAAGACCAGGACATGGAGAATATATAAATCACACAGCCTTTGACATGCATTTAAATGAGTAGCTTGTTGAATTAGTACAATAGTGCTAACAATGCCTAAACAGGCATTACACCTAGACAGATAACTGGCTCCCAAATTGAAAGGAAATAGGAGAATATATTTGATTGGATTTAGAAAAGAGCAAATTACTTTGACACAAATATCTGTCTCTTTTAGCACCAGCATTCTCTGAGTGATGCTACTTAGCTAGGGACAATCTCAAAAGAATCATAATTGTAGGTGACCCAGAGAGAAATGGAGAGATGCTCAGTGGATATGAGTATGTGGGCTGTGGCATGAAATATTATTATTATTATTATTGCTTTTTGGGAGGGCAATTGGGGTTGTCTGAGGTCGGATTTGAACTCAGGTCCTCCTGACTCCAGGCTGATGCTCTATTCACTGCACCACCTAGCTGTCCCTTGAGAAATATTACTAAGGAAATGTATAATCAGTAAAGAAGATGGGCCAGTTATATTACAGTATAGAGCAAGGAATAAAAGATGGCCAGTAGGAGCATTGCCCTTCTGTGTAGAATGTGCTCAAATACCTCAAGAAAGAAAGGCTTATTTCTAATGAGATAGATCTTCTGTAGGGAGTTTCTGTGAGAACAGGCTGAGAGGGTTAGGGTTGATGGAAGGAGTGATTGCATCGATATGAGTGTAGGTCAATCAAAATATTGAAGTATAAGGTTTTTTGTATATTGTAGAACGCTTCTGATTCTCACTGGGTTTACAGTCCAATAAGAGTCCCAGGTTTTGTTTTTTTCCCCCAGTTGAGCTGGTATCTAGTCATGTATCTCCACTTTTTTTTTTTGCTTTTTGGAGGGGGAAGACAGGGCAATTGGGGTTAAATGACTTGCCCAAGGTCACACGGCTAGTAAGTGTTAAGTGTCTGAGGCTGGGTTTGAACTCAGGTCCTCCTGACTCCAGGGCAGGTGCTCTATTCATTGTGTCACCTAGCTATCCCCACTTCTAACCCATTCTCTCACTGATATCTACAAACCTTTATTTAGATCTACTTTGAATAAGGCCCCGTGTTGCATGCTCTGGAGGAGGCAGAGATGGATAAGCTCAGTCTAGAAAAGGTATAAGATCAGGATTCAGATAGCTACAACTCAAGGCAAGATACAAGAGCCCAAGTGGGAAATTGCTAATCTAATCCTCTTTCAATAGTTTATATGATTGACCTACCTCCTTTGTCAATCATTCCTTTCCTTGATTTATCTTATACTATATTTTTTTCTGGCAAAGCAATTAGGATTAAGTGACTTGCTCAGGGTCACACAGCTAGCAAGTGTCAAGATTTAAACTTAGGTCCTCCTGATTGTCTGACCCGTGTCTCATACTATTTTTAAAAAATTAGCCTAAATCTTTTAAAGGAAAAATATCCACCTTATTCCTTTCTACTTCATCCCCCATAGAAAGAAAAAGAACAAAACCGTTGTAACAATATGTAGTGAAGTAAAACAAATTTGTACATTTTCCATGTCCACAAAAATATATGTCTCTGCCTTCTCCTTAAGTTTATTTCTTTTTTTTTCAGGAGGTGGGGAGCATTTCATGCTCTTTTTGCATGAGAACCCTCAACAGGTACATACTGATGGGGAAGTTGAGGCTTAGAGAGAAATGATTTGTCCTACATGGAAGAGTAGTTAGTTATTAGAGTTTGGATGTGAAAGATCTTCTGTTAGAAAGCTGGTGCTAGGGAATTATAGAGGAAAGAGGGAACCACTGTGTTTATGTGTGTGTGTGTGTGTGTGTGTGTGTGTGTGTGTATGTGTGTTTGCATGCTAGTGGACTTGTAGGAGTACATTATGGAAAGTTTCAAATAGGAGAAGGTACTGCATGTGGGTCCTAAAGGATAGATAAGAAAGCAATAAGTAGAGATTGTGAGGAGAGGGAGAGCTTTGGGGAGGAAACAGCCTGAGAAGACAGGGAGGTAGGACATTGCCTCAGTTCAGGGATTGGGTTTTTCTGGGCTTTGCCACAATGTAAGATCTATGCTTGAGCAAATACATTAGAAAGACTCTTCTTTTGTTTAAGTCATACATCATAGGAGAAAGACTGGAAAGAACCTTAGAGATGATCTAAAGTCTGAAGCCCTTATTTTGCAGAGGGGAAAATGAAGAACACCAGCCCTATCCCCAAGTAATCTCTCTGAGTCAAGGCAACAGAATGCAGCATGACTTTGGAGTCAGAGGACCTGGATCACAATCCTGTATCTGATGCTTAGGACCTGGGTGACTGAGTCACTGGCTCCCCTTGGCCTTCCTGTCCACATCTCTCTAAAGTGAAGGCATCGGGCTAGACAACCTCTGAGGTCTCTTTCAGCTCTAGAGCTGTAATCCTAAGTGCTCAGTACAATGATTGACTGTCTTTGTTGTAGTCTTTCAATGGTAATGACAGCTGGCATTTGTACCATACTTGAGTCATTGTCTCATTTGGGGCAGCTCAGTATAGGAGGAGAAAGAGCCCTGGTTGTGAAAGAGGCATGAAATGTGGATCTGAGTCTAGACCCCATTATTTATTATCTGTGTGACCTTGAACAAGTTCCTTGTTTTGGTTTTCTCTTTTGTCATGCTCAGTTTCTTAATATTTTTGGTCCAGACTTTTGATTTCATTGATTTTTAGAGAACTTCAGATGGGGCAACTCCATCCAAAGAAACAGATTACCTGTGTTTTATAGGTCTAGATCTTTGCCAGGCCATTGAAACTTAAAGTGACTTGTTGTAATGATAAAATGGGAATTTGAAGATCTTCTCTGCCCCTTAATAAGCCTAAGGGAATTTGAAGACCTTCCTTGCTTGGAAGATCTTCCCTGTCCCCTAACAGGTTGAATGTAATCACATGTAGCCTATTGTGGGAGGAGTTTTCTGACAGGTCAAACAGAGCTCATAGGAAGCTGGAAGTCAAAACAGTTAGAGACTGAGGGAGAGAGGATGCACCCAGGGAGACAGCTAGACTTGTGAGTAAATGTTTGTTTGTGTAAAGGCTAAAGGGTGGTGTGGCTCTCTGCTGTGTTGTGGTGTATTAACTTCTATGTTATTATGATGGATTTGATTTTCTGGTGTCTGAATAAATGTTTTGCTTCTGTCTTATGTATGGAGAGTCTGTTATATTTTGCAATCGAGCAATAGGTCGGCTGTCGGCGCTGTGAATATTACGTTGGTGCTACACTTGTCCAAGGACATACAGCTAGTTAATTCTTCTGAGTCAGGATTTGAACTCATTTCTGTTAGCTCCACACCGCCTCTCTCTGTCATTTGTAAATTGTGTAAATCAGCTATTTATCTTACCTTTTGAAGGAACTCTCTCTACCAATGCATATGCTGCTGTGGTTCTCCCATTTATGGTTGTAGAGAATAGCTGGGGACCTGGAAAAGCTAAAGGCATTGCTCAGGGTCACACAATTCCTATATGTCCGAGGCAGGCCTTCTGTTGCTATATGAGGCTGCCTCTTTCTAAAGAGCAGTAGTGAGGATTCAATGAGACAACATGTGTAAAATATTTTATAAACTGTAAAGTGTGATATAATTAAATTCTAGTCATTTCCGTTCCTGAGGTTTGTAGGAGCTACTGAAGAATGAAGGGGCAGATAGGTGGCCTAGAGCCAGGAAGACTCCTCCTCCTGAGTTCAAATCTGGCCTCAGTACTTACTAGCTGTGTGACCCTGGGCAAGTCACTTAACCTTGTTTGCCTCAGTTTCCTTATCTGTAAAATGAGCCGGAAAAGGAAATGGCAAATCACTCCAGGAACTTTGCCAAGAAAATACCAAATGGGGTGATGGAGAGTCAAACATGACTGAAAAACAATGACACAACAATGCAGAATAAAGGAACCAGAATCAGGTGAACAATTCATATAATATATCAACAACACTGTAAAGAAAACAACTTTGAAAAACTCACAAACTGATCAATGAAATAATCAGTTGCTATTCCAAAGGACCAATGATAAAGTATGCTGCTCCCTTCCCACCTAGGAGACCACCTTTATGGACATGACCAATGTGGAAATTTGTTTTTCTTGACTCTACATTTTTGTTATGAGTGTTTTCTTTTTTTTTTCCCTAATGAGGGTAGATAAGAGGGAGAGGGGAGATTATAATAGTGTTCCTCCACTCCCCCCCAAAGGAAAAAAGAACAGAAGGAATCACAGACAAGGGCAGCTTTGAAAGTTACATGTTGAATTTGTCATATACTTAAAATGAAAACTAAACTGATGTAATAGGGATTTGCTCTTTCGTGTATCGCCCTCTCTGTTTCTCTTTCTGTTCCACAATGTATATGGAAGTGCTGATTTTATTGTATGTTTGTTAAATTCAGAATAAAAATAAAATAAACTAGAAATGAAAGAAAAGGTAGGTGGGTGGATGAGGGCGAACCACATTGTAGAGAGTCTTGAATGCCAGGTCACTGGAAATATTCCTTTTCTATTTTCCTGAGATTTTATTCAGTCTATTATTATCCTTCCCTTTCCTCTCCTACTCCCACCATTGATACTGATAAAGAGCTGGGAAGCTGCCCCATATCTTTGTGTTGAAATTCAAGACAAGGGAGAGAGAATTGAGAGTTTGTTTGTGTTCCGCATATGATGTTAAATACCCCCTAAAATGACCCTTTGGTTGGGGAAGGTAGGGTTGGGTTAGGGCCCCTAGTGAATAAGGTCATGAGGCATGGATTATGGATATAAAATGTAGTCCTTTAAGCCTTATTCTTCTTTCCTACACTGTTTTACAGGAGCTTTATTTCAGCTTGTGTCGGTATGTGTATTATGTGTGTGGGGAGTGAGGAGGGGACTGGATAATGGATTTATAATTAGAGAACAGTCACAGTAATCAATGATGGTATTATTAGGCATATAAATAGAACTTTAAGCTTCAGATGAGGTAATTTCCTGCTGCGTCCAGGGATCAATAATTAGAACTAGACCCTGGAATGTTAAAATACCTCTCTGAAGACTTTAGAATTAAACACTTTGGTGCAGGCAGCCCCATGAATCTCCCTTTCTTCATTGTATTGCCCATAAACAGTTCTATGTTTATTTTATTACTAACAAGGGTAATAGAAAATAATTTTGGGGGGTAGGGATAGGGGTGGGAGGAGACCCGTGGCCCAGGGTCTCTGTCTGAAAATAGGAGAGCTATTGAGATGCCAATGTGGTTTGTCCTAATGGACAGATTCATCTTTTCTAATAAGAACAATCAATGATAACAATGAGTGCAATACAGACATGCATTTTTAATAAAGATTTAAGATTTACAAAGTACTTTCCTCACAATAATAATAATATTGCTTTAAAAAAAATTCCCTAAAATGACCCTGTGGATCATCTAAGAAGTTCCTTCCCTCCTTGGGGAAGTCAGGGTTGGGTTAAGATCACTGGAGTGGTCATAGGCCTGTTTCCTCCTGTGGAGGGAGGGCTACAAGCATCCTTATTTCTGTATTTTGTAGAGAAGAAAGCTGAGGCTCAGAGTTATTGGTGTGACTTGATGGAAGAGAAAAGAACACTTGGATCTGACTACATAAACCTCCCTGGGCCTCCTCCTCACCTGGGAAATGAGGCAGCAGGATTAAATCTTCTCCAAGGTTTCCTCCAGCTCCGAATGCCTTACCCAGAGAGACGCAGTGAGGGGAAGTCTATAGAGGGCCAGCTTCAGTAGACTGCCCACCTGTATGGGTCAGTAATCTGCATGGGTGGAGAGAGTTTCCACACAGTGGGTGAAATCATAGGTCTGGCTGGACCAAAAAAAAAAAAGAAAGAAAAAGAAAAAAACTTGCCCCAGGGCACCCTTCTAGTACATGTTGAAGGGTGGGGGGGGATAATAGTAGTTCACAGTTGTATCCTGCTTTATAGTTAGGAAGCACTGTACAGACATGATCTCATTTAATTCTGATAATAGCTTTGGTGTTCTGGGGGCCTTTCTTCATGCGAAGCCTAGGGAAATAGAGAGATCCAAATTCATTCATTCATCCAGCAAATATTTAACTTCCTACTGTGTGGGGCCTCTACTGAGATTCTCTTCTGATGCCTCCTCACCTTGGCATGGAGGTGAACTTGGGTCCTCTAAGCTGAACTCTAGTGGCTATGTGGTTCAGTGGAGTCAGGAGACCTGAGTTCACTTGTGGCCTCAGACACTAACTGGGTGACCTCGGGCAAGTCATTTAACCTTGGTTTGCCTCAGTTTTTTCCTCTGTACAATGGGGATAATAATAGCACCTACCTTCTAGGCTTGTTGTGAGGATCAAATGAGATGATATTTGTAGAGCACTATGCAAAGCCTTCAAGCAGTACATAAATGCTAGCTATTAGGCTGAGGAGTATAGGTCCAGACACGAAAGGGATACATGTATTTGTCTGAGGACCTATCTGGCTAAATATGGAGAGCCTTTCTGTTACGAGGTTGGCTACCAGGGGATCGATGTTTTTGGCCACAGCTGCTCATGGAGAACAGTCAGTTCAACACTTTTAAAAGCATTTATTAAGCACCTACTGTGTGCCAGTCAGAGGGGGAGCCTGAGGATGCATGGGTGCACACATACATGTGTGTACATGTATGCTTGGGAGGAGCACAGATTCTATACCTGAAGCAGTCTAGGTAATCTTCACCTTGTTTGGGGGTTAGACATCATTGGTCCTGGTGGTGGGCTGGGAAAGGCCTGGTGAAGGACTTAATTTATTCACCCTTCTTCCTTGGCAAGGACTGTCTGCTCCAGAGCCCAAACCTCATGTTGATTCCTCTTTATCCCCTGGACCAGAGGGGTGGGACAGTCTATATACCTGGGCCTGTGTAAAGGCCAAGTAGTTCTGCTGTCCAGAGACTGACGTGGGCATCATTCTGCTAAGGGGAGAAAGGATCAAGGACAGCGTGTGTGTCTGTGTGTGTAACTGTGCCTGTTCCCCAAATAAGTAGGATTTCTCTTGGCCCTCAGAAGATAAATCTTCATTCTGGAGATTACATTCTAATAAGGATGATAGGACATGAGTCCAGGTAGACAATGCACAGAATATCAGAAGTGAAAGGGGCCTTGGGATCACAGAATCATAGGGTTCCTGGAAACCTTCCCCAATTCTTCCCTCAAATCCATTCTTTAATCCACCCCCCCCCCACTTTAAGTAGGAGAAATTAAGACCCTGAAAGACCAAGGGACATGTGAAGGTGACATATAGATAGATCTCAGGGTTGGGAAGGAGGACATGTATGGAACCCATCCCGCCTCCCACTGAAACAAGAGGGAATCCAGAGACTCCTCATTATGGTTTGGGACAGCTCTTTCTTAGAAAGTTTGTCCTTCCATTGGTCAGAAATCTCCCTCTGCTTTTCCCTAATTACTCCTATTTCTGTCCTGCAGGTCTAATCACTCTTCTCCAAGAAAGCCTTTGAGATTTGTGTTATTGTTGTGGTCGAGTCATTTCAGTCGTTTTGATTTCTCATGACCCTGTTTTTTGGGGGTGTTCTCTTGGCAAAGATAATGGAGTAACTTGCCATTTCCTTCTCCAGCTCATTTTACAGCTGAGGAAACTGAGGCAAATAGGATGAAGTGACTTGCCCAGGGTCACACAAGCTAGTGAGTGTCTGAGAACCGATTTCAACTGAACAAGATGAACCTTCCTGACTCCAGGCCCAGTGCCCTGTGCCACCCAGCTGCCCCAGACCTTCAGGATGCTTGACAACAGACAACCCTTCAGATATTCTTATGTTCCTCCTGACCCTGCTTTTCTTTAAGTTCAATATCCTTGGTCCTTTTAACAAGTCCTTTTATGATGGCACTCTAGTCCCCTCAACCTCCTGGTGACCCTTTTTTGGTTATGCCTCGTCAGTGTCCAGATGTCTTAAGAGTGAATGAAACGATGAAAAAAAAAAGAGCAGTACAATGCATTGTGCAAATGAGGGCGACGTGGCCTCCAGCTCTGGGAAGGAGAGTCTGTGAAGGCTTCCTGAGATGGGAGGTGGGCACTTGAACTGGGTCTTTGGAGAGTGGCAGGATGTCAACAGTCGGAGAGGGACAGAGGACAGAATAGACTGAGCAAAGGCCTGGGGATGGGAGGGAGCGGCATGTGGGATGAATTCAGAGAATACAGTGCTGGGGAAAACGTGGTTGAGATAGGCGTGGAGCGGCGGGCTAAGAGAACATTAGATTCTTTCGGGGTGGGAGGGACTTGAGTTCTAGTCTATCCTCTATGACCAAGTATGTGTCACTTTGACAGGTCCCTTTCTCTTTCAGGGACTTAATTTCTCCTACTTTAAACTAGTTTGGGGGCGGGAGGAGGGAAGGGTGAGTTTAAGGGAAGAGCTAGACTGGAAAGTTTCTAGGCATTCTGTGGTTCTGTGATTCCAAGGCCCCTTCCAGCTCTGACATTTTATGTTCTAGGATTCCAAAGCTCCTCTCAGTTAGTACATTCCATGATCTATGATTATAAGGCCCCTTCTATCTCTGACATTCTGTGTTCTGTTCCAAGGCCCCTTTCTGCTCTGACATTTTATGTTCTAGGATTCTAAGGCCTCTTCCTTCTCTGACATTTTATGTTCTAGTATTCCAAAGGTCCTCTCAGTACATTCCATGATTTATGATTTTAAGGCCCCTTTCAGCTATGACATTCTATGTTCTACGTTCTAAGGTCCCTTCCTGCTCTGACATTTTATGTTCTGTGACTCCAAAACTCCTTTTCAGTTAGGACATTCTATGTTCTAAGATCCCTTCCTGCTCTGACATTCTGTGTTCTGGGATTCTAAGGTTCGTTCCAGCTCTGACATTGTGATCTCTGTTTGCTTTGGAAGCCATTCAGAACCTGGTCCCTTTCTACCTTTCTTGTCTAATTACATTTTGCTCCCTTCCCACGGACCTTGTTCCTTTCAGCAGACACTCCATTTCCCCACTCCACCTCTGACCTCTTCCTTCCCTGGCTGCCTTCATCACCTTGTGCAAGCCTTTCCCAGTTCTCTTGAAGGTCAGTGCCTTCTTCTCCAGCTCCTGTTTGTTTGCAGGCATTTGCATGGTGTTTTCATGTCGGCTCCTCTTTCCCTCCTTAGGCAGTGAGGGCCTTGAAAGGAGGGGCTGGGCTTTGCCTTTCTTGGTGTCCCCAGATGAGCACAGAGCCTGGCACATATGGCTCTTGTTCAGCCATTCAGTCATGCTCCACTCTTCTTTACCCCGTGAACCACGCTGTCTAGGGGTTTTCTTGGCAAAGATACTCGAGTTGTTTTGCCATTTCCTTCTCTAATAGATAAAGGCAGACAGAGATTGTGACTTGTCCAGGGTCACACAACTAATTAGTGTCTGAGGCCACACTTGAACTCACTTCTTCCTGACTCCAGGCCTAGGACTCTACCCATCTAGCTAACCTAGCTCCCTTAAATGTTTGTTTTGACTTTACTCAACTTTTGTGATTTAAGATCCCTTTCAACTTTTGACTTAAAAAAAAAAAAGGTTCTAAAGCCCCCAGCTCTGACATTCTATGAAAATGAGTTTGTAAAGACAGAAATATTCTTGGGGTGCCCTTTGTGACTGGGAGGGGTTTGAGGGCTGCCCAAGCAGCTGTTTCAGCCAGAGGGCCAGGTGTTCATCCCTGGGGTCTCTGTGGGAGGTTTACAAGGGGGGCAGCTCAGAAAACTACCAGTACTCCTCAAACAGAGATCATTTATCCAGAAGTGCCTTGTTAAAAAAAAAAAAAAAAGGTCTGGGATTGCTCAAAGTTGGTCCCCTCCCCCCGTCTTCTCCTCCTCTTTCATGTCCCTTGTCTTATATGACGCCAGGTGGAAGCCGGAGGGAGGCAAGAGAGTTCCAGCTTGTGAAAAACTCCATTTTCACTGGTTTGTGAAATTCTTCCTGGTGGGTTTCCAACATCTGTTTTCTTTAGTGCAATAAGAGGGGAAAGAGAGACTCTCAATTTCCTCAACTGGATAAACAGTTCTTTTTTCTTCTTTGATTAAAGGAATGGCTAACGTGAGATGGGAAGAGATGTAGCCCTCAGTCAGTTCATACAGGCATGTAGTGGGTTTGAAAAACATTTAAAATAAGCTCAACATCCAACATTTCATACTAATGGGAAATCCTAGAATGTCCAAGAAGGAATTATCCTTAGGCACTGTTTAGTCCAGTCCTCTATTATTGTAATGGAAAGAACGTTAGATGCAAAGTCAGAAGATCTAGACTAAATCCCTATCCCTGCAGTTTATTATCTCTGTAATCTTCAGCACAGCTAGGTGGCATAGTGGATAGAGTGCTTGGCCTGGAGTCAGGAAGACTTGAGTTCAAAACCAGCCTCAGACACTTAGCTGTGTGACCCTAGGCAAGTCACTTAACCCTGCTTGTGTCAGTTTCCTCACCTGTAAAGTGAACTGGAGAAGGAAATGGCAAATTGCCCAAGTATCTTTGCCAAGAAAATGCCAAATGGGGTCATGGAGAGTCAGACATGACTGAAAAGCAGCTGAACAAGTCATCTTTAGCAGGTCACTTTGCTTCTGATTCTCAAATTCATTATCTGTAAAATGAAAGAGTAAAACTAGGTGTGATGTTGATATCTAAGGCCCCTTCTTGCACCGTTGTTCTATGGTCGATAGTCTAGATTCTATAGAATTTCTATGTTCTATAGAATCTCTAGTCTGGATTCCTCCTAGCTCTGCTGTTCTGTGTTCCATGTGCTTAGGGGACAGAATGGTAAACGGTTGGCTGAGGAGGTTGGATCTGGGTTCATATGGACCAGTCTCTAGCTTGAGGGCTTCTCAGGAGTGGTGATTTCCGGCTCCTTGCTCCATCTGCTTTCCCTTGGGAATCCCCCCGCCAAACCTCCCGTTTCTTCTGGGAGCACCCTGGAGATGGGAACTGTCTTTTGGTTTTCTTTGTAACCCCGATACTTAACACAGAGCCCGCACATAGTAGGTGCTTTGTAAATGTTCCATTCCTGTTTCTCTTTGTATGAGCCCATAGCACCCATGAAAGATTCCAAGATTCTTCAAAACTCGGGTCCAGAGAAGGTAGTGTCATAGGACATGGTACAGATAACCCCAAACCTTGGCTCTGCTAAGACTTGTCTGTTTTGTCTTTGGAATGCCTTATCTGGAATTTGTTTATTTGTTTTTAGGCAGAAGATTTTCCTTCCTAAATGAGTTTGGCTTCTGAGGGCAGCTGTCTATCAGCCAAAGATGGGCTGGGCCAACGGCCTACTAAGTGTTAGTGATTATTCAGCTAAAGACTCAGTCAAGACCACAGGCACATGATATGAATCACTGAGAATCAACTCCTCCTTGCTGGCCCAGGATCTTGAAGAAAATGTGCTTTTTTTCGTTTTTTTTTCTTGTCCCAACTGAGAAAATAGTTGGGAGCAAATGTAGTGACAACCTCCTTAGTCAGGGGACACTTGCCTAGTTACCTCAACTGTCAGAGGTTAGCTGAGAGTCCCAAAAGGAAACAAAAGAGGTATCTGAGATCATGAAGTTCCTGTATTGTTGTTTGGTCATGTTCTACTCTTCGTGACCCTATTTGGGGTTCTTGGCAAAGATACTGGCCTGATTTGCTATTTCCTTCTCCAGCTCATTTTTACAGATGAGGAAACTGAGGCAAACAGGGTGAAGTGACTTGCCCCAAGTCACACAGTCAGTAAGTATCTGAGACTGGATTTGAGCTCAGGTTTTCCTGATTCGAGATCTGACACTCTATCCACTAAACTGCCCTAAAGTTCCTATACTCTACTCTTTGGAGAGCCTTCACATTCTTTCTTGAAGGAATCTGATTTTCCATAAAATTCTGGCTAGCTTAGAGGTTTGTTTTCCAAATTTGGGACAACTTAGGAGAGAGTGACTAATGGGTAAATTGAGGGCAATAGAAAGTGACAGTTAATAACTTAATAAATAAGTGAAGGAGACAAAAGTACTCTAAGAAATATATACAAATATATTATATAGTAATATAAGAAAAGATTAAAGGGACTTTAAGAAATATATATATCTGTATGTATACACACACACACACACACAAACTCAGGAGGCATCACCACCTAGGGAAATTCAGTGTAGGAGTCAATAGCCCAGTGAAGCCCAAGGGCACTGAGGCCTTTCCTGTTTTACTGCTCTGTATAATAACTGATACTTATAATGATAAAAGCACTTAGAGACCTACTCCCTCCCCAGTTTTACAAATGAGAAAATCGAAGAGTAAAGAGAGGAAGTGACTTGTCCACTTGATAAGTAGCAGAGTTGGGATTTAAAATGAAGACTTGTGGGTCTAAATCTATGTCTCTTTCCACTGTTCCATTTACCTTTCAATGACTTGGGGGTGGAACAGCTAGGTGGTGCCATAGTGCACAGAGTGCTGGGTCTCTATCAGGAAGACTTATCTCCCTGAGTTCAAATCTGACCTCAGACACTTACTAGCTTTGTGACCCTGGACGAGTCACTTAACTCTGCCTCTGTTTCCTCATCTGTAGAGTGAGTTGGAGGAGTAAATGGCAAATCACTCCAGCATCTCTCCAAAGAAAACCCCAAATGGTGTCGTGAAGAATTGGACACAATTGAACAACAAGTCTTTGAGACATGGAGGAATAGTTAAGTGATATTCAACATCCTCTCTTTAAAAAGACAAGGATTTGTGTGGTTTATTCTGGAAAGATTTTCATCTCAAGTGGTTAAAGTTAGAAATAATTTTGATACTTAAGGGAGTCAGCTTCAGTTCTCTGGAAATTCGCTTATTTTGTACTAGATGATTCTTTGGAAGTCCCAAATATTCTGAGTAAGGTATATGGCGTTTAATGGCGTCAAATGATTGTTGCAGTGATTGGTGAGTGACCACGAGAAGCAAAAAGGTATAGAAATGTAGGTATTGAGGGGAGATGATTCTGTTAACATCATTGTCAGTGAATGTAATTTATTTGTGACTTTAGTTTCACTCCGTGTGACATTATTGACTTCATATCTAAACAATTCTATTCTCTTATGAGTGTTTGAACATTTTATTAGATTCTTGTACATAGTTTCTGATTCCTAGTTTTGAGTATAATCTTATCGTTTCTTTTTAAAAGAAACATTCCCTCATTTTGGAAAAATGAGGCATTTCTGTAAGGAGAAGAATCACTCAACTTGGATTTGGAGACTGGGAATTCTTCTTGGAGAGCTCTTTTTCTTTTCAGCACCTGAATGCTCCCCAGTGCCTCCAGTGATGTTGCCTTGGGATATCTCATCATTATGGGAAGCAACCATAGGCTACATCAGTGGAATTGAAGCACTGGGAGGTACCACCAGGCCAGAGCAGCTTTGATCATGGATCTAGGGGCAGACAGTATGTCTGTTGTCTTTGGACTAGCCTCGCTTAAGTGTGCAGAACCTTAATCACGAAAGGGGGATAGCTACCAGTGATGAATGTTTCTGGCTACAATCATTCATGAAAGCCATCTTCTCAAAAATAGGGGAGAGAGGCAGCTGAGTGGCACAGTAGATAGAGCACTGTCCCTGGAAATATGACTTCAGACATTTACTAGATGTGTTATCCTGGGCAAGTCATTTCACCCCAATTGCCTCAATCAATCAGATTGAGATGCCTCAAATCAATCAGAAATGGGGAAGGGGTACCTCAGATTACATTGTTAAGAGGGCATAATCATGGAAATTAAACTGTGGTTCTTTTGAAGAAATAAGGTTAAAAGCATTATAATGTGGAAGAGAAAAAGGTAGAAAACTCTGGATTTGGGAGTTGGAAAACAAAATTTAGAAATGGAAGGGGTCTTCTTGGTCATCTATTCCATCTTACCCTCTAGTTTTGCACATTAGGAAATTGAGGACCAGCAAGGTTAAAATGACTTGCCCAAGGTCACACAGCTAGTAAGGGGCAAAATTAGGGTTTGAAACTGGGTTCTCTCACTCTGAATCCAATACTCTGTTGTACTATACCATCTCACTTGAGTCCTGAGTTTGGTTCCCAGCTCTCCTTTTGATCATCTGTGTAATCTTGGGACAAGGCACAATCTCTTTAGGCCTCAGTTTCCTTGTCTAAGAAACTAATGGATTGAATTAGATGATAATGATAATAATCATTATGCAGTCATAACATTTATAAAAATAATATTTATGTTATTTATATAGCTTTTATTAAGCTATCAAGGCTTAAACTGGCCCTAAGACTTTTGGGACCCCCTGTATGGGGTTTTAAGGTTTGCAAAGCACTTTATGTAGATGATTTCATTTAATCTTATGAACAATGATATAAAGTCATAGTGTTATCCCCATTTTATGGATGATGAAACCCAGCGGAGAGAGGAGAAGAGATTCATCTTTATGGCTAACTTTAAATTTGGTGATCTCAAAAGATGTTTCTGGTGTTAATATTTGAGGCTTCTAAGGTTCCTGTTATTTCTGAGGGCAGCTTTCTTCATGAGGTCTGTGCCAAAGCCAAGGTGAAACTGATTGGAGGTGCTTTTTGTTACAATTCCATAGCTTCTGGCTATAAAATGTGTGCTGTGGTGAATCCAAGTTATAAACTGCCTACTTTCCCCATTATGAGCCCCTGCGGAAGTCCTGCTGGGTCGATCCCAGATGCGGTTCTCTTCTGATGGACAGCCTGGTCCCTTTATGTGACACTAGCCAGGCCAGGAAGGGGCCTGTTTCCGAGCTCACCAGCCTTGGAGGGAAGGAGGGTTTATTGAACATGCCCATGCCATCTGCTGCCATTAATAGAGGCAGGTGAGAAGGCTCTAGCCTGACTCTGACGTTGGCAACAGGATTTCTTGGGATTTTGTGCCAGTTACACTAAGCCGAAAAGACTTATTTTTTGATGGGGAATGGCCTCAGCTTTGATTCCTTTACAATTGGCTGGGGCTTGGAGAATGAAAAAGAGAAAAGAAATCAATACATTTTGAGGAAGAATGTTGGATAGTAGAAAGACCTTTAGACTTTGAAGAGGGAGGCCTGGTTTAGAATCTAAGCATGGATACTTTCTAAGCTGTGTGCTCATGGATTGATAATTTGCCCCCTCTGAGTGTCAATTTCTTTATCTGTAAAATGGAGATAATATTTAAAAAGAGATGGCTCTGCATAGTGGAAAGAGAACTGGCCTTGGAGTCAAAGAAAAGTGAAATTAAGGTGGTCTCTGACACATACTCACTGTGTGACCATAGGTAAGTCATTTCATCTCCTAGTGCCATAGGTGACTATTAATCTGTATTGGTAGAACGAGTTGCTATACTGGGAGTTCCATACCTGATGTTTCCCAATATCCTCCAAACAGACTTAAATACCTACTTATAGGATCGTTGTGAACAAAGTAGTTTATAAACCTTAAATCACGCTATGAGCCTAAGTTATTCCTGTTCTATTAATCCATCATGAAGTATTTGTTAAGCTTCTACTATATGCCAGGCACTGGGCTAGACCTGGAGAGTATAATGAGATAACCCTACCTCCATAGGGCTTGCATTCTATAGGGAGAGATAAAATGCACAACATATGCATATAAATACACACACATACATGTGCACACATGCACACACATGAACACACACACAGAAAATTAATCCAAGGTAATTTTAGTGCTTTCACGAATTCATCAGGGTGATACTGGGGTCTCAAAGACTTTGCCAATGAAGCATGAGCTCTGTCAGGCTCTGCCAGGCTGGAAACACTTTGAAAGTTGGTCTAATGACCGATGCTGTGTCTGGTCTGAGGATCAGCCTAGTAAAAAGTGGAAAGGTTCATTCCCACAGAACTGCCTGCAGGGTATTGATATTTCTTGGTCTCACCTACAAAAACCCCAAACCAAATATGAAAACTCTCTGCTAAGGTTATGTGTGGAGGGCCTGACTATATCAATGGGAGAGGAGATTTAAATTCTCCAGTAGAATGCAATCCCTTGAGGGCAGGGGCAGTTTCTGTTTTCTTCTTTGTATTCTCAACTGACTGGCACGAAACAGGTCTTTGATAAATGCTAATAGAACACACATAGCAGGTCTTTGATAAATGCTAATAGAATGGAACTGAATTATTATGATCAAAATTAGAGTAGGAACTATCCAAATGAATCGTGTCTTATGGAAAAAAAAAGAAATCTTATTTATTTTTTCCCCTCTCTTCATACTTTTCCTTAAGTTGCTCCTTTGTGAAGCTGCTCTCAGTTTTTTGTTTTTAGAAACCTTTCCATTTCCTGTCTCATCCCCTTGTCCCCCATCCCAACTCCCTGCAAGACTCCCCCCGTCCCTCCTGCCCTCGCTGTCCTTCCCCCCCGGCTCTCCTTGCTCTGGGTCTCTCTCCTCCCAATCTGCTTCTTCTGCATCTCCCGGTTCCAGTTTTTGTGCAGGGTTTGGCTGTCGCTAGTCCATTAGATGGAGCAGAGCAATCAATGCCTGCAGTGGCTGCAGAAGAGCTTTGTGGACCAGAAGAGACAGGTCAGTGTCCAGACACTGGAGCACGTCCAGGAAAACAAGACATGTTTGGCTGGGCAAGAAGGAGATGAAGCTGGGAACCTGCCCCAGCTGCCGTGTGCTTGGTTTGGATGGCCCAGCTTCTCTCCCCTGAACAGCCATGATGGCAGGTGCACATGCTCAGTACTGCTCAGGAACCCGGGTAGAGATCCTGGGTGCTTAGTGCTTGGGTGGGGAGGATGGGCTGGCTAAGGGGGGCATCGAGCTTGAAGGAGTCTAACAGATTGGTCTTCATTCTCCTGTTGAGTTCTGCCACTCTCTCCTGAACCTCCAAGCCTAGCAGAGAGCCCTCTTCTTGATTCTGCTGGGGACAGGGTGAGACAGAAGTAAAGACTCAGGCTCTGCCTTCAGGGAGCTCCCAGTCTGTCTAGGGAGACAATCCTTATATACAGAAAACAGAAAAATGCATCCCATGATTTATGAAATGGTCATAATAATATCTGTAGTAGGTACCTTATGTCGCTAATAATTCTGTGTTCTTAGATAAAATTTCTTCTAATTCTGGTATTTTATGACTCAGTGAGTAGGCAATGGAAGGGGGCACTTGACGTTTTGTTTTTTGCATAAGGTAGTGACATAAAGGAGACAAAATTTGGTCAAATGTATAATGTGGACTGGGTGACAGGTTGTACTTCTATCAGACAGCAGGCTTCCTACTCCTATGCCCTCCAGTTGGGGTCCATTAAGTTCTGTGTAACAAAGGAACTTCGTGGAAAGCAGGCAAGTACGGAGGGCCTCCCTGGCCCGTCCCTGGGAAAGGCAGGTATAAAAAGTGATATACAGTGTATCAGGATTTAAAGTTTGCAGGCATCCCGGGGAGCATGTAATTGCTTCTGTCCTTCATTACAAGACTGTCTCCCTTTCTGAAATTTATTTTAGCTAATTAGTGGGAAATGTCAGAGTAGTATTTCAGGTGACGGGAACATCATATATTATCATACACGGCACAATTAAGGCTCTGACAAATATTTATTGTGGTGTCTCCTCTAATTACACCCTTTTGTGCTTTGGGATGGACAGCCTCACTGCTCAGAGGGTTGGGGTTTCTTGGCCTAAGAACTTGGAATCTATAGCCAAACTCAACTATGGGGTTGCTTGAATTTCTGGTAACTTTATCCAGAGAGAGAGTTAAGGGACGGAGAAGTCTTGTGGCTATTTCCAGGCAGTGAATTTTAGGCGATGACTTGAATGAAGAAACATAGGTAGTCATACTATCCAAGCCAATCCACCTATAGATACGGGTAGTCATACTATCCAAGCCAATCCACCTATAGATACGTTAGCATCATTTAGGACAGGAAGGAAAATCTACAGATCACTTTCAGAAGTCAAAAAAAGCACTAGATTGGGAATCACAAGAGTAGAATAAGCCACACCTAGGTCCATGGTACTGTTAGGGGTAATTAGCTATTCAGATCTATTACTCATGAGCCCCCACCAGTGCTCATTTTATCAGATCAAGCCAGATGACTCTGAATTCAAAGTAAAGAGATTTAATGAAATGAAGTAGTCAAAATGGGGGACTAAATCAGGGAATAAACACCCATAACCAAGTAACAGCTAACTCCCTTTATGTTCCCTGGATAGGGCTTATCTTAGCTCTCATTGACCACTGTCTCCCTAACATAGAAGGAGGTGGATGCAGATTATTGCATCATAAATATGATAAAGAGCAATGTGCCATTTTAAGTCTGAATGGGAAATTGTTAACAAAGTGACAGGTCAGAGGAAGCTTCTTTGGGGTGATATCTTTTGATCTTGGCTCTAAAGGATGGGTTCCAATAGTCAAAAAAGGAAAACATTCTAGGCATAGGGAACAGTGTGAGCAAAAAGGCATAGAGACTGAAAACATGTGGTTTGTTTGGGGGACAAAGAGTAGTTCAGTTTGTTCTGTAGAATCTATGGATGTGAATAATGAGATAAAACTGGGAAGACAAAGAATTGCTATATAATAATAATAATAACTAGGATTTATATTATACTTCAAGGTTTGCAAAGTGCTTTACAAACCTTACCTCATTGTATCCTCACAACAACCCTGGAAAGTAGTAACTATTAGTATAATCCCCATTTTATAGATGAGGGGACTGACTTGCCCAGGGTTACTCAGTCTAATACTTTATCCACCGTGCCACCTCATTTACTCATCATTACTAATTATAGAGAGCCTCGAATGCCAGATAAAGCAGTTTGGGCTTTATTTCTATAGCACTTTAAATAAAATCAACAAAGTACTTTCTTTTACAATAACCTTGAGAGGTAGGCAGTGTATGATGATGCCCATTTTGCAAATGAGGAGACAAACTTAAAGAGGTTGTGATTTCCTCTTGGTGACTGTAGCAGCAAGCACCCCAAGCGTCCCCAGGGTCGCTGCTCACACAGGCCCCTGGATCTGCCTTGATAAAGGAAAGCAACTCAAAATGGGTTAACAAGCTTACTTTAATCAGTCAGACATATATCGTCTACCCCGTTCAGGGGAAAAGGTCAGCACCCCGAACTTCAAAGTACACAGACAGAATTGTCAAGACAGAAACAGATCAAGTAGACAAATTTCTAAACTGTCCAACCATTACATCCATACCCAGTCAACATCTGGGTTTCCACATCTGGGTTTAGCAAAGCCAGGGGGGCTCTGGACAACGGCTTCCCAGAATCCAGATCAAATCACAGAACACTTCTCAAAGTGAGCCCCCAAAACAAAGCTACACACCAGGGCTTATATAGCCTTCTCCTGGCTCAGAGAATGTAACAACCTCTTGGACCCACTGGCCAATCAAAAAGTATCTACTGAAAAACAAGCCTCCCACCCCAGGCTTCAGGTGCACTTTAGCCTAGGGGCAGGGAAGATCTTCCAAATTTGCATTCCCATTACAGTGACCCATCTAGTAAATACCAGAAGTAAAGCTTGAATTTGGGTCTTCTGATGCCAAGCCCAACATTCGTTCTATCATCTTTGGCAATAGGGAGCCACAGAAATTTTATCATCTGGTTACTATGTGCCAGGAACCATATGGGACACCAGGAGGTATAAGTCATGATTCATTATAGTCTGGCTGGGGAGACAAGACATATCCATATGAAAACACAAGTCACAGTAGGAGATCATATATTACAAATGCAGGTCAAACATATATCATGTAGGAGTTGTGTCTTGGGGTTCTACAAAGGTAGGCAACATTCTAAAAGTGCAAGATCTTTACTATCCTCTGGCCTGAAAGGCTGTGTGTTGGGTTTCCCAGGGCAGCTGCTGCACAGTGGGGGAGGCATCCCCTTCTGTGTGGTTAGCTCTCTCCCAGCAGAGTCGCCTGGATGACCAGCCATTGAGGATACAGAGCCAGATGCAAGCATCCTCATCTCCACGATCTCCATTAAGCTGCCTCATGTCCATTGTGCATCATGGAGAGAGAGGGGAGCATGAGGGTCCTCTGGTCTCCAGCCCTGGCTGTCTCAGTGCTTCACCATGTACTCTTCTGCCTTCCATTCTTCTTGCTTTGCCGACACTAGGCTATAGAATTAGTGTCTTTTGTGAATTGTGTGATTTTGCTTATCCTAGGCAAAGTACAAATGGATTCAAACAAAATTTATTTAAATACTTGCAATATGCAGTATTCTGGGTACTAGGTACACAGAGACGAAAAACAGTTCCTTAGGTAGTTTGTAGTTTCTAAGGGGTGGGGTTATACACACATATAGATAAATATGCCCCGAAAGAGTGTTGTGGGGATAGGAAATATATAGTTAAAATGCTATAGAATTAAAAGTGTAATTCCTTTCAGCTGATGGACCCAAAGAAGGCTTCCTGTAGGTAGCAGCACCTAAATTGGGCCTTGAAGGAAGAGAAAGATTTTGGTAGGAAGAGATGAGGAAGGAGTAACTTTCCAGACATGGAAGATTGTGGAAATGACTGTAAGAGGGCACAAAGAGCAGTCCTGTCTGGCTAGAACACAGGGTGTGTGAAGAGACTGGAGAGAATGGTTGGAATGAGACTATGGAAGGCCCAACAGACAAGAACTTTGTATCTTATTCTACAGACTAATGACCCTTCTTCCCTTTCTTTCTTCCTGCGCCCCAGGCAGAAGCAGCTACGGAACAAGTGAAGGATGCACCCCGTGGCCAAGGGGTCCCCGGGCAGCATCGCTGTGACCAGCCCGGATATTGTCCCCCTGGTACTTCACAGAGCCTGGTGGCACCAGGGGGAGTCTCAACAGGTACTTCTGCTGCAGCTTCTTTCTTCATAAGGTAAATTTCCTTTTTCTTTGCTTTCTGCAGTTGCTTCTGTATGTTGTTCTTTTGGGGGACAGATTATGCAATTGGGCCAAGATTGCTAGGAATCTCTTGTTGGGAGCCACCTTTTGTTATGGGTCATTATAATGACATCTCATATTTATATGACTCTCCGTTGTTTATAAAGCCATTTTCCCATAATAACCTTAGGAGATAGGTAGTACAAAGATTACTTCCCCCATTTTTATAGCTGGTAAAACAGAGCCTCAGAGAGGTTTCTAGCAAAACAAATATGAGCTTAGGCTGAATTCTTGGATGCATGGTGTTTGGGATGAGGAAAGAGAAGTCCCTGCCATCCCCTTCCTTGGTCAGATTATACATGGGGTGTATATTTACTTCTGGCCACTATATTTTATGAGTCTCATTGATAAACTTCAGGGTGTCCAGCACTGAGGTGAGGATAGTCCATGCTATGTAAGGATGGGTTAAAAGAACTGGGGGTGCCTACCCTGGAGGAGAGAAGACTTATGAGGGGTTAGGAGGGGTGTGAAGGCTGTCTTTTAGGTATTTGAAGGGCTGTAATCTTAGAGGAAGAAGGGCTAGGCTTGTTTTGCCTGACCCCAGACAGAGGACAAAGGGGGAGGCAGGTTTCAACTTGATGAAAAGAAAAACATCTTTATAATTAATGCTGTCCAAAAGTGGACAAAGTTGCCCTGAGGGCTATGAATTTCCTGGCTATGGGGGTTTCCAAGTAAAGGCTGGATGGGTACTTATAGAGATGGGGGGAAGGAGGGTTGGGGATTCCTGCTTGGGTCAGTGGTTGGAGTGGATGATTTTTGAAGTTTCTGTGATTTGGTTAAGTGTTCTGCCCTCAGTTCCTGAAGCTAATATATGTCATCACCAGAATTTCAACCCACTTATCCTGACTCAGTCAGTCAGTTGACCAATATTTGTTAAGAGTCTATTATGTGCCAGACACTGTGCTAAGCCCTGGTGATACAAAAGTGAAGAAGAAAGACAGTCCCTTCCTTGCAAGGAGTTTACAATCTAATAGGGGGAGACAACAAACAAAAGGGGATTAAATAGGGGAAGGGGAGAGGAAAAATAGCTGGCCCAGGGTGGGGAATGATGAAAAAATATCTAAAGGAGTATAGCTGGGTGGGAAATGAAAAGATGACTGGGGAGGTGAAATGGTGCAGTTGGACAGGCCGCTGGACGGTGGTCTATCAGGAGGATCTGATTTCAAATTCGGCCTCAAATCCTAGCTGTGTGACCTTGGAGAAGTCATTTAACTCCAAATGCCCCCCACCCCCAAAGAGATGACTGGTTTTGGCACACTCCTAAAATGGAGGTTTTGGGAGGACCTCTCCTTGCCATCCTCATTCAGCGGAGACACAGGGATAGACGATAGTGAGGAGGTGTGAGTACCAAGGCTGACGTGAAATCTTGCAGGAGGCTGAGATTCCTTAGGGTGTGATGAAGTCTGGTCTAATGCAGCTGACTGGGTGGGAACAAGAGACTCTTGGAACTGTATTGATGGAGGAGATGGTGTGTGTTGGGTGTTCTGTTTTTTCACTGAGGACTGATAAGGAGCCTGCTTATTCCACAGCAGGGTGAGAGGACTTCTCGGTTGGGATGCTTTTGAGCCATTGGCATGCATCACTGAGAGGAGACGTTGACATTTCTTTCCCAGGAGACTGAAGAAGAACTGAACCCACAGATGCACAGTCCTCCAGATGGGGTCTGATCAGCTCCATGTATGAACTGTCAGACAGTCATAGATTTGGAAGGGATTGTAGAGGCAGAGTCCAACCTCTTTATTTTATAGATGAGGAAACTGAGACTGAGAAGGGTTATACAGCTAGTGAGTGTCAGGATTTGAACCCAGTTTTCCTGATTCCAACTTTTATACCATATTGACTTTGCCTTCTCTAAGGTCAAGTGAGTTTTTTGAAAAACTGAATTGCCTTGTAGACTCATATTTAGTTTGTGGTCAATCAAAACCTTTGGTCTTTTTTTTTTTTTCATAAACTGCTGTCAAGTTAGGGCTCCATCTTATCCTTGTGTGGGTTGAATGTAAACACAGGACTTCACATTAGTCTGTTAAATTTCTTCTCTTTAGTCTTTGTTCATTCTGTCCAGAGTATAGATAATTGAGAGACAGTGTGGTATCAAAGTAGAAATTGCACTGGGAGTGAAGAGACCTGGGCATGTATCAGAGTTATAACATTTGCTATGTGACCACCTGCCAATCATTCATCTCTCTGGGTCTCAGTCTCCTCACCTGTCAAATAGGGGTCATGATAGTAATAATTGTTAACAAGAGCTCTATGTTTCTAGAATGCCTTGGAGGTTTGCAAAATCATTTTTTCACAATAACCCCATGAAGTAGGTCCTCATTTTTATAGTTGAGGAGGTTGAGGCTCAGAGGAAATGACTGTCTCAAGTTCACATGGCTATTATCAGGACTGGGACTCGAATCCAGGTCCCAGGGCACCAAATCCAGTGCTACCTTCCAGGGCTGATGTAAGGAGGGCATTTTTGTAAACTATAAATCTAGAATCTAGAAATACCAGTTCTGTTTTGAACATTGTTGATATTGTTATCAATAATAATAATAAGCACAATGCCAAATGAAGGCAGGAGCATGAATGAAATGCCCTTGTAGGCTTCCTTTTGACCAGAGGACTTTTCAATTTTCCATCATCCTTTGTGCATTTGTGGGAGTTGCTTTCAAATGTCCCTTTCCTTGCAGGGTCTGAGCAGTGAATCCTGCTTTCCCTGTCTGCATGTATGTGCATTGTGGATTAAAAGAATGTAATTATCACTAATGAACAGTAATGGCACATATAAACTAGAGGTCACTCTCCTATTAGCAGCCCTGCATGGGCCCCGATAAGCATTGGGTCATTAGATTGGCCATGAATTATTGCCCACAGCCGAGGTTCTGCTGAGAGCAGAGACACCTTATCAGTGTTTGGGATGGTGCAGAGAGGAGGGGGCCAGCCCTGATTGTTCTGTGACTGAGCATATGATGAGACCATCCTCTCTACGTTGGGCTAATGAAAGTGCCACTGAGCCAGAGAACAATATTAGGACAACCACTAAATGACTAATGGACTCTTGTCCTGTGCATCCGATCCCCCAATTAGCTGCCGGAAGCTCAGAATGGAGTTTGGTGTGTGTATTATCATGGGATAGCTCTGGCCATTGTTCACTGAAGGTGCCCGAAATGCCTGGTAGCTAGCTGCCAGAGCCTTGTGCCAGGCTCGTGGTGGAGAGGGTTGGGGCCATCATGATGATAAAATCAAAACCTGGATGCTTTTGAATTATCAGCCAGTGGAAGCGGCAATGAGTCCCAGAGCCAATTTCCTAGTACCAAGTTAATTTTCCATTTTAAAGCCTCCTTTGGTGCCTAGGGACTTTGGCAGCATCTGTAGCGAGCTGGTACTCCTACGGATGGGATTTCAGCCCTTTATGTCAACTGACTTTAGAAAAGGTATTCAATGTGACTAAAATATCCATACCCTCTGACCTAGAAATCCTACTTCTAGGCAGAGAAGGCCTCAAGTTATTACTTTCTATCAAAGATAGAAAAAAGGGATGCGTCAATAACAAAATATTCATAGCATCACTTCTTGTATCATTCGCAAAGGAATGGAAACAAAGTAGGGGCCCATTGATTGGGAAATGGATAAACAAACTGTGAAACGATAACGTAATGGAATATTAGTGTTTTGTACAAAAATAACTAAATCAGAAAATAATGTGAAAATTTATATGAAAAGATGCAGAGGGAAGTAAACAAAGACAGGAAAACAATATTCATAAAGGCAACCACAATATAGATATAGATAGGAAGAACAAAAAAAACCTTAAAAAATATTGTATAATTGTGATGAAAAAAGTTTGGACATAGAGAGGAATTGAGAAGATGTATCTCTCTCTTCCTCTCCTCTTTTTAGAGATTGGAGACTATGGGTGTTGAATGTTGCATATGCTTTCAGAATTGTGGATGTAATAGTTTTGCTATACTGACTCTTTCCTTCCTTCCTTCCTTCCTTCCTCCCTCCTTCCCTCTCTCCCTCCCTCCTTCTCTCTCTCTCTCTCTCTCTCTCTCTCTCTCTCTCC
>NW_027186428.1:3873179-3904404 GCF_028583685.1 Petaurus breviceps papuanus
CTCTCTCTCTCTCTCTCTCTCTCTCTCTCTCTCTCTCTCTCTCTCCCATCTTCTTTAATGATTATAGGAGGGATTTATTTGAAAATAAAGGTGATGTAAAAACGGAATATATCAACAAAAGAAAAAAACACATTAAAATTTCTTAAACTTTCTGTAGATTCCTCATTCCTGTTGGCACAGAGAAGTGAGCCATTCAGAGATGGATTGATGAAGTCATTCAGTATTAAACATCTATTGTGTACATAGCACATCTAGATACTAATTGGATACACAGTTTGAATAAGACACCATCTCTACTCTCATGGAGTCTACAGTCAAGCAGAGGGATATATATATATATATAATGCATATATGATATATGCATGTGATAACGCATTAATGATATATAAAACAAAGTCCTCTAGGAGTAAGGACCACAACTGTGGCCCAGGTCTCTTGACTCCCAGCCCAGTGCATTTTCCCCATTGATACCTCTCATTACCTATACTCTGGACAGAATGGGCAAAGACTAAAAACGAGATGAAATTTAATAGAAGGGCAAGGTTGTTTCTGAAGGTGGAGGAGGGAGGGCATGCTAGATATGGAGGATGGATGGTGCAGAGGGTGGGAAGGGTACATGGTGCACTGTGGGATCAGAAGATAGATCAGTGGTGTGGCTAGGTGGCCCAGTGGCACTGGCCTTGGAGTTAGGAGGACCTGAGTTCAAATCCGACCTCAGACACTTAACACTTACTAGCTGTGTGACGTTGGGTAAGTCACTTAACCCCAATTGCCCTGCCCTCCCCCCTCCAAAAAGCCAAAAAAAGATAGATCAGTGTGTCTGGTGTGTAGTGTGCATGGAGAAGATTGGCCCCGGTTGCAAGCTTGGGCACTAGTTTTCCTGTGATGTGACTGGGCCTTATTCAATGGCATTATAGCCTGAAGCACCAAATGCTAGAGTTAGGGACTAGAAAGTGGTGGGTGTGGGTCCTCAGTTCACAGTTATGTTAATTTGGACAAATCTGTCTAACTCTTCCCTGAACTTCAGTTTCCTACTTTGTGGAATAGGGCTAAATGAGTTCTTATAATCTATGATCAAGAATGCCCCAGGCACAGAGTACTGGTTCCAAGGTTTATTCTGAGAGGCAGTGCTTTCCCTCAAGGAACTTAGGTTCTAAGGACAGGAAGGCAGCATAGATTTAGAACTATAAGGGGCATGGGAGGTCATCTAGTCCGACTTGCTCATTTTGCAGATACAGAAGCTGAGACTAATGGAATGAGTGACTTGCCTGAGTCGAAGGTAGGATTTGAACCCAGTTCTCCCACCCCAGTGCTTTTCCCCCACTGTGCCATAACAAAATAAGTACAAGGCACTCTTTGTGGGGAAGCATTAGCAATTGGGATAAATCAACAAAGACATTGTGTGGGAGTTGCTGTGTGAGTTTTGAAGAGGGCTAGGGATTCTAATAAGCGGAAAGGAGAGGGGACTGTGTTCCAGGACTGGGGAACAGACCCACACCAAAGCACAGAGCAGGGAAGTGGATTGTTGAATGTGAGGTACAGCACTGTAAGAGAGGAGACATCGCTTCATATCCTGGCTTGGAAAACTACTCATTTTGTATGTTTACCTGTCTGAGGTAGCCATTCATACTTCCGCATCTGCAAGATAGCCATAATTCTATTAGTACTGCCTGCCAATCCTGAAGGATATTGGCAGTGGCAGTTTCTTCATTCCTATGATTTTTCTAGTCTTAATTCTGCCTCTGAATTGCTGTTATGACCTTGTGGGCCAGTCTTCTGTTGTTTTCTGTCTGGTTTCTTCCATCCCTCAGTTTCCTCTTCTGAAATGAGGGGGGCTGGACTAGGCGACATCTCTGTTTCTTTCCAGCCCTGACCTCCTTTGATTCCGAAGTCAGGCAGGCCAGGTCACCTTTTGTCTTGCTGAACTAACTCCACCCTCACCCCCCCCCCCAACCTCTCGTGCTCTGACCTTGTAAAGTTACCATAGAAACAAGTGTTTAAAAGCATCAACTGAAAACCAGGAGTTTGAGATGACAGTGATGCAGATTCCGGGAGTGTGCAGTGAGCTCAAGAGGCGTCCCCTCCTTCCGGCTTGTTAAACTTGATTAAATTGTGCCTGTTTAGAATTTAATGGAAACCCAGGGATAGGGAGCTCTGGTGCACAAAGTTGGACTGCGAATATTCCCAGCTCAGGGAAGTCGGTGTAATTGACAAATGCAGGGGGTGTTTTCCTTTGGCTTCGGGTGAATTAATTTTGCTTGATTTCCTTTCTAAGACCTTGACTTTTTCATCTTTGATTTTTATTCTGGCAAACAAGAATAATAGTCAATGGTGATTCACATTTCTCTAATGCTTGAACACTTTGCAAATTTACATCCATGGGAATAATAGTAGCAGGCAATTTTTTCTATGGCACCCCCAGTTTTACAAAGCACTTTACATACATTATCTTCCTTCCTTCTCCCCACAACCCTGGAAGGTACAGCAGGGAGTGCAGGGAAGGGTTATCCTTTCCTTTTTACAGATGAGGTAGGCTGGAAAGCATCACGGCATTGGGCAAAGAGTCCTGGCCCTGGAGTGGGAAGAACTGCCATGGAATGTTGGCTTTGTCTCTTTGGGCCAGTCACACTGCTGTTCTGAAGCTCAGCTATCTCATTAAGTTCAACAACAAACATTGCAGCAAACATTTATTAAGTTCCTACCCTGTGCTAGGCACTGTTGTATGCTAGGAATACAAAGACAAAAATGAAATGGTTCCTGCCCTCAAGATGCTTATTTACATCTTACTAGGGGATACAACATGCATACAGAAAAGCAATATAAGGTAATTTGAGGAAGAAGAGAACTTTTAGGAACTGGAGTGGGAGCAGTGGTGGTTAATGGCCTGTGGGCCATTTGGAGGTAAATGAGGGAATTTTGGATTTGGGGAGTGGCTAGTATTCCATTTTGGTTGGAATGTAGGGTGTGTGAAGGCAAGAAATATGCAATAAGCCTGGAAAGGTAAATTGGCACCAGACTGCAGAGAGCTTTCAGTGCCAGTCTGAAGAGCTGGTATTTCATAAATCTATAAATGGGTTTAATACAGGGGGGAAGAGCACTGTCCTGGGTTTACAGTTCTATCATCTAGAAAATTGAGAAGTTAAGTGACTTGCCTAGGGTCATACAACCAGTATGTATCAGAGGTGAGACTTGAACACATGTTTTCCTGGCTCTGAAATCAGTTTTTCATCCACTACCAGGCTAAACCTTGAAAGAAGCCAGGAGGTGGGATAACATTCCAGTCAGGAGGGGAAGCCAGGGAAAAGGTGTAATGTTTCTTCCAGTATTGTTATCAATACAATACTAAATTAACGGATATAACACCTTTGGCCTTGTAGTAGGGGGAGTAGGCTAGTTTTTTCTTTAAAAGGTACTTAAACTGACCTTGAGACTTAATTGGTCTAGCTTACTATGAAAATTGTCCATTGATGGAGCTTCTTGGTGCCCTACATCAAAGAGCCAGTATTGAAAGGATGAGGAGCCCCTCAGTGAATATTTACTGAACCACAGAGAAACAGGGAAGCTGTGCTTAACTGAATTGATGCTGTATCCTTGCTGGAAATCCTTTCCAGTCTTTGGCAGAATAAACTTCCTTTTTAAGTATTTCAGTGGTCTATAAGTAGTCTCACTTCAATCTAATGCTGAACCTGGAACATTGGGCTGACTCGTGTCAGGTCTGGACTTCTACATTCAGTGATAATTGTCAGGATTGACCAGAATCAATCTGTTTGTGGTGGGGCAAGGCTTAGCCCAGTGATCCATTGGAAGCCTCTTTGTTGTGGTGATGTGGCTCTCAAATTGCTTTTGATTGTGCTGGCTGCATGTTGTGAGGGATCCTCCATTGGCTTGGGGGGTGGAGGGATCAGAGGTTACAATGTGAGTATTCAGCAATCAGAGGCAGTGTCGTTGAGCTCCATATTTTTAAGAAATATTCCTTAAAGATGTTATATGCTGCATTTTGTTTGTTGAGTATGAACGTTCTGCAGTCCTCCCAGTTGTTATAGGCCTGGCCCCTCCCCAGATACATTCTGGGATGGTCCAAGAACAAAGATGAATGAACTGCTTGGGAATTTACAATATGATCTTCTAGAGGCCCTTGAAAACTCAGCCACATGGACTTTGTTGGGATGCTTTGATACTAGGCACTGGGGAAGGTACTTAGAGAGATAAGGAATGGTTTACCCTTTGTAGGGAACTCCATTAATGGGATTAGAATTAGGGGCAAATGTGCAAAAGACATTGCAACTGGCTTGCTGAGGACAATTGGGTGGACTTAATGGGAAAGACTGCTTCTGATCTTTCTCTGGAACTGTGAACTATAGGTCTCTCTCTCTCTCTCTCTCTCTCTCTCCCTCTTTTTCTCTCCCTCCCTCTCTCTCCCTTCTCTCCCCATCCCTTAGCGGAAATGATGACTGCTTACACACAGCCTCTATAGCCTAGAGGAATCTCTGGCCACCTCCTTTGCTTAGTGTCTTTCCCCCTGAGTATAGGTGAGTGATCTTGAGCTGGACATTCCCATCTTTGGTAGCCACATTGTGAGATCCAATGATCCAGAGCTCTTGGGACAGTCACTCACAGTTGAAATCCCAGCTGGGGCTTTACCCACAGCCCTGGAACAGAGGGGCTTTACTAGGCCCTAGCACAGGGGCCTCACTAGGCAGGAGGTGGGGAAGATGAGCATTATTATCTGTATTTTATAGACAGTAGTTGCCCAAGTTTGGCTCAGGGCAGCTGGAGAGGGATTGTTATGTTGTGGAAGAGTACAGGATGGAGACAGAAGTGAATTTGAATCCTAGTTCTATCATTTATTCAGGGATGCTCCGAACTTTGTATCTGGAAACTTGAGTGATTCAGCAGATGACTGTTTTATGAGTAGAATTCAATCAAACTAGGTCATCATGTCCCCCACACCCCAACCTTCAGCCCGCTTTAATAGTCAGGTGGAAATGTCCTTGCAGGATCTGTGCAAAGACCTGAAATCCCCATGCATTTATTCCTCACATCTGCTCAGATGCCTGCAATAGTTCCCTGATGTGTACTGTGTCCACCCGAAATCCCCAGAATCAGAGAATATTAGAGCTGGGAGGGCCATAAAAGATCCTCTAGTCCAATCTCCTCACTTGACAGGTGAGTGGGCTCTGGCCCAGAAAGGAGAAATAGTTTGTCTCTAAGTCAAAGAGCAGGGACTCAAACTCAGATGTTTTATTTCCATGTCCAAAATGATTTCCACTACACCTTAGCTCTGTCTATGGTTACCCAATACCCAAGACCTAGAGGACTGGTTCCCAATCTGTGGGTCAGGGGCTACTGGGAGACCTTGAGTTATTGAAAAGGGGTTGCCAGATCCACTAAGTGTACCCAATATTATGATCATAGATTTAGAGCTGAAAGCCACCTAGTCCAAACTCCTCATGAGGAAACTGAGACCCAGAGGCATTAAGGGTCTTGCTCAGGGTCTCATAGTTTGTAAGTGACAGAGACAGGATTTGAACCCAGGTCCTCTGACCTCCAATCCAATGCTCTTTCCACTGCATGTATTTTTTTCAATTAATGGATACTCACAATTCAACTCTTATCATACATGAGTCTTAAATATTAAGAAGGAGTCACTTATTCTCCCAAAGGCAGAGAACTTGGGCTTTCAGATGAAGTTCAATACAATTTCCTGGCATTCAAGGACCTCCACAGTCTGGCTCAAATCTATCCTTTCTGCCTTATTTTCATAAATTCATTCTTCTTTTTAACAGACTAGACTACTATCTTTTTCTTTTTCTTATTCAGCCCTTTTCACACACTGTTCCCTGTGCCTAGAATCCCTCCCTCCTTGATATTTTGAGCTGGTATTTTTCACATCTTTTAAGGGCCAGCTTAAATGCTACCAACTCCAGGAATTATATCCTGGTCCTTCCAGTAGAATTGAATTGATCTGTAGGGGAAATATGATTTAACATGAGAAGGGGCCTTAAAGATTCATCTGGCCCAAACTCATCATTTTAGAGACAAATGAGGCCCAGAAATTACCTGCAAAGTAAACTTCCTTTTTAAAGGTAGATGGTCAGGGGGCGGCCAGGTAGCACAGCAAGAAAGAGCACCGGCCCCAGAGTCGGGATGACCTGGGATCGAAACCGGGCTCAGACACTTAGCACCCCCCCGAAACACCTGCCCGTGTAACCTTGAGCAAGTTACTTAACCCTGATTGCTTTAAAAAAAAAAGTTAGATGGTCAGTTCATTTCATTCTAATACTGAACGTGAAACACTGGACTGGTCAGGGTCAGGCCTGGCCTACAGCATTCAATGGTAATTGTCACTATTGAATCAGATAAATGCACTACTATTTTCAATCGCAGGAAGTTGTGATTAATTAAAATACATTTTTTATTAAGTTTTGTGATTAATTAAAAATTAATCTGCTGTGATTAATTTTAAAAAATCATTTAAAAGCATTACTAGATCTCCAAAGTGTTATAGTGTAGGAGTGTCAAACTCAAACATAAATGGGTCCCTGTGGGTTGCATATTGACTTAGAGGACCACAAATTAACATCAGAATTTTCTTATGTTTTTGGTTATTTTGTTAAACGTTTCCCAGTTACATTTTAATCTGGTTTCTGCTTCACCTGGTCATGGTAGGTGGCATGCAGGATGAGTTGGACATCACTGTTGCTGCAGATATCAAAGAGGGCCTTTGAAGCTGCGAAGGGCAGACATGTTCAGGTCCTGTCTCTGACACATATTGACTGTGTGACCTTGAGCAAGTCATTTTGCTTTTCGGTGCTCTAGGGCAGAGGTGTCACATTTGAGGCCCATAGGCCCAAGAGACCTGCAAAAATTCCACAGTGTGGTTAGAACCAGATTAAAACATAATTGAAAAATGTTTAGCAAAGTAAATAAGAATACAGTACAACATAGAGAATATTAATTTGCAGGGGATCTGGCTCTCACCTCCTCCAATTCATGTAAAAGGTGACTCTGAACAAACTTTGGAGCTACAGAACCCACAAAATGACACAGAGAAGCTAACCTCCCACTGAGGACAGCCTGGCAAGTGGCCAGCACAGCACTCTGGAAGCCGACCCCAGGCTTGCCCGAGGTTTTAGCCCCAGGGCGGGCCTGACCAGCCACTGGCTGGAGGGACTTCAGATCACCAGCAGCTGTGGCAGTTTCCAGAATTATCAACACATAGATGCTAAGGACACAGTGATAGGTCAGTGTAGTGTGGACTTTGTATCCAGTAGTTGGGAGTGTGGTCGGCATCTGCCCCCAGGGCGAGCTGGCCTGCAAATTGTAGGGGGACCAAGCGACCAGTCTGAGGGGTAATTACTCTTGCTTTAACCTACTTGGTTTGCGGTCTAGGGTGTAAGTCTTGGAGTGTGAGACCAGCTTGCCAGAGTGTGTGGAGGCTTCAGAGAGGGCACCCAACTAATGCCTTCGGCAGCTGAGAAAACCTGTGGCAAAAAGCCCAAAAGTCAAGTAATTGAGTGGCAACATGAGGAAATGAGGAAAGCAAAGTAAACAGAGCAACCCAACTTAACACTCCTATTTTGGGGACAAAAAGGATCAAACCATGGAACAGGAAGAAGACAGTGAAGTCAGAACTCCTGAACCAAAAGCTTCCAAGAAGAATATGAGCTGGTTACAGGCCATAGAGGAACTTAAGAAGGATTTTGAAAATCAGATAAGAGAAGTGGAGGAAAAATTGGGAAGAGAAATGAGAATGATCCAAGAAAATTATAAAATGAGAGTCAACAACCTGACTGAAGAAAATAATACCTTAAAAAATAGACTAACTCAAATGGCAAAAGAGGCTCAAAAAGGCAATGAGGAGAAAAATGCCTTAAAAAGTCGAATTTGCCAGATGGAAAAAGAATCCCAAAAGCTCACTGAAGAGAATCATTCTTTCAGAATTAGATTGGAGCAAACGGAAGCTAGTGATTTTATGAGAAATCAAGATAGTATTAAACAGATCCAAACAAATGAAAAAATAGAAGGTAATGTGAAATATCTCATTGGGAAAACCACTGATCTGGAAAATAGATCCAGGAGAGATCATTTAAAAATTACTGGATTACCTGAAAGCCATGATCCAAAAAAGAACCTAGAAATCATCCTTCAAGAAATTCTCAAGGGAAATTGCCCTGATGTTTTAGAACCAGAGAGCAAAATAGAGGTTGAAAAAATCCACCGATCACCTCCTGAAAAAGATCCCAAAAAGAAAACTCCTAGGAGAATGTTAATTTGTGGTTTTCTAAGTCAATGTGCAGCTGACAGGGAATCATTTCTATTTGAGTCTGACATTACTTCTCAAAGGTGTCTACCTGTATGGGCAGAGGGATTCCCTTATCCCAGTCCCTGCCCTACTGGATTCATATATCTAGCTTTTTGTCATTATCTCTTTTCTCAATCAGTAAGTGCATATGGTAGATGTATTAATTTGAGGAGTAGACCCTTTGCTGTCTGTCTTTTTTAATTTTTAAATTATTTTTTTTCTTTTTGGAGGGGAAAAGGTAGGGCAATTGGGTTTAAGTGACTTGCCCAAGGTCACAAGGCTAGTTTTTGTGTTAAGTGTCTGAGTCCAGATTTGGACTCAAGTCTTCCTGATTCCAGGGCCTATGCTCTATTCACTGTGCCACTTAACTGCCCCCAAGCTGTCTCTGTCTTTGATCATACTATTCCTCTTTCTCTGAAGGCTGCTTCTTTCCCGCCTGTCTCTCCATGTTCTTCTGTTTCTTCTGGTTCCCCCCTTTGGGACCCTTCTCCTAAGGCTAATGCTTGAGCTCTGTTTCTTCCTCTAAACCCACCACACTAATTTTCTGTACCTTGTAATTGGGCACTAATTACACTCTTCCTTCTCTTACTGTATAAATATTTTGTGGGATGGTGTCTTGTTTTCCCAACAACAGACATTTATTAAGCATGCACTCTATGTAGAGAACTATGCTGTCTGCCCTACAAGGAGGTACAAAATATAGAGAAGACAGGGTCCCTGCTTTTCTGTAAGGGAACTACACAAGTAGCTATTATATGCAAAATTCTGTTAAAAGGTAGAGAGGTATAAAACAAAGTGAAGTCTGAAGTAGAAGAGGTCATCAATCGCTTAGGAGCTCAGGAAAAACCTCCTGGAGGAGGAGACATTTGAGCTGGGCTTTAAAGGATTGATTATGTAGGAATGGAGTCAGCTTCTGCCTTGAAAAGAGTACTCTATTTGGAGTCAGAGGACCTGGGTTCAAATTCTGACTTTTTCCTTACTATTTGTGTAACCTTAGTCAGCTCACTTTTCTGTACTTCAGTTTCCTCATTTATAAAATGAATGAATTGGATAAGATTTCAGCTGTAAATCTAGTTTCTTCTCACCACTTACCTGGATTATTGCAGTAATTTTAGTTATTGTATTTATTGTTAAAAGTTATAATAAGCATTTATTAAGTACCTACTGTGTGCTAGGCTCTGCTAAGCACTTTATGAATATTATCTCATTTGATCCTCACAACAACCCTAGGAGAGAGGTGCTATTATTATTCTCATTTTACAGATGAAGAAACTGAGGCAGGTAGAGGTTTAGTGACCTGCTGGGGTCACACAGCTAAGTGTCTTGAGGCCAGAATGGAACCCATGTCTTCCTGACTCTTAAGTCCAAGGTTCTATCTTTGCTCCCCCTAAGTGCCTTTAGTCTCCTTATTGCTGTTTCCTTCTTCAAGTCTCTTCCCTTTCCAATTCATGCTCCGTGAAGGTGCCAAATCTATATTTCTAAAGCATAGATCGGACCATTCCACTTCCCTGTTCAGTAGTTTCCATTTGATCCCTGTTACCTCTGGGATCAAATACAGTGTCCTCTGATTGGCATTTAAAGCCCTTCACAACCTGGTCCCAACCTATCCTTTCTAGGTATATTATATATTCCCCTCTACATTCTATAGAGTTAAGCTGAACTGACCTCCTTGCACAGTGTTCCATCTCCCATTTTAATGGGCTATTCTAGATGCCCAGAATGTACTTCCTCCTCCCCTCTGCCTATCAGAATCTTTCAAGGCTGGTTAAATCCACTTCCTTACCTGAGACCTTTCTTGCTTTTTTTTAGCTTTTAAAAATTATTTACTTAATTTTTAATTTATGGAATAAAACAAGCATTTTCATAACAGTATAATAAAAGAAGATTGCACATGAAACTTCAAACCTATTGCGTACAACTTGCTATCCTTTTTATTTTTTAAAATGTTATTTATTTGTTTTTAGTTTTCAACATTGACTTCTTTTTTTTTGGTGAGGCAATTGGGGTTAAGTGACTTGCCCAAGGTCACACCGATAGTAAGTGTCAAGTATCTGAGGCTGAATTTGAACTCAGGTCCTCCTGACTCCAGGGCTAGTTCTCTATCCACTGCTCTACCTACATACCCCCAACATTCACTTATATAAGATCTTGAGGTTTACATTTTCTCCTCCCTCCGTTTCCCCCTCTCCAAGACAGTGTGCAATCTGACATAGACTATACAATCCTATTAAATATATTTCCACATTAGTCATGTTGTATAGAAGGATTAGAACAAAATGAAAAAGCTACCAGAAAGAAGAAACAAACAGAAAAAGAAAATCATATGCTTCCAGAACTTTCTTAGTCTCCCTAGTGATTAATTCCTCTCCCCTTCAATTATCTTGTGTTTTTTAAAAAAATTAATCAACAAATATTTATTAAGCACTAGTATATGGCACTGGAGGATATGAATGTGTACATGTTCATCTTCCCTGTTGGAATGTAAGCTCCTTGAAGGCAGGCCCTGTTTAACTTTTTTGTCTTTGTATCTCCAATACTTAACACAGTGCCTGGTATACAGAAGGAGCTTAATAGGTACTTGCTAATTAATTGATCTTCACTCCCTTTCATTCTTCTAGATCAGATCTTTACCCACTAGGGCATTTATAGCTTGAATTATCTTTCTTCCTCCATTTGTCTCCTTTTTTATGCCTCCACTTCATTTCTCCAAGAAGATTTTTCCTGTACCCTTGTCTACCTTGAAGTAGCCTGGTGTGGTAGGTGTTGGAGGGGTCTTGGAAGACCTGAGTCTCAAATTCCAGCTTGGACGCTTCCTAGTGTCCCAATCTCTCTGAAGAGAGCCTCAGTTTTGTGCTTAATGAAATGTGCACGGAAAGGAAAAATACCTATCTACCTCTCCGAGCCATACAGAATCCTCTTTCTAAATCTTACAGCAGTATAGAGAGGTGAATGATGATAACTCTTAATCTTGTTTTTAATGATAATCTTTTGTTTTTACATCACCTTAATTCCTGAATATATTGCTCTCTAACTTACCCACTTTGTAATTCTGTAACCCTCCTTTGTAATACAGATCTAAAAAGAAAGAAGAAAAAAAAGCAGTTTAACAAAATCAATTATCTCATCAAACTGCATATGACAGTACATGCATTATTCCCCACCCATAGCCTCTCACTTCTGCAAAGAAGGGAAGCAGGTGCATTTTCTTCAGCCTTCTCCCAGGTCATTAAATCACACAGCAGTGAATTATTATTATTATTAAAGACGCAGCACCAGGACCACCTCCTACCTGAAGTTCTTCCCTATTTTCCCACTTGTTAGTACATTTTCTCCTGGTGAAGCTACTTGGTATTTACTTTATAGTTTTTTTTTTTTTTGAGACAGTTGGGGTTAAGTGACTTGCCCAGAATCACACAGCTAGTAAGTGTCCAAGGCTCAATTTGAACTCAAGTCCTTCTGACTCCAGAGTTGGTGCTCTATCCACTGCACCACCTAATTGCCCCTACTTTATAGATTAAAAAATATCTTTATGCCTGTTGTTTTCCTCTGGGAGAATTTTAAGGTCCTTGAGGGCAGGACCATTTTTATTTTTGCTTTATATCCCTGTGCCTAGTACAGTTCCTGGCACATAGTAGGTACTTAATGAATGTTTGTTGAATTGAGCACCCCTTTAGTTTCTTTATTCCCTCTAACTTCTTTTTTTAGGATCCTTGTTTGATTCAGTCTCTCCTTGCTTCTCCAAGCTTGGGGGCATCTTGGCAACTTCCTGAGTGGTGTCTGATACACTCATTAAATAGTATGTACTCATTCCTTTTTGCTGTGTTATCGGCATTTAACACTCAAATAAAACAAAAACAAAAAAACCCCATCTTTTTAAAAAATTGACTAGATCTCCTGTGCAGGGAGCTTTCAATCATCTGCTTTTGCAATTGCCATTTATCTCCTTATAGGGTTGCCTACTTGCCCAGGGTCTCACAACAGTACATGTTGGAGATAGAACTTGAATTTGGGTCTCCTGGCTCTGAGTCTGCCTCTCTCTCCAGGACACCATGGATAGCTTCTCTGGGCTCCCTAAGAATGGCATGATATGTTTGCATTCAGTGGATATCATTGAGAGCTCTGTGTAGCATCTTCATTTGAGACAAATGTCTGAAAAGTCCAAAACTCCTAGAGGATTTGTGCTTTCTCTGGGATATCATTGTGGCTTTTGACTTCTTTGCTTTTAGACACTCTTCTCAGTTGGAAACTCCGACTTGGCTGTAAGGAAGAGGGAAGGGAGTTTAAAGTTTGTGATTGCCCATATATCACATTCTGTTTCCAGTCTCTGTGCACAGAGCTCTCCTATCTCTTTGCATAGGGTTTCCCCCATACCTGGAATGCTCTCTCTCTCTCTCTCTCCAAGTTCCCTGGACAGTTTTGATCTGAATGATATTAGATCATAAATGTATCTATTACAGAATGTGACAAACTCAAGTGCAACCTTGAAGGTAGGAAGGACCTTTCTTGGTGCCCTCAGTTGCTAGTACTCTACCCCAATATTTTGTATTCATTTTGAATTTGCTTTTATGTGTCAATATTGTTTCTTCCTAATAGAATATAAACTCTTTGAGGGCAAGGTCTGTTTCATTTTGATCCTTTCATCATCAGTGCCTAGTATGATGCCTGGCATAGGAGGTAGCTTAAACACTTGTTGAATTATGTTGAATTGAATCTAAGGAGGGATTGTTCTTTTATACACACCAAAATAGTTTAAGGACCCCTGATTTCATCAGTGTGCCTACCATTTTCATCAGTGAGGACTGGGACCTCTCTTTCATCTGCAGCCCAAAGGTTCATCTTTTGGAGGTTCAGCCTATGGTGATGAGCCAAGTTTTTCCTTTGGTCCTTGGAAGGCATGTTCAATCATAGCCCATTTAGAACTGAAGAATTTAGAGATCGTCTAATCCAAACTCCTTGATCTGTTTTACAGATGAGGAGACTGAGGCAGAGGGAGGGGAAGTTGTTTGTTTAAAGTCACATTGGTAGTAAGTGGCAAACCCAGGACCTGAACTCAGGTGTTAGAGGGGTCATGGAAGACCTGAGCATGACACCAAAGCCTATTCCAACCTGATTGGGACTTGCCAGAGCTCGTGTCAGGTTCCCTCCTTGCCACAATGGGGCAATAGAATGTGATGTTGTTGGAATTACTAATTCATAATAATAAAAAATAATTACTCTCTGCTGGTATAGGTCTTCTATGAGTCCTCTGGGCTGGGCAGGCCTGAGTGAATAAATAGGGAAGGGTTCAGAAGGTGTAGTCAAGGACTTGACTGTTATTGGCCATGTGGCACAGATTAATCACCAAGAAACCCAGTACTTCCCCAGGAACACACACACACACACACACCCCACAAAGAAACAAAGCATAGACACCAGGGAAAATTAGCCAGGAAAATCAAATGCCCAGGTGGCTAGATGGCACAGTGTGAGGCTCAGAGTCACGAAGTTGTTGTTCACTCATTTTTACATATCTGACTCTGTGACCCTGTTTGGGATTTTCTTGGCAAAGATACTGGAGTAGTTTGTCATGTTCTTTGTCAGCTCATTTTACAGATGAGGAAACTGAGGCAAAAAGGGTTAAGTAGCTTGCCTAGGGTTACACAGTTAATAAGTATCTGAGACCAGATTTGAACTCAAGAAGCAAATCCAACTTAGATATTTGCTAGCTAGGTGACCCTGGGCAAGTCACTTAACCTCCATCTATCTCAGTTTCCTCAGCTGTAAAATGGGGATAATAATAGCAGTTCCCTTGTTTGTTGTGAGGATTAAATGAAATAACATTTGTGAAGTGTTTAGCACAATGCCAGGTGCTGTCATAAATGCTTATTCCCTTCCTTTCCTTTCCCTGCTGTATAGAGGACCAAAAGTATTCCCATTATCCCCTCTGCAATCCCACACTGGGGAGGAAGGGTAGCCCCTTTTCAGGGCTATCTGTAAGAATGTCACTTTCCTTCTCAATGGCCTTAACTGCCCTGCCTCTCTGGCTAACTGACCTTTACAGTTTGAGAAGTGTTTATACATCCCTTATCTCTATGACTCATGGGATTTTTAAGGGCAAAAGGGACCTCAGAGATTATCTGGTCCAGCCCTCTCCTTGACAGAAGGGAAAACTCAAACTTGGAGAGGAAGTGACTTGGCCCAAGGTCTAACACCTAGCTCATTTGAGCCTCTGCTGGATAGGGATTGCTATCCCTAATTTATAGAAAGGGAGACCAAGGTTTAAAGGTATCAAATGACTTGTTCAGTCATACAACTAATAAAGAGAGGAGCCTATATTGCAACCCACTGCTTTTTTTTCTTCTAACTACACTATAGTGTCTTATATGTGCCTGCTAGGCATAAAGGGGTGGGAGGGGGGTAGGGACAAGATAGAAGAAGAATACATGTTACCCAACCACATGGACCTTATGGTCTAATTGGAGGGGGGGGAATGGGGAGAAACACATATACAAGTGAGTGAACGAGAAAGCTTATAATAAAGTGTTAAATTTTGAGGGTCAGTCAATGAGAGAAGATATGAAGATGATGGTGGGAGGCATTGATGGGGCTTTGATTTATACAAATGTAGAGGTAAGAAAGGGGCCTTTTTTTCTTATAGATAAAGAATCATGGGGAATGGGTTATCCTCTCTTACAGATTTTGAAGTCTATGAAATCAGGAAGGTATTTGGTAAATACTTGTTCATTAGAATGGATTAGAACCTAGGGACCTCCTGATCCTCTGTTTCTTATCATTGCTAACAACAACAAGCCATTGATTATGAGGCAGTATGGTATAAAGAAAGAGTCTTAAGATCTGGGTTCCAGTCATGCTTCTAATACCAAATGTATGACCCTGAAGAACTCTGAAACTCGATTTCCTTAATTGTAATATTTGCATCAACCTGTTATGAAAAATTTTTTTAAAAATAGGTTATGAAAAAGTTCTGTGTGAGGCTGGAAATACCATAGCAATGGAGATTGTTATTTATTGAATGCCATTTACATATGGGATACTGTTAAAAGTTGGTGGCTTCTTGTCTATTCCTGACCACAATTATTTGATAAGCCATAACTTAGTCCTTACTTTGGGCAACTACATGGCACAGTGGATAGAGTGCTGGCCCCAAGTCAAGAAGACTCATCTTCCTGAGTTCAAATCTGGCCTCAGACACTTACTAGCTGAGTGATCCTGGGCAAGTCACTTAACACTGTTTGCCTCAGTTTCCTCATCTATAAAAGTGAGCTGGAGAAAGGAATAGAAAACCACTCCAGTACTTTTGCCAAGAAAATCCCAAATGGGGTCATGAAGAATCAGACACAACTGAAAATACCTGAACAAAAACAAGTCCTTGCTTCTTATTCCCTACCTTCTGAACCCCTGGCCTGTATCCTAAGGCTGGATCCCTGAGTAACCCTTTGGCCTCTTGCCTTCAGTATTTTCCTCTGAGCCCCAGCTCCAGCCTGCCTAGCACATCTTTCCTGGTCCCAGTCATTCCAGCTTCCCCCTGCGGAGCTGCTGCTGAGATCTGGCTTGATGCAGTTAGTGTCCTCTTGTGGTTAGACTGTGGTGCCTGCCTCCCCGTCTCTGTGTGGAGGATGGGATGCTGTTCTGGTCCATTAGACCCATTACAAGGCCCAATTAGGAAGTGTTGTGTTTGCAGCTCAGTGACCCATCAGATTGTAACAGCTCATTTTAGATCTCTTTTTAGCATAATTAAATACCTTACTTAACCCATCAAGGCCAACTGTCTGTGAAATTACTTCTTTTTAAAAAACAAAACCTTGTTTCTTTTTTTTTCTAAAAAAGGCAAAATATTTCCCTTTATTGTAATTCAGATTTAGTGAGAGCCAGTGTGATGCCATAGAGCGCTGGGCTTGGAATCCGGACCTGGGTGAATTTGAGCTTAATCTGAGCTCTGCCACTTATTTATTACTTGGCTGATCTTGGGCAAGTCATTTCCTTTCTCTATTTCCTCATCTGCAATATGAGGGCTTTTAATGAATCTAGCTCCCAGGTTTCCTCCAGCCCTAAATCTTATTATGATCATGTGATCACAGACCATGCAACTGAGTTCTTTGTAGTGTGTGCTTGAACGCTTGCTGTTTCTCTCTTTTTTAAATTTAAATTTTTTAATTTTTTTGCTTTTTGGAGGGGAAAGGTAGGGCAATTGGGGTTAAGTGACTTGCCCAAGGTCACATGGCTAGTAACATTCTTTCACTTGGTGACCTCATCAGATTGTCATCTCTATGAGATCACACAGATTTATTTATTTGAGGCAGTTTGGGTGAAGTCATTTGTCTGGGGTCACACAGCTAGTGTCTGAGGCTGGTTTTGAACTCAGGTTCTCCAGACTCCAGGGCTGATGCCACCTAGCTGCCCCTAGATTTATATATCTTACCTCTAATTTCCCTACTGAGCTCTAGTCCCACATCATGAAATTGCCAAATCTTGTCATTTTCTACCCCCATAACAGCGCTTACATCTGTCTCTCCTCTCTGTTGTTGTTCAGTAGTTTCAGTTGTGTCTGACTCTTTGTGACCCCATCTCTGTCCATGGAATTTTTCTTGGCAAAGATACTGGAGTGGTTTGCCATTTCCTTTTCCAGTGGCAAACAGTAGTTAAGTGACTTGCCCAGGGTCACACAGTTAGAAAGTTTCTGAGGCTGGATTTGAACTCAGATCTTCCTGACTCCAAGCCCAGTGCTCTATCCACTGTACCATCTAGTTGCGTTCAGGGCCTTATTATCTCTCACTGTTTCAATGACCTCCTGCTTGGTTTCTCTGTCTCAATTTATTCTCCCTTCTCTAATAATGTCTCATATAGATGCCAAAGTGATTTTCTTAAAACTCAACTCTAACCATGTCACTTCCGTAATCAATGACTCCCCATTGCCTCTAGGATCAGATATTGTTTCATCATTGTCTCTGCTTTTCAATTTCTATTTTGTGTAACTTTTATAATGTGCCTAATTATTAGTACCAATCATACATGTATATAACTTTTAAATAAGTCAAAAGACAGATATTGGGTGTTTGTGTAAAACACATTTTGATGTGATCATTGGGGTGGAGCCCATTGTGCCTAGGTGATTTCTAAGGTCCCTTATAGCTGTTGATTCTATAAAGTATTATAATTTTCTGTGTATCCATCTTATAACCCACATAGAAAATGCTCCAAAATCTTGCCTCAACCCACCTTCATTGTCTCATTTCACCCACTTTTACATCCCAGCCAAATCAGAAATTTATTTTCCTACAATCTTGACCCTCCCTCCTCTGCTTCTACAAATTCACAAATGCTTTCCCTACGTCCTCAATACATTCCATTTCCTCATCTCCTGTGGAAATCCTTTTCTCCTTTTAAAACCTTGACTCAGTTGCTACCTTCCTCATGGTCACTCACTTTTCTATTGCTCAGTCTTGGTTCTGGCTTCTTCTCTTTTGCTAAATTAATGTCTTATCTTACTGACCACCTGACTTATGTGGGGAGATAGATCTTTTGGCAGAGAGGCTATTGCTGAATATTCAGTGTAAGAATTTACACTGCAGAAATCCATAATAATTACAAATCCAGGTTTGATTTATTTAAAAATATTTTAATGGTATTTTATTTTTTCAATTATATGTGAAGATGTCTATTTTTACAAAACTTTGAGTTCCGAATTTTTCTCCCCCCCTCCATCCTCTTCCTAAAACAGTAAGCAATTTGATGGAGGTTTTATATGTACAATAATTTAAAACAATTTCCATATTAGTCACAGTTGTAAAAGAAGAAGCAGACTAAAAGGAAAAAAAATACAAAAAAAAAAACAGAGAAAGTGAAAATAGTATGCTTCAATCTGTGTTCAGGCTCCATCAGTTCTTTCTCTGGAGAAATTTCCATCATGAAAGCATTTTCCATCATGAGTCTTTGTAATTGTCTTAGATCACTGTATTGCTGAGAAGAGCTAAGTCATTCATAGTTGATTCTCACCTAATGTTGCTGTTACTGTGTGCAATGTTTTCTTGGTTCTGCTCATTTTACTTTGCATCAGTTCATGTAAGTCTTTCCAGGCTTTTTTCTGAAACCTGCCTTCTCATCATTTTTTATTGCACAATAGTATTCCATTATATTCATATACTACAACATGTTCAGCCATTCCCCAATTGATGGGGATCCCCTCAATTTCCAATTTTTCAGGCTGATTTATTGTTTTGTTGATTGTCTAGACTTGAGAAAGTTCTAATATACAGATTAAAGTTTAAAGTATGTGCTTAAGTTTTCCCTTTTAGAAATTCTGGTTGTTAAACAATTACTAGCACACCTGTGGGTATCACTGAAGGCTCTATGCCTTTACTTTTCTCTAACTTAAACTTGATCTTTTAGGTTCATACATTAGGACTCAAAGGGACCTCACAGGTTATTTAGTTCAGGGCCCTTGTTTTAAAGTTAAGGAAACTGAGGAGCAACTACATCTAACCTGAATACAGGTGAAGGCACTGTTTAGACTCTGGAGGAGAACCAGGGTGGTGAATAGACTGGAGATTGTAACATGTGAAGATTAGTTGGAGAAATTGGAGATATTTAGCCTAGAAAAGAGATGACTTGGAGGGATGGGATAGCTTTCTTCAAGTATCCAAAAAGTTTTCAGCACAGCCAGGTGGTGTGGAGTCAGGAAGACTCAGTTTCCTGAGTTCAAATCCAGCCTCAGATACTTAGTAACTGTGTGACCCTGGACAAGTCACTTAACCTTGTTTGACTCAGTTCCGCTCATCTGTAAGATGAGTTGGAGAAGAAAATGGCAAACTACTCCAATATCTTTTTTTTCTTTTTGGAGGGCAATTGGGGTTAAGTGACTTGCCCAAAGTCACATGGCTAGTAATTGTGTCAAGTGTCTGAGGCCAGATTTGAACTCAGGTCCTCCTGACTCCAGGGCTGATGCTCTATTCACTGTGCCACCTAGCCACCCCTGACCACTCCAATATCTTTGCCAAGAAAACCCCAAATGGAGTCACGAAGAGTCGGATGTGACTGAACAAAAAAAGTTTTCACAGAGATAGAATCAGATTTGTTCTGCCTTACTGTAGAGGGCAGGATGAAGAGCAAAAAGGTAGCTGCAGAGATGAAGATTTTGGCTCAGAGTAAGAAAAAAAAAAACCCCTTCCTAACAGATTTGTTCAAAATTGGAACGGGTGCCTCAGGAAGATAGAGTGAGAGCTGGAAGGAACCTCAAAGGATATGTAGTCTGGTGGTTCTCAAACTTTTTGGTCTCGGGACCCTTTCTTAAAAATTGAGGACCTCCAAAAGTCCTTGGGTTTGTGGGTTATCTATTGATAATGACCATATTAGAAATCAAAACTGATAAACATTTATTTAAAATAAATATAAGTGAATTTATTTTAAAAAATAAACACATTCCATGTTAGCACAAATAACATATTTTTATGAAAACAACTTCCAAAACAAAAAAATATTTAGTGAGAAAAGTGGCATCATTTTACATATTTTTGCAAATCTCTTCCTGTTTGGCTTAATAGAAGACAGCTGGATTCTGATATCTGTTTCTGAAGTCAATCTGTTGTGATATGTTGAAGTATGCAAAGAAAATCTGGCATCGATACAGGTAGTCAGTCAGTCAGTCAACTTTTATTAAGCACCAACTTATATACCAGGCACTGTATTAACCATTGGGGTACAGAGAAAGGTCAAAGATACTCCCTGGCTTCAAGGAGTTCAGTCTAGTGAGGGAGAGAACATGCAAACAGCTATGTATATATGGGATAAATTTGAAATAACATGTAGCTGGAAAAGGGAGGACTATTTTAATAGGCAAATAATGACTTAGTGTTATTATGACATAACAACCCCCTGAAAGTGTCTCAGGGAACCCCCAGTGGTCTGCAGATCACATTTTGATAACCATTGCTTGGTCTATTCCTTTATTTTATAGATGAGGAAACTGAGGTCCAGAAGGGGTGCTTTGTCCAAGGTCACCCAGTGAGTTAGTTCCCCATCACTGAGGGTCTGCAAGCAGGTACCTTTTATAAATGACATTACTATAAATGACATATGATTCCTAGGTTCTAATGTCACTTCTGCCACCAGATCCTTTTTTGACCTCCAGCAAATCACTTCCCTTGGTCTCAGTTTCTCCAACTGTTAGGGTTATGGTAGAAATGATTCCTATTCAATTATGAGTTGGACTAGTTGCTTTTCCAGCTGTGGTTTTGAGATTCTGTAGTTGTTTGGCTTTGGGTTCCTAGAGGAGGAATCCCATGGAGGGCCTCTCAAGCTTGGTCTTCTTTCTGGGCTGACCACTTTCCCCCAGGGACTGGGGCCTGAAAGGGAGAGGCCCACATTCTATTGTTTCAGACTTCCCCCTCAGCCCGACTCATGGGGAGGCCCCAGGCTGGCGCCTTGGGGGAGGTTTGCCAGCCAGGGGAGGCCTGAGTGAAACCAACTGGCCAGATCCTCTGATGGACAGACGACAGACAAGCAGTTTCAGTCCCGAGAGGCCTCGTTCCTTCTGTAAACAAACCCAGGGGCCTCCTCCCTGATTATGTGGAGAGACATTGACACCAGTGATTAATTTGGGGGAGGAGGAGATGGGCAGAAGGAAATGACCCAAACAGTTTCTAAGAGGGAGGGAGAGAGAGCTGTGGGAGATAACTTTTCCCCTCTCTTCCAAGTGGACTCCTTTGGAGCTGCAGAAGTGGCAGAAAAGGCTGGAAGATTTGTTTCTAGGGGTCTCAGCCACAGGGCAGAGGCCTGATATTAGGGGAGGGCTGGCTCCTGTCAAGGAAGATGCATGGATAATGGGAGTATATGAGGGCCTGAGGCCTCAGGTTTCTGTTGCTTCTTAAAACACCAGGTGTTGCCTGGTCTTTAGGAAAGGACTTGGTGTTTGGAATTTTTCACTTCCTCTTCTGACTCTATTAACTGTGGGGTTGAGGGTGGGAGGGGGTGTTAGTAGAGAGAGGAAGGGAGGTCCTTTTGGGAATCTTTGTAGCTAGACCCTGAATCTAATATTATCCATAAGTTATGGACCCCAGAATTTAACATAATTCTCCAGATGAGAACTAGAAGGGCTGAGTAGAGGGTTGCTATTGTCTGCTTATTTCTCTCTCAATGTAGTCAAATTAATCATAATTAGTCATAATTAAAAAAAGATCAAATTAATTTTTAAAATTGCTATAGAGCTTCACTGACTCATTGAACTTGATGTCCAGTATAACCCTTAGGGCAGATAAGGTGACTTAGTGAATGGGACCTGAGTTCAAATTTGGCCTCAGACACTTACTAGCTCCAAGACCCTGGGCAAGTCACTTTACACTGTTTGCCTCAGTTTCCTCATCTGTAAAATGAGCTGAAGAAGGAAATGGTAAACCGCTCCAGTACCTTTGCCAAGAAAACCTCAAATGGGGTCACAAAGAGTTGGAACAACAAAGTTCTCAGTCAGATTGATGTCTAACCATGTCTTCCCTATCTTCTACTTGCAAAGTCAATTTTTTTTTGTATTCAAGTGAGACTTTACATTATCCCTAGTGAATTTCACTTGGTTTGTTAGCTTTTCCTCAGTTAGCTTTTCATCATCCATAAATCTGATGAGCATACCACTTATGCCTTTATCTCTAGTCTTTGATAAAAATGCTGAAAACAGTCTTGAACAGAAGATCTCTGGAATACCCCCCTAGAGACCTCCTACCACATTCATTTGGAAACATTAACAATGAGTCTTTGAGCTCAGCTATCCAACCAGTTCTGAATTTATCTAATTGTTTTCTCATTTTGTCTTTTCTCCATAAGTATAGCACAAGATACTTTATCAAAGGTTTGCTAAAATCTAAGTAGTTATATTTGTAGCATTCTCTTAGTCTATCAGTACAATAACCCCAGAGCAGCTAGTTGGTGTAATGGCTAGGGTCCTGGCCCTGGGGTCCGGAGGAACTGAGTTCAGATTTGACCTGACATTTACTAGCTGAGTGACTCTGGGCAAGTCATTTAACCCTATTTGCCTCAGTTTCCTCATCTGGAAAATGAGCTGGAGAAGGAAATGACAAACCACTCCAGTATCTTTTCCAAGAAAACCCCAAATGTTCAGTCAGATGTGACTGAACAACAGCAAAATAGTAACCCTGTCAAGAAAGGAAATGAGATTAGTTTGGCATGGCCTATTCTTGATGAATCTGTGATCACTTTTTATTATCTGCTTCCCTTCCTAGATGTTTATCAACGATCTTATAATGATCCTTCCTAAAAATTTCCCAGGAATTGAAGTCAAATTAACCGACCTATAGGTTACCAACTCTTTTCTCTTCCCTTTTTTGAAAGTCAAGACAACATTGGCCCTTCTCCAGTGTTGTGGTATCTCTCCCATTCTCCACAGTCTTTCCAACATTACTGACAGTGGCTCAACAATCATTCTCTACCAGATCTTGGCATACTATCTCCTTAATTATCTTGGCCATCAACTTCCAGTTAGCCAATATGGTCCTGCCATTTCAAGGGCAAAGGTCATTCCCTTTGTGTGAACAAAAGATCTGTATGTTTTAATGGGCTGCAACCTCAAGATTGAGTCAACAATATGACATGGAAACCAGAAAAAATAAATGCTTCTAGGTCCCCTAAGGGAGGAAAAAATGTACAGAACAAGGTGGGTTTTATTATCACTGTATTCTGTCTTACTTGTGTTATACATGGAGCAAAGTCTTTAGTTCTGTATCACTCTGTAACATGGACATGGAAAAAAACTCAAGAGATTGTGGAGCCAGGCAACCAAGATGATGAAAGCACTGAAGACAGTTATAAAAGGGTCAAGTGAAGGGACTGGAAATATTTAGCCTGGAGAAGGGAAGCCAGGGAAGGGAGTGTAAGCAGTTGAGCTGGATTTCAAATCTGTGCTGTTTCCAGCTTAGGAAACACTCAGTTTTATAGTTAGCTTGGTATGATGGGTCAGTGGGAGAATGTCTATTAAATACTGTTAAAAATCTTATAGTGCTGTTTAAACATCAACTGATCTTTTAATGTCACCCAAGGCCCTGGGAGGAGAGAGGACTTGCTCAAGGTATTGTTTGCCCTCTCTGTACTCTCTGTGTCTCTCTCTCTGTGTCTATCTGTCTCTGTCTTTCTGTCTCTCTCTTTACCTTTCTCTTTTTCACTACCTTTCCATCAGCCTATCTATATGCCTTTCTGTCTGCCTATATACCTGTTTAGTTTCTTCACCTAAAAAAGATGGGGTAATATCACTTACTTCATGGGGTTGTTTTAAAGTTCTAAGAAGAATGGGAAACTGCAGAAAAATACACAGCTGCCTCTGCGTGGAGCCAGCATTGTGCTGAATGAAGAGTTATGGGACCTCGGTTAAAATCCTGTCTATGCTACTTGTTACAGTGGATAGAATGCCAGACCTGAAGTCAGGAAGACCTGAGTTCAAATATGACCTCAGATACTTACTAGCTTTGTGACCCTGGCCAAGTCACATAACTTCCAGCTGCCTCATTTTTGTCAATTGTAACATAGAGATAACTCCCTCCCAGAGTTGTTGTGAGGATCAAGTAAGATAATAATTATAAAGCACTTAGCACAATGCCTGGCACATAGTAGGTAGGTACTTAATAAATGCTTGTTTCCTTTTTCCCTACTTGGAAAGAAAAAACATTTCCAAAGCACTTACTATGTGCCAAGCTCTGTAGATACACATAGTCCTTACTTTCTTTTTTTTTTTTTCCCCAAGGAGGGAAGGCAAGTCAATTGGGGTTAAGTGACTTGCCCAAAGTCACGAAGCTAGCCTGAGGTGAAATTTGAACTCAGGTCCTCCTAGCTGCCCCAACAGTCCTTACTTTCAAAGAGCTCTCTTTCTAATTAAAGGAGCCAACACACACACACACACACATAGCAGGGTTCTGCTACTTACATAATATTGAGCAAGTAATTTAACCTCCCTGGGATTCAGTGTCTTTACCTGTAAAACAGAGGGGTTGGGGAAATATATGTCCCCTCAATCCCTTCCAGTCCAAGGTCTACGATTCTCTGTTTTCCTGTGATCCTATGTGTAAGGTGGCATTCCATTAAATTCCAGCAGCGCCAACACTTAGAATGTTTATGACAATGACAACTGTCTTCCCATCTTCCTTTCTCTCCCCATCCCACCCCTCCAGCTGTCCCCTCCCCCATTCTCCTGGGATGAATATTTGTTTATGTACTTAGATCCAGCCCTAGGCAAACCTGATCTCTTGGTCCTATGCACAGGGTAATTGAACTTCGGGTAGGCCTGCTGGGCAGCCCTGAGAATCCTCTCTAATCTGTGGATTGTTCAGAGGAGCGGGTTAGGGCCTGTCCCTTGTCGTCGTTATATTTGAGTGCCCCTAAATGTGTCGTAGATTACTTTTATTTTCTGCTATGACACCTCGCTATGAGGAAGGATGTCCCTGGAGTATCTTAAAAGACAACTCCTATTAAAGAGAAAAGGAGTTAAGCAAAATGCAGGCGGTAGATCTCACAGCAAGGGAGGCAGATAACATAGAGCTGTTATGTGGAAGGTTTAATTGGAAGGGGAGATGGGGCTCATGGCCCGAGAGTCCAAGGTGTGGTTCCACTCCAAGGGTTTCGTTTGGCAGACTAAATAAATAACAGTCTTTGGGAAGAGAGGAAGAGGGAGCAAGTCCTTTAGAACTGAGAGGTCTCAGGATGAGTAGACTTCAGGGGAAATGGTAAATAAAATAGGAGATCATAGAGCCATTTGGCAGACTGGTAGAAACCATGAGAGTCTGTCAGGACCATTCCAGAAAGAGAATCTTAGTCCTTTTCTGACCTCAAGGAGTAAATGAATCATAGAAAATATGAAACCTGGAGGGGACCTTAGAACACAGAACAGAGAGTGTCAGAGCTGGGAGGGACTTGAGAATAGATCACAGCATAGAATGCCAGACCTGGAAAGAGCTTTGGAATGGGGAAACTGAATAATTGCCCATATTTATACAGTACTTTAAAAAAAGATTGTGTGAGCTTGCAGGATTGTAGATCAAGGGCTGTAAGAGACCTCAGAGGTCACTTAGTCCAACCTCTTTCTTTTACAGGTGAGGAAACTGAGACTCAGGGAGATTTGCCCAAGGTCACATAAATTGTAAGCATCAGAGATAAGATTTTAATTTTCCCTTCCTGACTCCACTGCTATACTAGGAACTTAATAAATTCTTATTTCCTTCCTTCCTTCTTTCCTGTCCATTGGCACTGTGCTATGCTGTCTCCCAAAAGAGTTAGCTTCATCATCATTAATACCTGGCTTTAAATCTTGCCTCTGGCTATACTGGTTATGTGACCTTGGATAAGTCATTTAATAATCCCTTGATGCCCCAGTCTACTCTTCTCTCAGGATACATATTTCAGAACACCTGCAGATATGCTATAGTAAAAGGAGTTTCCTCCTGAGTCTGGGAGGGAAAAAGGTTTTCAAAATGCTCTATGGATGTTTTCTCATTAGTTCCACAACAAGTCTGTACAATAGGTGCTATGGTGGTTCCTTTTCTTTTTTTTTTTTCTTTTTTATTTTTTGGAGGGCAATTGGGGTTGTGACTTGCCCAAGGTCACTTGGCCAGTAAGTGTTAAGTGTCTGAAGCCCGATTTGAGCTCAGGTCCTCCTGACTCCAGGGCTGGTGCTCTATTCACTGCACCACCTAGTTGCCCCAATGGTTCATTTTCTACCAATGAATAAACTGAGGCTTAAGTAAATTAGGTGACTTTTTCAGTGTCACTCAGCTTCTAAGCATTTGCGGTGATTTTCAAACCCAGACTCCATGTCTACTGATATCAAACTCATGGCCAGCAAAAATCCTGTTTGGGGCCAAACCAGATAAAAATGTAATTGGGAAATGTTTAACAAAATAAACAAAAACACAATACAACATATATAATGTTAATTTGTGCTTTTCTAAGCCAGTATGCAGCTGGGAGGGATCTGCTGAATTGACTCAAGTTCACTACAATGCTTTGAGCTGAAAGAGATTTCAGAGCATAAAACAGAGAATTTCAGAGCAGAAGGAATCTTTGAGGACCTACATATAGAACTCCAGAAGTGGAAGGCACTTGAGAACATGGAATTTTAGAGATGGAAGGAACTTTAGGATAATCTAATCCAACTCCTTCACCTGGCATTTGGGGAAACCGAGTCTCAAAGAGGGAGAAGTGACTGTCAAGTTAGCAGAGGAAGTGAGTAGGAGAGGCAGTTTCTAAACTCTTATCTTTTGGCTAAGTACCGTGGTCTTCCACTACATTTCTCATATCTAGTCTAACCTCCTTATGTAGTAGATGGGGAGACTTGAGACCCAGAGCAGGGAGAGATTTGTTTGAGATTGAGTGGCCATAAACCTGATGGATATTGAACTCCCTTTCTGAGAATCTGCTGAGCAGAAAACCACCCACTTTACTCTCTGACATTCTTCTAGATATGCCCAAGGTTCTCAGTTATTGTTGCTGCTCAGCCTTTTCAGTCATGTTCAACTCTTCAGGACCCCATTTGGGGTTTTCTGGGCAAAGATACTGGAGTGGTTTGCCATTTCCTTTTCCTGGTTCATTTTATAAATGAGACAACTGAGGCAGACAGGGTTAAGTGACTTATCCAGGGTCACACAGCCAGTAAGTGTCTGAGGCTGGGTTGGAACTCAGAAAGATGAGTCTTCCTAACTCCAGGCTGGGCACTCTATCCATTGTGCCACCCAGCTGCCCCCAAGGTCCTTATTTGTTCTGTAGATCACCTGTAAATATTCTGTATTCCTACTCCCAAGTTGTTCACCTCTCCAAAAGCTCTTGGATAGTTGTGGGCATAGAGACTTTAAGGGTGAATTAGACCCAGGATGCCTAGTCCTTAGTGGAAGGTGTTGGCTAATGCCTATCCCCCAAGATTGAGAAAGTAGTTGGTAATGTTCACATAATTACAATGACATTGTCGATGTTAAACGATTCCTCTGCCTGGGAGAACATTACCAGTCATTACCTCCTGCTTCTGGGGTGAACTTATTCTTGGATTTGGACAGAGTAGTTTTTTTTTTGTCCAAATAGTAATTAGTTATCTTTTAATTCTGCACCTGGAGATCCCAGGGAATGAAAAGAGTAGGTAGAATCATAATGGCACTCCAGAAAATAATGACAGTTCATTTCTATAATACCGCAAAGTTAAGAAAATGTTTTCTCAAGAAACTGTGAGAATCATAGAGTTTAGCAGAAGGCACCTTAGGGATTAGGTAACTGCAACCTCTTCATTCTACAGGCTCGGGGGCATGAAATGTCTTGTCCTAACCCACAAAGGTAGTGAGAGGCAGAGGTAGGATTTGAAATGAAACCCCTTGACTCTACATTCAATGCCCTTTCCTCTCAACCACACTGTCTTCCTTATTAAGTATGATTGATTCTCCTCATTTTACAAATGAGGATACTGATTCTCGGAGAAGTAAGTGAGATTTGCTAATGGATTTTCCCACTCCCTTCCACTTTTTTTTGAAATTAAATACTTCCATCTCAATAAGCCTGTGATTTTTTTTTTTTACGAAGAGGTCTCTTGCTTTCTTCCTGGTTCTCCCACAAGTCCCAGAATGCTGGGACCTGAGTTCTAATGTGCTGAGCTGGAAATCAATCAGCTTAAAAAATAGTCCAGTGATGAAAGTAATGGGAGTTGTTATTGCACCCCTTTTTAGTTGAAGAGACAGGTTCAGTGAAGGAAAATGACTTAGCTAGGGTCACATGGCTAGCAAGTAGTGGAACTGGTAGTCAAACCTAGTTTTCCTTCTTATTGTTGGATTTACTTAATCAAATGAGTCTTTTTGCTATGCAACTGTACATCTCACAAACACTGCCCTTTTAAGATAAACCAATAATAGTTTTGTCTTTGGGTGATACAGTGGATAGAGTGCTGAGCCTGGAGTCACAAAGACCTGAGTTCAAATCCAGATTCATATACTTACTAACTGTATTACTCTGGGCAATTCACTTGACCTTTGTGTACCTCAGTTTCCTCAATTGTAAAATGGAGATAATAATAGTACCTACCTCATAGGGTTATTGGGAGGATCAAATAAGATAATATTTATAAAGCACTTATCACATAGTAGGTGCTTATAAATAATGGTTTTCTTCTTTCCTATCCTTTTGAAATTAATTTCACTTCAATATCCATTTATTAAACACTGACACTGTGTAGAGTGGTTGAGAACTTTGTCCTTTTCTGACCTCCAGTAGAGAATGAACACTAGGACATGAGAGCTGGGAGGGACCTTAGAGCATAGAACACAGAATGTAGAGTGTCAGAGCTGGGAGGATCACAGCATAGAATGCCAGGCCTGGAAAGAACTTTAGAATGTGGAAACTGAATAATAGCCCACAATTACATAGTACTTTAAAGAGAGATTTGTGATGTGGAGGATACTGTCCCTAGGATCACAGATCAGGAGCCGGTAGAGACCTCCGAGGTCATCCAGTCCAACCCCTTTCTTTTATACATGAAGAAACTGAGACTTAGGAAGGGAGATGTAACATTGACCTGCAAGACTTAGACCCTGCCTTAATGGGACTTATTGGGAGATGAATCTTAAAGGGGACCCAGGTTGAAGATGATGCCCGTGGAGGGTCTTTTGAGTCCACACGTGGATCTTAGTCTTTCCATGAACTCAATATCTTTCTTCATCATCATAACCTTATTCTTCTCATCTTTTTTTTTTTTTTGGATGGGACTCAGAAATGATCCTGGGACAAGTAGATATCCTGTAACTAGGCTTTCATATTGTTATTTTTGAGGATAAAAACTAATGTATGTGAATATACCTTGAAAGGTAGAAAGTACAATATATGAGAGCCAGTATAGTATGGTGGGAAAAGTAGGAGATTTGTATTCAGAAGACCCAGGTTTGAGAGCTGGCTCTCCAGCTTCTACCTGGAGGACCTTGAACAAGTCACTTTAATTCTTTGGGCATCAGTTTCCCCATCTGTAAAATGAATGTAAAGATTCACTCTGTGGTTCTCAAAGGGTGTTCTATAGCAGTGAGTTTTTCCAGGTGTAACCTAGATTGTACAGAACTAGCATTCAACTCTCCCAAGATTTTGCTAATGTATATAATCTGTATACTTTAATTCTTTGCAGCAAAGAATAGTACTGTGTTGTGAGTCCCTCCTGTATCTCCCCACCCTTCCAAAAAGAAATTGATAACCACTGAACTAGGTGATCTCCAAAGTTTCTTCCAGGTTTGACATTCTATAATTCTAAGATCATTTTTCCTGCTTTAAATTCTATGATCCCTTGATCATTATATAGGAACATTATATGCTTTTCTGGATGGCTCATCAGAGACATTATTAGAAGCACCAGTTACTGGAATGCAGTGACACCCCTGTGGGCCTCTTGGAGCTTGGGGGACTGTTTCCCTGGACACTAAATGTCTCCAGATGGCCAGGCCTTTTGCATTCTTGCATCTGCTATTTATAATTCTTTTGTCTCTTTCTTCAGTGTTGGGCTGACCCTATCCCCACTACTCTTACTGTGCCTGCTTCTTACCAGCAGTGTGGTATAATGGTGAGAGCCCTGAATTTGGAATCAGAAGACTGGATTTGATTCCTGGCTTGGTTACTTATTACCTATGTGACCTTGGGCAAATCATGGCTTCTCTGAGGAACTAGCTGATCTGTAAGGCTTCTCCTGGCTCCTAATCCTGTGATTTTCTAAGCATCTGTTTCTAATTTGCTGTGGTCCTAGGAACTCGAGGAGTCCAGTTCAGTAAGAATTATGCTAAAATGAAAGTAAATGATCTCTGAGTGAAGCCTTAGGGCCCCCTCTCCCCTGTGAGTAACGTGCATGAGTTTAGTGCAGGTATTTCAGACCACCTGCTTTCTCTGCTCAGAGGTGTCTTGCTTTCTTCTTGGTTCTCATATGAGTTCCATAATGTCACGGTTGGTAGAGAGCTGAATTCCCACTAGTTGAACTAATTTCATTTGGAAATTAGGTTGGAGGGGGCAACTTTAGATGTAGGAGTGGCAGGTGTGTTCATTCTTTAATTTTCCAGTGATACTTTCCATTCAGACTTCTATTCTGTCAAGCAAAAATCCACAAGAAATGCCTTTGGGGTTTCGAGCCCCAAATGTCTAGAATTTGTCCAAAGGTTTTTCCTCCAAATACTCATTCATTCATTCAGAAAAATATAATAAGCACATGGTATGAATAAAGCATGGAGAGAGGAAGTTTATATAAGACATATTCCCTGTGGTGGACATGGGCATGGGCAGGAGAAGGAAAAATGAGAATAGGGAACAGTTAGTAATAATTCAGTTTGATTGGGATGCAAAGTGTAGGAAGCAAGATAAGGCTCAAAATGGATATTGGAACCAGGCAGTGAAGGGCCTTGAATGCCAATCTAGGGACTTGGCATTTTACCCCTCTGGGCAATGAGGAGCCAAGTTTATTTTAAGTTAATTTCACTAAAAACATCTGGAGATATTTTGCAATGTAAAGAAATGCCTTCTTTTGCAGAGTAACTTGTTAGATCCCAGGATATCACTTTCCCAAACACTAGTACCAGAAAAACCCATCTGGTCCAGCTAAGTGACAAGGGACTGATTTCAGTAATTGATGATGTCAATGAGATTTCCACAGCCTTCAACTCAACTGCCAAGTGGCTAGGAAAAAAAAAAAGTTACCGTATAATTGAAACTCTGCTGGGAGAGAAATTAAGAGACTATCTTGCCAGCCATATTTCTGTCCATATTTTCCTCTATTAGTCTCCTGATGGTGTGTCCTTATGAAATCTGATTAGAATGGAATGACTTGATTTGCTAAGCAGGCAGCAGGGACAGCACACATCTGTTTTGCCTGTCTCGATTGCAGAAATGGGATGGAATGTAACATAATCTCTCTCTCTCTCTCTCTCTCTCTCTCTCTCTCTCTCT
>NW_027186428.1:3904504-3914008 GCF_028583685.1 Petaurus breviceps papuanus
CTCTCTCCCTCTCTCTCTCTCTCTCTCTCTCTCTCTCTCTCTCTCTCTCTCTCTCTCTCTCTCTCTCTCTCTCTCTCTCTCTCTCTCTCTCTCTCTCTCTCTCTGTCTCTCTCTCTCTCTCTCTCTCTCTCTCTCTCTCTCTCTCTCTCTCTCTCTCTCTCTCTCTCTCTCTCTCTCTCTCTCTCTCTCTCTCTCTCTCTCTCTCTCTCTCTCTCTCTCTCTCTCTCTCATTTCTCCCGCAGAGCGGCCCAGAAACTCAACCTGGCCTCCAAGAAGAAGAAACCCCACCCACCCCTGACCCCAGCTCATGACTTTTCCATCTATGGGACAAACTTTAGTGGAGTTCTGCAGCTCAGCCCTCCCCCGGCACCCCCCTGTCTACTGAGGTCTGTGGCCAAAGCCAAGGAGAACCCGGGCATTGGAAAGGTAAGGCTGCAGACTCATACAGATTTGAACCAGGTTTCAGTGTGTGTGGCAAAGCTTTGTGTGTGCAAGGGCTATTAGAGTGAATTGTAGATTCATTGATGCTTGGATGGATCTGAAGGACAGGATCACAAGAGTAAAAAAAAAATTCTGGATTTGGATTCAGAGGGCCTGGGTTCAAATTCTAGCTCTTCTCCTTATTATCATGGGGCCCCAGATAAATAGCACAGTCTCTCTGGGTCTTAGTTCCCTTATCTGTAAAATGAAGGGGGTGAACTTGAGGGCTTCTAAGTTCCCTTCTTTCATTAAACCTGTGATGCTAAGGTAGGGTACCAGACTTGGAGTCAAGAAGACCCTGAGTTTGGATCCTGTCTCAGGTGCTTACTAGCCAGGTGACCCTAAGCAAGTCTCTTAACTTCTCTGGGTCTCAGTTTCCTCATCTGTAAAATAAGGGAGTTGGGCTTAATGACCTGTCTCTGTGACTCTCCAATGTGGATGTTCTCTCCACTCTGGTAGGTTATAACTTCTCCCGAACCTCCCATTCTTGGACACATCTTCTATACATCCTCCATAAAGGAGTCACTTGGGATACCAGAGACTTTCTTCTTGGTCTCTTAATAAATAATGATCCCTGATGAATGACAAAGCCATCACTATACTTTATCTTCACAACAACTTGAAGAGGGAGGCAGGGAAAATGTTATAATCCCTATTTTATGAGTAGGGAAACTGAGGGGCAGAAAGTGAAGTGACCTGCCCTGGGTCACCCAGGTACTAAGGGATAGAGCCAGGATTTAAACCTTCATCTAAGTCCCCATGTGGTATTCTTTTTCCTTTATTGCTTTGTTTCGATCACTATTGGGAGATGGCCCCATCTACATTACCATTAGGATTAAGCTTTTAATTACCTATGGGTAATTGTTAATATGTTGCTTGTTAATCCCAGGTTGGTTTTCTCCGGCCACCTGCAGGAGCATGAAGGGGTGGTATGGGAGCTGAGACGGGTAGGATTTTAGAGACATGGGTTATGTGACATTATAGACAGTAGTAGAAAATCATGAGTCATAGAATGTTTTTGAGGAGGAGAGTTAGGAAGATTAATCTAACAGAGACTACTTGCGCATGATTATTGTTATTGTCATTATTATGAAGATTAATAACCACCCACATTTATATATAACATTTTAAGACTTACAAAGCCCTTTCTTCACAATGCCTTATGAGGCATTTATGAGTATTATTCTCATTTCATAGATGAGAAAAAATAAGGCTCAATGAGGTAACGAGGGTAGTGATTGTGGGCAGTGAGAAGAAAATGAGATTGCTGTCTAGGGATTATTCCTTCTCTCCCCCCAACCCTCAACTCACAAAATTCCTTGTGGCTGATTTTAGGTCACTGAAGTGACATCATCTAATGAGTCAGTGTGAGCTAATAAGTGCTTGTTGACTGACTTCAGTAAAGACTTGGATTCAGGTTTCCTTGTCTCTCCCTTACAATGCCTACTATGCATTGTCTGAATATAAGGTGCTCAGTGTTTAATAGTAATTGAGAAAAATCACATTGCATTTTAAGACTGAGTGGGAATTAAGAGGTAAGTAGTCAAATCAACGGAAAGCCAAACGGTGCAGAGCCAAGCCAATTTAAACCAAGGGAGGGAGGGATAGAGGTGTTAGATGCAGGAGGTCAGCTATTACTAGGCTGATTGGAGAGTGAACCAAAAAATGATGCTTATGAGTCCAGGGGTAATGATGAGAACCGTGTGTGTGCACATGTCTCTCTTTGGGTGGGAGAGTGTTCATGGGGGTCTATTTCTGGGCATTGTTTTGTTTCTTTTGTGTAAGCATAGATGCATCTCTGTGTTGTTCATTGGCTTTCATGTACATGTGCTCATCTGTGTGGGTATGAGTCTCTGTGGATATGGAGTCTTTGTGCATGGGTATAAGAATGTGGAGTGTGTGTGGCCATCTCTGATGGGAGCTGGCAGATCTGGGAGTTTAAATGTATGAGTGAAGGTATGTGTGTGCACATTAGTCTGTGTTTGTGGCGTTCACCTGTGTGAATCTCTGTGGGTGTGTGGTCATCTCTGTGGGGAGGTTGTGTATGTTTGTGTATGGATGTGATGTTCTCTGTGTCTACACAACTGTGGGCAGTGCTGATGGAGCTTTCTCTGTGTGAGTTCACAAATACCACTTTAAATGTGAGTCTCTGTATAGATGTGTGTGTGTATTTGAATGTCTGTGTATCCCTCTGTAGAGGTGTTTGGGGTCCAGTGTGTGTGTGTGTGTGTGTGTGTGTGTCTGTGGGTAAGCAGTTACCTCTTTATGTCTGTGTGTCATTGTGGATATGAAAATCTGTTTGTGTGCTCAGTGGGATGCTCTGACTATGAGAAGATGATGGCCTTCCTTATTTGGCTTCAAGTAAAATCTCCTCAGGTGTTGAGACTGTAGTGGGTCAACTTCAGTCACAGTGAAGGAAAGAGTCTTGGTGTTCCTTACAGAATCCCAGAGCTGGGAGATTTCCTCTTGGAACTAAAGGATATTGGAGCTGACCCCTCACCCATTTTAAAGATGAAGAAACTGAGGCCCAGAAAGGGAAAATGACTTGCTCTAAAAATCACACAAGTTTCTAAGTGGCAGAGCTGGAATTTGTACTCTCTTCATATGACTAAAATCCAGTGATCTTTCTAGTATGTGCTAATTTTTTTTTTCCATTATGCAGGAATTTTTACCACAGCATTCCTGACTAGAATTGATTCAGCCTCTGCTTGAGCCTCTCCAGTGACATAGGGTGCCTGGGGGTCCTGGTGTTTGAAGGGTGTGTGTGCGCACATGCATCTCTGTAAATGTGTTAGGGTATATATGTGGGGATGTCTTGGTATCTTTGTGTTTCTGTGTGTGTGTGTGTGTGTGTGTGTGTGTGTGTGTACACATGCATGTACATCTGTCTGAGTGTGTGCTAATTAAAAAAAATTATTATTTTTAACATTTGTCTTAAAAATTTTTGAGTTCCAAATTCTTGCCTTCCCTCTGACCCCTCCCTCAAGCAGTGTGCTATCAATTATACATGTGAAATCATGTAAAACATATTTCCTTATGGGCCACATTGCATGTAAAATAAAAGCAAAAAAAGGAAAGTGAAAACTTATGCTTCAATCTGCATTCAGATTTCACCAGTTCTCTCTCTGGGGGTGGTTAGCATTTTTCATCATGAATCCTTTGGAGTTATGGATCATTGGCTTGATGAGAGTAGCTAAGTCTTCCACAGTTAAGCATCATTACAATATTGCTCTTACTGTTTACAGTGTTCTCCTGGTTCTGTTCTTTTCACTTTGCATCAATTCACGTAAGTCTTCCCAGGTTGTTTTGAAAGCATCCTGCTTGTTGTTTTTTTATAGCACAATAGTATTCCATCCCAATCATATACTACAACTTGTTTAGCCATTCCCCAATGGATGGACATCCCCTCAATTTCCAGGTGCAAATATTTAATGACTGTGAGCAATTCTGACTGTGCTACTCATTTGTAAGGTGAAAGTATGAAATCTGATTATCACTTAGATCCCATTCCAGCTCTAATTCCTGTAATCCTACCTCTCAAGACAGCCTCTTCCATTATTTTATTGAAATAATGGCCAGGGACCATGTCTTCTCTTGTATCTTCCAGGACTAGGTCTACACACAGTAGGTGCTTAATAAATGTAGAATGCAAATTGTTGAATAATTCTGATTGTTAGGTCTGAAACCAGGCTCTCTCTAATTCCATTCATGCATTGCTCCTTTTTCCGCTGCCTAGGGCCAAGTAGCTTCATGACCCTTGGGGTTTTCTTGGCAAAGATACTGGAATGGTTTGCCATTTCCTTCTCCACATCATTTTATAGATGTGTTAAGTGACTTGCCCAGGGTCACACAGCTAGTAAGTGTCCTCCAGGTTCCAGATCCTGAACTCTATCCACTGTGACACCTAACACTGCCCCCAAAGGCCAAGTAGAACTAATCAAACCTCTGTGACAAGTTCTTCAGACATTTGAAGACATCGGCAGCATTCCCCCTCAGCCTTTTTTTCCCCAGGCAGAACATGCTCAGTGAGTGATCCTGATAATGACACAGTCTCCAGAGATGGTTCCCTGTTTGTTATCCTGGATGAGGTCTGCCATCATTCTCCCTGACTGTGGTGTCAGGACTTGAACACAGGACTCTACGTGTGCTCTGAGGTCGGCACTCCACTCTTATTTCAAAGTTGCCTTTTCATTTTTCTACTCATTAAAAGTAGGAAAACAGCATCCAGAGAAACAAGCACATCCTGCATAATGTTTGAGTTTTCCGTTTTCCCATATTCTGTGGTTGGCTGATATAATCATCTTTGGTAATATCTTCAGTAAGAATAACCACTGTCATCTCCCTTTCTCTCCCTGACTCTCCCAACCCCCTCCCTCCAATTTCCCAAAGGGGATAATAATGAACAGATGTTCATGGCTTGGCCACACCCTTCAAGTCAGCCTCTCCTCCCCATTGTGGGGGTTGCATTGTTCCATCTCATCCTCTCAGTCAAGAGTCATTTATTACTATATGCTGGATAGGAAGTGATGAGAAAGAGTAGATAGGGGGTCCCCGAGCTAAGAATCCTGGGTTCTGGTTCTGTCTCTGACACATATTGACTGTGTGGCCCTGGGGCAGTCAATTCACTTCTCAGAGGAGTTGCAGGTATGCTTTGTATTTCATCACGCAGAAGCTTCTTACACCAATGAAGTCACATCTGAAAATGTGCAGAGCATTGAGTCAGTATTACAGACGGCTAGGTGGTATAGTGGATAGAGTGCTGGGCCTGGAGTCAGGGAGATTCATCTTCATGAGTTCCAATCCATCCTCAGACAATTACTAGCTGTGTGAACCTGGGCAAGTCACTTAACCCTGTTTGCCTCAGTTTCCTCATCTGTAAAATGAGCTGGAGAAGGAAATGGCAAATCATCCCAGAATCTTTGCAAAGAAAACCCCAAATGGGGTCATGAAGAGTTGGACTTGACTGAAATGACTCAACAACAAGAGGAAATCAAGGATAAGTCCGATATGAGCTAGCCCTACTTGTGTCCATAATGAATTTCCTGTGTATAGAGCACTATTTGGTGGAGGAGATGCAAATTTTAGGTAAGACATGGTAAATGCTTTCGTGTGGCTCACAGATTGATAAGAGGACAAGACAAAAACCTCGTTAACGAGCACAAGCTTGATCAGTGCAGTAAAAGTCATTACTTGGAGGGGCTGCAAGGAGAGATCAGAGAAGGCAGTAATGGCTTGTGTTGGCCACCAACCAGCTCGGCAGCTCTGGGTTCCAGATGCCAGGCTCCGCAGGAATTTGTGGTCCCTTCAGCTGCATCTGTGCTGGGGATGGGTTTCTTTGATGGCTTCCAAGCCAGCTGTGAGCTTCTCCTGGAGCTTCCAGGGTTCAGAGCTTGTGGTTAGGAGAGGCAAGGCCTCCCTTCTTTCCCCCCATCTCTTTCCCCACTCCCTGTGATAGCCCAGCTAAAGCATGTGGGGGTGATGTTCCAGGCAGTTTTTCTGATCACAAGGGGTTGTTTCCTTCTAATTCCTATGTATTTGATTAGGGAGGGAAATGCCTGGTAATTCACAGATCATTGGAATATGCCATATGCCCTTCATTGGGGCGCAGCCTTCCTTCCTTCCTTCCTTCCTTCCTTCCTTCCTTCCTTCCTTCCTTCTCAGAATTCTGCATTCTATGCTGTGGTGGTATACTTTGTTTACTGAAAACATTTTCCCCTCAAACCTCAATGAGTTGGCAATAAACTTCTGCAACGGAATGTCTTGTGTGTTTAAAAATAAAATCACAGCATATATTCATGTGGGGACCATGTGTCTAGAAGAATGGGCTTTTTATGGCTCACTAAGTTACAATTCCAAGTCACAATCACTGAGTACTATCACTACCTAGCAGGTAATTCTCCCCAAATTTCTGATAAGACTTTGCCTCTCCTCACCATAGTGGGTAGAGTCCTAGGCCTGGAGCAGGAACACCTGAGTTCAAATCCAGCCTCAGACACTTAATAGCTGTGTGACCCCGGGCAAGTCAAGTCACTTAACCCTATTTGCCTCCATTTCCTTATCTGTAAAATGAGGTGGAGAAAGAAATGGGAAACTGCTCTAGTATTTTTACCAAGAAAATTGCCAAAAGTATCATTGGAGAATCAGACATGACTAAAAAGGACTTAACAACAACAATCTCTTGCCCTCAGCCCAAGGCTCTCTCCAATGAGCATCTATTAAACACCTGCTGTATGCAAGGCACTGTACTAGGCCCTAATGATACAAAGATTGAACAAAAACCAGTTCCTGTCCTTGAGAAGCTTGCATTCTACTTGGGAGAATATACCCTATAAACAGATAAGTTTACATAGATGTGATTATTTGAAGGAGGCTGCCCTTTCATATAGTAGGCATTTAAATTTAAGTTTGAATTTAAATAGCAATGTGAACTGTGCACCCTCTTATTTGCAAGATCAAGTCCAAAATATTTATTCAAGCATTCAAGGCCCTCCATAGTTTGGCCCTCTCCTGCCTTTGTAGTTTCATTTCTAAGCACATCTCTATATGGGCTCAGCATATCAGCTATGCCATTTCTAGACATGTCCTACACTCTCCCACTTAAGATTCTTTGCTTATGTTATTCCCTGCATTTGTAATGGCCTCGCCTTCATTTCCTCCTGTTGAAAGGCTACTCATTATTTTTTAGGCAATCGGGGTTAAGTAACTTGCTCAAGGTTACACGGTCAGTTATTTCTGGGTGTGGTGCTAAGTATCTGAGCCCAGATTTGATCCCCAGGTCATCTCGACACTGGAGCCAGTGCTCCTTCTTGCTGAGCCACCTGGCTGCCCCTACTCATTTTTTTTTTAAGGCTCAGCTTGGATGCTGTCCATGCCCATCCATTTGGTAGGATTCTTCCCCTTTTGTGGCCACACAGCACTTTAAGCATTTAACATGTATATTGTCTTCATGGGGAGCAGTGTGATATGGTGGGTGATAGGACCAGAATCATAGACCTGGGTTCAGATCCTGTCTCTGACATACATTGGCTATGTGACCTGGGATAAATCATCTAATCTCTTAGTGCTCCAGACAACTCTCTAAGATGATAAGCATCAGAACCATTTTAGAGGAGTTTTTATGCCAATGAAATCAAAAGTCTGGATGAAAAAAACTTAAAAATAAATTATGTATATCTGAACTTCCCTAACCGATTGAACTACTTACTAGTAGAGCAATGTCTTACTTCAAACTTTTCTAGCACCCTGCACAGAGCTAAGTCTGGAAATTGGAATCTTATCAAGGTGAACATTTTCTCTGCCAATGCAGTAGTAATACCTCTACTAGGCCTATGTCCCCAAAGAGATCATAGAAAAGATCCATTTATACAAAAATATTTATTGCAGCTCTTTTGTAATGGCAAAGAAACAGACACTAAGGAGGTATCCATCCACACACAGGGTATACGGTACCTTGCTGATGTATCTCTTTGTGCTTGGTTAGGCTAGCCTTCAGGTCTCAGATGTCACAGACACAGCACAAGGCCAAGAGCTGAAGCCTTTTTAGCTTGGTAGAACTGTTAGAGTTTGTACTTACTGCCCCAGCTAGCTTTTGGAAGTCTATGATGACCTCTAGACTATGAGCAGACACTGGGCAAAGACTTCTCTGGAAGCTGCACACAGTAGGAACTTAATAATTCTCTGTTTAATCTATGTGTAATTTCTTTTATTCTATGGAACATTTTAATGTCTACAAAGTGTTTCCTCACAGCCATCCTAAGAGGTAGATTCTCTAGGTATTAATAATCCTATTTTATAGAGGAGAAAGCTGAGGTTGAATTGTGAAACGAATTGGCTGAAGTTATACAAGTAATAAGTGTCCTGAGCCAAGACTCTAACCCAAGGTCTCCTGACTTCAGGTCCAACACTTTCATATATATGGCATGTGTGTACATGTGTACACACATGTGAACATGTGTAGTACTCAAGACAAGGAGCTGTGCACATGCATGCACATATGTAAATATATACATAATGCATATTTCATTTAATAACCATTTCTCCCTTTCTCTATCTCTTGTTGCCCCCCCCCAGTCCCATTGAAGAGAAAAACAAAATTCACATGAGCAAATTTGCATAATCAAGCAAAACAGAATCCCTCATTGGCCCCGTCCAACGGTGTATTTCTCCATCTGCTCTCTGTCAAGCGGTGGACAGCATAGCTCACCATTGGTTCTCTAGAATCTTAACTTGTTGTTGCATTAATCAGTGAAGTCAAGTCAACAAACCATTTATTAAATGCTTATTATATGCAAAGTTGTTTTCATCTAGAATGTTGTTATTGAGTAAATTCTACTACTGATTCTGCCCACTTCACTTTGTATTTGTTCATACAAATCTTCTCAGGTTTCTCTGGAATTATCCCTTTCATCATTTCTTAAAGTGTACTATTATTTTTTACGTTTATATCCCATAATTTGTTTAGACTTTCATCATTTGATGGAGATACCTCCTTAGTTTCTGTTTCTTTGCCATTACAAAAGAGCTGCAATAAATATATTTGTACAAATGGATCTTTTCCATGATCTCTTTGGGGACATAGGCCTAGTATCACTGAGCCAAAGGGTATCAACACTTTAATGACTTTTTGGATATAATTCTAAATTGCTTTCTAGAATGGTCCAACCAATTCACAACTCCACCATTACATTAGTGTTCATTTCTATGCCTGTTTTCCCATAATCCCTCCAACATTTGTCATTTTCCTTTTATTTTCCAATCTGATGAGTGAGGTAGAACCTCAGAATTGCTTTATTTGCAATTCTCTAATTATTGGTGACTTTTTTATATAGCTGCTGATAGCCTGGATTTCTACCTTTGAAAACTGTCTTTATAGTATTTGACCATTTATTAATTGGGGTCTAATATTCTTTCCTGGCTTCATATATACAGATGACCATCTACACTGCATAAACTGTTCAACAATTTCTCCTGTCCCAATGAACCAATCTCTCTCTCTCTCTCTCTCTCTCTCTCTCTCTCTCTCTC
>NW_027186428.1:3914108-3956982 GCF_028583685.1 Petaurus breviceps papuanus
TCTCTCTCTCTCTCACACACACACACACACACACACACACACAAAAGCACTGACACATATCTACAAGGCAGGGGTGCATATTGTGGCCCTGGAATAGAGCAAAGCTAATTGGCCCTTGTGGGGATAGAACCCATGACCTTGGTCTCATTAGTCTGATGCATTAACCAGCTGAGCTATGGGAGATGTGTCTTGAGATAATCCAGAGGAGTCTCTTAAACAGGGGAAACCTATCTGTGCTACAAACTCTGGGCCAAGAAAAGCAGCCAAGTCTTGGTTATTATTCTATTAGCTTCTCAGAGGTCTAGACCAAGCAAAAGTCAGCAGGATTTTCCAAGGGCCTACTGCGTACACAGCCTTGTGTCTGAGAGGAAGAGAAGACAAGATATCTGCCCAAGAAGAGTTTTTTTTATCTGGTTGGAGGAGTAAAAGATAAACACTCACAACAGAGACAGTGCACAAAGCAAATATCATGTCATCATGATAACAGCATTGTGCAACAGAACTATAACTAGGAATTTTAGCATCTGAGTCAGGCACTACTTACTGCACCTGGGACAGTTGACATGTAAGGTAACTTTCCCTGGGGGAAGGGATGTGACCCTTTTCTGCCATGGGGAAACCCTGGGATTGGATGAGGCCACTGGTCAGGAGGCTGCCCTCAGGGAGAGGAAGCAGGCCATCTGGTAATGTCCTATTTTAACCACTCATTCTTCTTAACATAACTAGGTGCTAAAGTCAGTTGTTTTTTCATACTTAGCGTCTTAAGGAGCCTGTTCCTAGGGAGTGGGGATGGAGCTCCCCCCAGAGATTACTACAACAAAGATGGTCATGCTTTGGGGATTGGGACTGAGAGAGGAATGAAAGTCTCTGCCCTCTGTAGTAGAGCAGTCTTGTTTAAAACCCCCAAGGTCCCAACTCTGCTTAAAAAATGTCAGTTCATCAGGGCTTGGAGGGCTTTTAGAACATCACATACATTTATATAGCACCTTAAGGTTTTCAAAGAACTTTCCCACAATTGCCCTGTGAGACAGGTAGAACAAATGAGGAAACTGAAGTGACTTGTTTAGGATTATATGACTAGTAAGTATTGGAACTGGAACTTGAACATGGGGCTTTTCTGATTCTGAGTCCAGTATCCTTTCCACCACCCTATGCTGTACCTTACATCTAGAAGGGAATCTTAGAGACAAATTGGTCCAATCCTCTCCTTTTACAGATATGGAAACTGAGGTCCAAATTGTAAGCTCTTTGTTACATCATGTAATATGCACACACAACACACACACACACACAACTCCATCATGTCATGACAGTTTTTTATATCCCAAATCCTAGAATTGTGGTTTTGGACTAACATCACCTGGCATTTTGCCTTTGCACATAGCAGGTGATCAGTAAATATCTATTGAATAAATGAGTGATGAAGTCATCTGAGATCACGCAGGATTTATTGGCAGAGCTCAGTACTAGATTCCAAATTTCTTGACTCTGAGTCTCCCATTCCATTATATGTAGGAGAAAGTGAGAATTCTGGCCTACCTGGAGATTCAGGAGCAGAGACTAGAGAGGAGTCTATGAGGACCTGACCTTGGGTGGTGAAGAGAAATGAATTCTCCAAGGTCACATAATAAGTATCAAAGCTAGGATTCAATCTCAGGTTGTCTCAATTCCATTGCTCTTTCCATTATGTCCACATTGCTGGTGGTGTAGACCTAGCCTAAGCAGAGTTTTTCTTATTGTGATGGTTTGGTTGTTTTTCAATCATTTTCTGACCTTCATGACCCCATTTGGAGTTTTCCTCAGCAAAGATACTGGAGTGGTTTGCCATTTCCTTCTCCAGCTCATTTTTATAGATGAAGAAACTGAGGCAAACAGGTTCAGTGACTTGCCCAGGGTCATATAGCTAGTAATTTTCTGAGACCAGATTTGAACTCGTGAAGATGAGTATTCCTGATTTCAAACCCAGTTCTCTATCTACTGCATCACCTTGCTGCCATAAGCAGAGTTAGGTCTGAACAATATTGATATATCCTCCCTCTTTGTAAGGTGGAATGGCACACTGGATATGGGTTCAAATCCTACCTCTGACACTTAGTAGCCTTGTGGTCATGGATAAATCACTCAACCTCTCCAGTCTCAACTCCTCCATCTGTCAAATGGGGATGATGCCTATAGTATCTGTATTACAGGGTTGCTCAAATGAGATGTGGAATGGCTAGTGCTTTTGCAAACTCTCAGGTGCTATATAAGTGTCAATACACAGAAAGGCAATTAAGAAATGCTTTTCTCAATTGAATTATATTTCTCATGTTTGCCATTCTCCAAGTAAGAGAAGATCAGGAGAGGCAATGAATGAAATATTTCAGGGTGCCATGAGATCATTTACATCTTCCTACTCTGCTTTGGTCAGAAATGTCTGGAATATTTGTTTAGGCAAAGGACTTTGACAAACACATTTGGAAGATGGTGACAAGGATGATGAACTCATATAAAGAGTGTGGGGATATGATAATTGTCTTCAAGGATTTTAAAGGTGATCATGTGATTTGTATTTTGTTGGTAGGGGCAGAACTAGGAGCAGGCAGTGAGGGGAAGCTGGAGAGAGGTGGTAGATGTAGGCTTCATGTCAGGAAAGATTTCTCAACAATTAGAGCTGCCCAGAGTTGGAATGGGTTGTCTTAGGGGGAAGTGGTTCCCCCCTCCTTGGAAATATATTTTTAAAAATGTATTTAATTAATTTATTTTTAATTTTCAACATTTACTTCCATAAGATTTTGAGTTTTAAATTTTGTCCCTCTCCCTCTCCTTCACCCTCCCCAAGACGGCATGTAATCTGATATAGGCTCTACTTATATATTCATATTAAACACATTTTCACATTAGTCATGATGTAAAGAAGAATTAGAACTAATGGGAGTAACCACAAGAAAGAAGAAATAAAGCAAAACAACAAAAGAAAAGGAGAACAGATAGTATACTTCCATCTGTATTCAGACTCCAAAGTTCTTTCTCTGAATGTGGACAGCATTTTCCATCATGAGTCTTTTGGAGTTGTCTTAGGTCCTTGCATTACTGAGAAGAGCCAAGTCTATCAAAGTTAGTCATCGCATAATGTGGCTGTTATGGTGTATAATATTCTCCTGGTTCTGCTCATTTCACTTTGTATCAGTTCATATAAGTCTTTCCAGGTTTTTCTGAAATCTGCCTGCTCATCATTTCTTCTACCACAATAGTATTGTATTACATTCATATACTACAATTTGTTCAGCCATTCCCCAATTGATTAACATCCCCTTAATTTCCTCCTTGGAAATCTTAAAAACAGAGGCTAGATGTCTACTTTTCTTTTTTTTATTCTTTTTTTTTATTTTAAGCAATTGGGGTTAAGTAACTTGCTCAAGGTTACACAGCCAGTTATTTCTGGGTGTGGTGCTAAGTATCCGAACCCAGATTTGATCCCCAGGTCATCCCGACACTGGAGCTGGTGCCAGATGTCTACTTTTCAATGTGTTAAGTTGTAGTGGGGATTCTGTTCAACTGTGGCTGCTCAGGTCCCTTCTGACTCTAAAATTCTGAGATTCTATGGATGGATAAAACTTCCTAAGAGTGAGTTGTTCATGGATGGAATGGTGGGCTGCCTCAAGAGAGACAGGTTGGTGGCTTCCCTATCTCTGGAAAATTCTTGTTCAGACAAGGGTTCAACTAATGACCTCTGAGTTCCCTTTTAAGCCATGAGGTTGTGTGATTCTGCCATTCTTACAAAGAATGAAATTTCTCAAGCTATTGGCTGTCTATCATGTACCCAGCTTGGTTCTCCCCCTTTTCCTATTCACCAGAGTTCAGACCATTTAGATAAACTTCTTTTTAAGCATAAGAAGCCTATGTTGAAGAGAAATTTTAAAAAACTAAATCCTTAAAAAAAACCCACAACAAAACGGTGCCTGGTCTCCCTGGATGTCATTAACTTTAATGTCAGAATGGGAGGAAAGGTATCTGAAAGCCATTTAATATTGTCACTGAAAAGAAGTTAGATTATGCTCAATTTCTGACATTAATGTGCTACTTAAGATAATTTATCATATTGTGGTATTAAAAAAGACATCCTTTTCACTAGGGTGGCTGAATCGAATCCTAATTTCCTCCCCCCCTGCCCACTGCCTCCGAGAATACCATTGTGTAGCTGGAAGCCTTTTTCATGTACGATTTTCCCCCCCTTCTGGGGTACAATTCAGAGCACTCCTTGTAATATCCTAGCATATAGCAGAACCACTTAAAGTGCTCATCTCTTCCAAAGATGCTGGCAGGCACCAGCCCCCCCCCATTGGAAAAAATAAAATGCCTTCTGTAGGAGACAATGGGAAAGAGGCACTTAGCGGAAAGTATGAACCAACAATCCAGTTCACAAGCTGGGCATCGGCAAAGACTACATTTTGTTGTCTGAGTGCACTGGCTGGTATGCTGTTTAATCATTAGCTCCTCTCTGTCTTTTCCCTCCTATTTTTTTTCCTCTGGGCCCCATCTAAGCACCAAGAAGCCCATTGACTCCCAAGATCACCTAGCTTGATGGGACCTCTCAGTGCCTGGCCAAGCTTTGACTGCTTTCTTGATGACAAATAACAAATTAGTGTTTAATTCCTGCCCCCCCCCCCCCCCTCCAGTGTCACTGGTTTCCTGGTGAGAGGAACATTTCTTAAAGCAACACAAATTGCCTAGCTCTCTAGAAAAAAACACACACAAAACCAACCCTTTATTCCTATCTTGAGATGCTCTCAAATCCGGAGAATGCATTTGCCTGCCAAAGGCAGGCTAAGGAACAGAAAAAAGAAATTGTCGAAAATTACCTGGAAGGATACATTTTCTTCTACTTTGCAGGACCATTTGAAAATGAAATAGTTTTGTTAGTGTCATCTGGGAATAAAGAATCGATTCATGCCTAATAGAGGCCAGTTTCTAAAGAGTACAATATAAAAGTGTTTCTTTAAGGTTCTCCCTAGAGAGCTAGCTATTCAATTGCATGCATAGCAATTTTGCATATAAATTTGCCATATGCTGAAAGGGGGAGTGTATGGAAGGCTTGTAAGAACTATCCACAGTAAACCAATTTTGCAAGGGTTATATATCTGTCACTTACAATTAAATCCATGAAAAATATTGGCTCTGAAATAAGACTTTGGTAATTTGATTTACGCTGTAGTTGAGAAATAAGAGATTCCACTGGAAAATGGACGGTGGCATTCTCTGGTGGAAAATGAAATCGGGTAATTTGATGGTAAGAAGTCTTAATTCAGAATGGTTTGTGTCTAAATAAGCTTGCTTTACAAACCTGCCTGAACAGCCAATTGTGGGCGTGTGTTGCACAAGATGAATTTCTCTGGGTATCTTTGGCTTTTGGTGCAGATTTCAGGAGTATCTGCAATGCCACTGCCAACGTACTCTCATGATCTTTATTGCTACAGGCTGAGTTCTTTATTCAGTCACAGGATATGAGGATTGACTATTGGGCTGTTATGGAAATGGAGAAGAATTTCTGGAATCAGCTGCGTGCCTGGTGCGGAATGAAGATAATCGTGTCTTCTCATGCTTTTAAAACATGCAAGATTAAAGCTTGTGAATAAATTCATTGATAGTCCTGGATACTTGGTAAATGCATATGGAAATCAATGGGAATTTATTGAGTTCTCTTGAAGTGCACAGCAGTGTATGTCTTACTTAATTTTAAAAATTTCTAAACTAAGTCTAGACTGGGAGCTTTCTGATGGATTGGGATCATAGATCTGGAAGTAGCCTCATTTTATAGATGAGGACATTGATGCCCCCAGCGTTTAAGCAACTTGCCTGAGGTCATACAGCTATCAAGGGGCAAAGCTGGGATTCAAACCCAAGTCTTCTGGCTCTAAATCCTTCCCTCTTACTCTAAAGACCCCACTAAGACACCTCTGAGAAGTCAGAGACTTTTTTTTTCCTTCTCTTGACCTTAGTATACCTTAGCATGGGATTGGTATCAGAAGGGGCAGAGAGAGAAAGAAGTGCTTAGTGACTTGAAGCGATGTCTCCCTTACATTCTTTTGGAGTATGTCATTTCATTTGGACCTTGACTTTGGCCTTGTCACATTGTCCCTTATATCATTGTTACATGTATACGTGTAGCGTGCCTTCTGTTAGAGAGTAAAGTCTTAAAGAGCCAAGGAAATTGGGAAACATCATAAGGATGGCAGTTAGATAATATAATAGTATTGAAGAATTTCATTTCTCCAGAGAGTTTCTGGAATTCTCTCTTCCAAAAGCAGAGCATCGAATACGTTCTTGACTTGCTCTAGCGATAATTTCATCTTTCAAATGGAGGAGGAAGCAGTGAAAGAAACTATTCTTCTGGACCTTTATGAAGGAGGAACTGTTTATTTTTTTGCTTTTTTTGTTTGTTTTTGGAGGGCAATTAGGGGTTAAGTGACTTGACCAGGGTCACAGGGCTAGTAAGTGTTAAGTGTCTGAGGTCAAATTTGAACTCAGGTCCTCCTGACTCCAGGGCCAGTAATCTATTCACTGCTCCACCTAGTGACTCCATGAAGGAATTGTTTATTGAACTAGAAATGATGAGAACCTTGTGGAGGAGGGGCCATAAAGTGACCTGTCCATCTTCTTCTTGTTGTTGTTAGCATATCCACTGGCCCCGTGCACCTGGTACAATTTTTGGAATAAATCATTATTTCATTAGAAATAATGTAACTGGGGCGTCCAGGTGGCTCAGCGAGTAAGAGCACCAGCTCCAGTGTCGGGATGACCTCGGGATCGAATCTGGGCTCAGACACTCAGCACCACACCCAGAAATAACTGTCCATGTAACCTTGAGCAAGTTACTTAACCCCGATTGCTTAAAAAAAGAAAAAAGAATGTAACTGTGCTGCAACTCGAAGTATTAGGTTGTTTCTTGGGGCATTAGGAATTAAGTGACTTTCCTCCCTGTGTCAGAGGCAGGGCTTGATCCTAGCTCTTCCTGACACTACTAGCATTTGTGATCAAGAAGGGAAGGAAAGGAAAGCTGGGCATAGGCCGGCAGATCTCTTCTATTGGAGATTATTTCATTCAGTCTGGGGATTATTTTGTTCTTTGCATTTCTGTCTCCAGTGCCTATCAGAGTGCCTGGTACATGGTAGGCATTTAAAAAGTGCTTATTGATAGATTGATTCAGCAAAAAGGTAGATAGGATTCCATGGCTTAACTCTATAGAGGAAGTCAGCTTAAGAGGAATGGGAAGCTCTCTAGAATTCTGAAGATGCAAAGACAGTCTAATGAGGAAAAGAGAGAGTGGTCTAAAGAGATCAGAGTGGATATGTAGAGAATCCATTGGGCAGTTTAGATTTTAAGGGGGAAAATGTACAAACGATGGAAGCAGGAACAAGTAACAGAAAAATATAATAGAATGAGCCTTTAAGATTAGTGTTAGGGGCTGTCAAGAATGCTAAGTACAGTACCTTCTCTGGAATTACTTTCCCTACTCCAATTCCCATTCTTGGCTCAGGTCCCCAGTGGACAACCGATTATTACTCCTAGCAGGGTCCTTGGGATAATTGTCAAACTTTGTTCATAATAACTCATTTAAGAAACTAATGAGGCTGGATAATAGACTGGGACCAGATTACATAAGACCTTAAATGCTAGGTTAAGGCTCCTAGTTGTAATAAGTAGCCAGTGATCAGGAGATTGACATGATCAGGACAGTTTTTTTTTGGATGATTATCTTGACAGCAATGTGATTGGAGGGTGGAAAGATGAAAGCAGTAAGACCTGTTAGGAGGCTATTACAGTAGTCCAGGTGAGAATTGAAATTGCCTGAAACAGCATGGTAGCTGAGACAGTGGAGAGAAGGGGCCAGATTTGAGAAATGTGGTGGAGATAGAATCAAGACTTTGCTCCTGACTGTATATAGAAAGTATAAGAGAGATGGAGAAAAGTAAAAGGTGACTTCTGATTTCAAGGCTATGTGTTACAGGGAGGATGGTTGTACTGGTAACAGAAAGAAGGACTTTAGAAGAGGAATGTGTTTGGAGAGGAAGATGGTGACTTCTGTTTTGGACATGTTGAGTTTGAGATGCTGGTGGGACATCCAAGTGAAGATGCGCAGTTGGAGATGCAGGACTATAGGATTTATATACTTTGCACACACACATAATATATATTTATACACTTGTATTCATTTGCTATGAGAACTGATGAGAAATATCATTATTTGAGAGAGCATAAGGGGAAAAGAGATGAGGGTTTATGACAGGGCCAAGTGGGATACACACACTTTGAGATTGAGAAGAAAATTGAAGAGTAGAAGTCAGAGAAGTAGAAAGAGAACCAGGAGAGAGTAGTGTGCCAGAAACAGAGGGAAGGAAAAGTATTCAGGTCGAGGGGATGGTTAGTGGTATCAAATGTTACAGAAAGGTCAGTCCAAATCTTATTGTTAGGAATTTAGATTTTGGATTGGTAACTGCTAGGTGTTGGCGTTTGGATAAAGCAATGTTGGTAAAGTAGAGGGTCAGGAATAGAAAGCAATGACAAATTTCATGGGTAGTGAGGAAGGGGGAGGTAGCAAACAAATTTTTTTCTAGGAATTTAGGTTTTGATATACAGTATAAACTAATTATGGTCCTTAGGTCATGACATACACTACAACCTTGGTCCTTGACTTCAGAGTGCTTCCAGCCTCACTGGGCAAACCAGGCAGACATATAGATGGGCACAAAATCCAATGCTGTGTGCTCTTCTTTGGACGTAGACACCAAGTTTCTGGACCTTGTTCACATAGTATGTTTTGATTCTAGTAGAGAGGGTGGGATTCCTGCTCAGGTGACCTCTGAAATCCCTTTTTACTGTGGAATTTTGTCATTTGAGGCTATACTGGGTCAGCCAGACCTGGGGCCAGTGCATCCCTTTGAAGGAATGACGGCTGCTATCTTTCCCTTTTCCTTTGTGACTGAGAAACCAAAGCAAAGTCACCTGGCCTGTGTGGGGACCAAACCCACAACCTTAGCCTTTTAGCACAGGAAAGGGTTTGCTGGAGCCAGCTCAACATAACTGTTAAATTTCAGTGTGAGCACTTACACCTGGGAAATCAGCAATCAGCAAATTGCTATAAATCAGGGCCTGATTTATTGTTTTGTTGGTTGTCAAGTAAGAAAATGATGGAGAAAATGTTATTAATGAATATCAAATTAAAAAATATGTTGTGCATAGTTTTTTGCGTTTTTATATTTTTGGCAATCTAGTTGCTAAACGTTTACCAACATGTGGTTGACACAAGGCTTTAACCCACTGCTGGAGTGTCTATGTGTGTGAGGAGTTTGTGAGTTTCAAACACCACTTCTTCAGGCTTTTTCCTCTCCTCCCAGCTGTTCTCTAAGATAAAACCAAGGAATGCCATCAGTCTCTTACCTAGGCCAAGGCCTCCCCTTTCCCTTATGTTTTCTATGCCCTTTCCCAGGTATTTGCAAATTCTATCAGTGGAATAATAACAAACAGCCTCATATTTTGCCCTTAGGCCACCTTTCATCTGTAAATCTCAAAGAACTCTTGTGTGATTGTGTTTTGCTATAAGTGGAGGTGGTGATTTTATTGGGGCTTCAGAGAATACTCTGTTTGTTTATTGATATTATTAGCTGTAGGGCCACCGATAACTAGGGATTTATATCTTTGATCTGTTTTTTTTCTTTTAATTTGGCAGTGTTGACGTATGCTGAGGTCTCATAGAACTCTTACCTCTGGGTCAGCCCCCATTTTCAGTCCCTGTCCCCTTCCCTATGCCATTAAAGCCCTCTTTTGTCATTCTATGAGTCTGCTCTGATGGAACCTCTTACTACCTTCCTTAGAGCAAAGGGGAGGGGGAGACCTGGGTTATCAGCAGTTCATGTGAAAAAGAGTTAGAGGTCCCTAGTTGACCAGGGATTCTTTGAGCCAGCAATGTAAGGTGGCTGCCAATAAAACAAATATGATTTTAAGCTTCATTAATAAAATCTAAGTGATGGGGCTGCTGTCTTTTGCCCTGATCAGCCTACATCTGGGATACTGAGTCTTGCTCTGTTTTTTTTTTTAATAACATTTTTCCCAATTATATGAAAAGACAATTTTTTAACATTTATTTTTTAATGAGTTCCAAATTTTCTCCTTCCTTGAAATGATAAGGATTTTGATATGTTATACATGTGAGTCTAGCTCTGTTTACTAGGTTTTAGGAGAGACAGAGAAGTGGAGAAATATTTTTGCATAGTGGATAGAGAATGGGACTTTGGAGTTAGGAAGACCTAGGTTCAAATCCTGTGTCTGGCTCATTCTAGCTCTGGGACCCTAGGCAAATCACTTAACCTCTCAGGGCCCCAGAAACCTCTTAAAGACTACATGCATGTTGCTGACAAGTTGTGAGTCTTCATTGGTGGAGGGAATTCCCTCACTGGAAGTCCCTAGCCCTGTTAAATCAGAGGTTTGGATTAAAAAGAAAAGATCCAGAGAGAATGAACAAAATGGTAAGGGACTCAAAACTGAGGCACATAAGGATTAGTTAAAGGAAATGATATTTAGCCTGTACAAGAAAAGACAGCGGGGACATGATGACTGACTTCAAGTGTCTGAAGGGCCGTTATGGGGAAGAGAGAGTGGATTTGTTCTGGCTTGTTTTTCAATTCATAATTAGGTTCTAGGGTTAGGATGCTTGTTTTTGCTTTCTCTGTTGCTTTCTCAACCATTTTTGTTGATTATTTTGTCATCTGCTGAATTTTATCATAATTTTGTTTTTAGATGTCTTAGTTCCTTCTCTCCTCATTTGATGTTTCTACTAATTTCCATGTCTTTTGTGTGTCCCCTCCTTTTAATAATAACAATAATCGTTAACATTTAGATAGTTCTTTAAGGTTTACTAAGCAATTTACAAACATCAATCCTGAGAGTTAAGTGACTTTATTATCTTCTCCAGTTTATGGATGAGGAAACTGAGGCAGGCAGCGGTTAACTGACTTACCCAGAGTCACACATCTAGTGTCTTTGTCTGGGTTTGAACTTAGTCTTCCTGAATCCAAGTCTAGCTATATTTTATTGTGTTAATAGGAAATTCCAGTGTCACTTCTAGTACTTCTTTTTAAAAATACGTTTTAATGATCCCTATATACACCAGTCATTTTTGTATATACACCCCACCCCCAGATGAATCCTTCTTTGTAACAAAGAAAAACAATTAAGTAAAAACAACCAATGCAATGATTGCATCTGATGGCCTATGCAGCATTCTGCCTTTCTTACCATCCCTTGCATCTGCCAAGAGGAGAGGAATATGTTCCATTATTGATTCCCTGATACATTATCATTTTTTTTCCAGTTACTCAGTGATCATTTCATTTGCATTGTTGTAGTCATTGTGAATATTGTTGATCTGGGTCTATTGGGCCATACAAATTTCCCCATGTTTTTCTGACTTTCTCATATTAGTCAACAATATTCCATTATATTCAAAAACCAATTTTCTCACTCATTCCCCAATTGCTTGGCATCTACTGTCTCCTCTCCTTTGTTATCATACGTAAACATTTTTGTTTTATATTGGACTTTTCGTTCTGTTTTTTTTTTACATTGGGATATATGCCCAATATTGGGATTGCTAGATCAGAGTGTGAACAAGTTAGTGACTTTCCTTGTGTGATTCTACATTGTTTTCCAGAATGATCGGACCAGTTCCCAGCTCCACTAACATATTAATGTCCCTGTCTTCCCCCAGCACCTCCAACATTATCTCTGTTTTTTTTTTTTCTGTTAGCTCTGCTGTCATTATTTGAGCATTTTCCCATCTGATACCCCCTTCCCCTGCCCTCCCCTCCTCCCCTTCCCTCCCCTCTCCTCTCCTCTCTTCCCCTCTCCTGTCCTTATCATTTGCATAGGGTTACACAGGTAATAAGTGACAACGGATTTGAACTCAGGTCTTCCTGACTCCAGGGCCAGTGCTCTGTCCACTGTGCCACCTAGCTGCCCCTACTTTTGTTAATCCATTGTAATATTTTTTCCCATTTTAACCTCCACATCCCTTTTTATTCCTTCACATTCCTGCCCTCTCGCCCCCGCCAAAAAAAACCCAAAACCCAACAACTTTCTTTTGAGAGATTCTAGTAAGTCGTTTTGCTTCCTTTTTGCTGAATCTAGGCTTTGGAGCAACCTTGGGGGCCACCTAGCTCAACTTGTACCCGAAGAAGAATTTCTTCTACATTCTGCAGCATCTTTGTAGCATAAGTGACAGGTCTCCCACTGCCTCCCATAGAAGCTCATTTTCCTTTTTGGAAGCTCTGAGTGTTAGGCAGATTCTCCTGACTTTAAGCCTAAAGTTGTCTTTCTACAGGTTCTACTCATTGATCCAAGTTCTGCCCCCTCTGGGGCCAAAGAGAGTATGTTGAATCCCTCTTGCTGATTCAGGCCTTTAAATACTTAAAGATTATACTCAGGTCCCCTCTTCTCTGAATGAAATGACCCTCAGTTGTCTTGAGGATCAATTGAGATAATATTTGTAAAGCTCTTAGCACAGTGTGGGCTGCATAGTAGGTGCTGTATGAACACTCATTCCCTTCCCCTCCTTGTCATGGTTTGCATCCCAGCCTCCACCATGCTTGTCCTCCCTTGGACACTCTCCAGTTTGTTCGTGTTCTTGCAACCCCTCTAGGCCTCTTGCTTCCCTCATCTCCCAACACATACATGCCGTATGCCTCAGATCACTTTCCCAGCCTCCACTCCCTAATGTGTCTATCTCTTTTCCAATCCTGGCCATCCTTCAAGGCCCCCCCCCCCGGTACCACCCTGACCCATAGGGACTTGTACCTCTGAACTCAGAGCGTCTTCAGATTTACTGTATGGTAAAATATACCCAAGATTGGTATCACCATGAATCTTGGTAGCAGATGTGAGAATCTGCACATTGCAGCCATAGAATGATAGAACATTGGGACTGGAGGGTAGATCAGAGAGTAGCATCTAGTCCATTCTATGACTGATCCCTCCATTGTGTCCTCCATGCCCGGGCTTTGCTTGAAAGAGTCATTGAGTTGGGCTGCTTCACAGCTCGGTAAGCTAATGGATAGAAAGCTGGACTTTCAGGTTCAGGAAGTCAGGAAGACCTGAGTTCAAATTCTGTCTCAGATACTTAATAGCTGTATAATTCCGGGCAAATGATTTCTTTTCTCTGAGTCTCAGTTTTCTCATCTGTTAAATGAGGGGATTGGACTCAGTGACTTCTGAGCTTTTTTCCAAATTGAAATCTATGATCCTATGATCTCTCTGATGCCTTTGGTGAATCTCAGTTTCTTCCTGTGTAAAGTGAAGATAAGAATCTCTACTGGCAGCTAGGTGGCTCAGTGAATAGAGCACCAGCCCTGGAGTCAGTTCAATTCTGGCCTCAGACACTTAACACTTACTGGCTGTGTGACCTTGGGCAAGTCACTTAACCCCAATTGCCCTGCCCTCCCCCTTCCAAAAAGAAAAAAAAAAAGAATCTACCTCAAGGCAATTGGGGTTAAGTTACTTGCCCAAGGTCACACAGCTAGTGTGTCAAATATCTGAGGCCAGATTTGAATTCAGGTCCTCCTGACCCCCTGCCCATGCTCTATTCACTTCACCACCTAGCTGCCCCCTTGCTTCAATTTCTTTGCAAAGCTGATAGGAAGATTAAATAAGATAGTAGTGGAGAAATTAGTCCCAGGCTCTTGAGTCTTGGGTTCCTTCTACCTCACTAGAACTGAAAATTGAACTTATAAATGCATCAACACTTGTGGTATGCACGTGTTATTGTGGACTATCCACTTTATGCTATTCCATTCTAAATTATTCATCCATTCATTGAAATGGGCTCCTGTAAAAAATGGGGAGTTTCCCCTCCTTAGGGATCTTCAAGCAGAGACTAGATGGCCACTTTTTGCATAAGTTATAGTGGGAATTCCTGTTGTGTATGCATTAGTTGTGAAGGTGCCACCCAAGTCTTGAAGTCTGTGGTTCATTTATATATTAAGTCAATATGTGAGAGGCAGTGTATGGGCAGCTAGGTGGTACTCTGGATAGATGGACAGATAGATGATAGATAGATAGATAGAGCGAGGGGGCGAGTGAGCTCTGTACCTGGAATCAGGAAGACTCATCTTCCTGGGTTCAAATATGGCCTCAGACACTTACTAGCTGTGTGACTCTTAAGACTGTTTCCCTCAGTTTCCTCATCTATAAAATGAGTTGGAAAAGAACATGGCAAACCACTCTAGTATCTCTGCCAAGAAGAGTTGGAGAAGCAATGTTATCCAGTAGAAAGAGCACTAGACTAGAAGTTACAAGACTGGTGATGGCCTAGGATACAGTGGATGACCTTGGCTTCTCTGAGGCCTGACCAAGCTCTTCTAAGGACTCCACAGAGTCTTCTTCAGTTGCCTTCACGTCTGTTGGACAAAATTGTTCTCATCTGCCCATTCTGCCAGAAAAGCTTGGGGTAGATATCCCTCTAACTCACTGACAGGCTTGAGGCTCGATGGTTACCCTCAACCTGGGTTTAGCCCATCTGCCAATATGGTTTTACCTGGGTGTGGCCACTGCACATGCTACAGCTTCTTGGATCCACAGGTGAGAGTTGGGTGAAGGTAGACACCAAAGGTGGATGAGCAGCCCTGAGAAGGGTTGGACAGGCCTTCACACCAAGGAGGAGTTAGTCCTCTCTGAACACCCCATACAATCCTAGTATAGGATACACGAAAAGGAAAGGCACAGAGAGCCGAATGAAAATGGGAGGCTTGTATTGGGGATAGAGAATAGTGTAGAGTGAATGGCAGAGGTAGGGCAAAGGATGGTGAGACTAGATTTTGGAAGGCCTGTGAATGTGAGAAATTTACAGTGAAGATTTTTGAGTAAAGGGATGACAGAAAAAATTTTACTTGCAGGGATGTGAAGGATAGATTGGAAGAAGAGACAGGGGAGATAGGTAGGTATGAAAGGAGGTTACAGTAGTCTAGGTAGATGGTAATTAAAGTAATGAGGCAGCTGTCAGAATAAGGATGAAAGATTGGAGGAGAGATGTTATTGTTTGTCCTTCATTCCACGATGATGGACATGATGATGCCATGACAGCAAGTGAATTGGATTTAAGTGAGGCAGGGCTGTGCAGAGTCACCAGCCTCACTTTCTCTTCCTGAGCCATCTGGCCCAGTGGCAAGATCAGGACCACTGGAGATGGCCCCCAAGGAGAGATGTTACAGAGGCAGAGGTGACATGAATTGCTGTGTTTAGATATGAAAGGACAAAAACATCATGGGATCATAGATTTAGAGGTGGAAGAGATTTTGGAGGTAGAGGTCATCTAATCCAATTAAATTTACAATTGAGGAAACTAAGACCCAGAAAAATGTAGAATGACTTGTTCAATGTCACACAGGTTAAGTGACAGTCAGGATTTGAACCCAGATCCTTCTATTCCAAATCCATCACTGCGCCACACAGAGTCAAATATTCTCCAAGATCTGAACAAGGTATTTGTTCCCCAAAGGACCGCATTTCCAATTTTGCAGCAAAAATCAATGCGAAAATATGATTTGATGTGCAGAAATTTACTTTCTAGGCAGCCCCACCCAGCAGCCCCTCCCCACCAATGCATTTATTCTGTTGTTAAATGAGGCTAATGGGTGTCTGAGCCAGCTCAGGCCTAGCAGCAGATGGCCCTAGGGCTCTGGGGGTCTTGTTAGGCCTTCTGGAGAGCATTCAGGCTGACTGATGATTTGAATGAATCCTCTTTCTTCCTGGGCACAAAGAATTGTACCAAGAGACAACCTCTTAGTTGTACATCCTTAATGATCCAGTGAAGAGAACGTGTCTGACAGCCCGGATCTATAGAAGCCTGAATGAGATGGTTTCCTCCCTTCCTATCTTTGCTTTGGAGTGGAGGGATGGGGAGGGAGTGGGTTCCCTGTTGTATGGACGCTGTCTTGGGCTTTAGAATTCAGTCTCTTTCTGTTTCTCCTTCCTTACTTGAGGCATGCCCGAGGCAGAAAAGGGGGAGGAAGCTGCTTTTTGGAAGCTTAGCCTTTTCTCTCACTAAACCCTTTAACAGCTGGGGGGCAATTACATCCCCTCTGCCGCCCAAGCAGATACAGACTTACTGTGGTTTCATTGGAGCAGCCAGGAGAGAGGCAGCTGTCACAAGTCACTGGGGTCACAGGATAATGAGAAAGGTTATTAGAGATTATCTAATTCAACCCAGGCATTTTACAGAGGAGGAAAATAGAGAAGTGACTTGTCTAAGGCCACACACTTAGTAAGTGGTAGGGTTGGCTCTCAAGCCCCAGACCTTGTGACTTTGAGTCCCTGGCCCTCTTCCTGCTCCCCAGCACTTTCTCTGGCTGCTCCAGTGGCACGCATCTGCATGCCTGAATCTGGAAGCCACCCTGCAATTCCCTATCCTTTTTTGCCTGCTTGTTAAATGTCCTCTCTCATCCCCCTTCTTCTCCCTCTGTGTTCCTCTTCCTCCTTAAAGCCTGCCTCAAATGCTGCCTTCTCTTTGGAGCCTGCACTGATGCCCTTCAGTCATTAAGTCAGAGACAACGACTTTATTGAGTGCCTACTGTGCTCCAGACACTGTGCTAAGCACTGGAGATTGAAGGAAAGGCAAAAGACAGTTCCTGCCCTAGAGTAGCTCACAGTCTAGTGAGAAAAAAATGAATACAGCACTCCCTTCTCCATTGCACTGATCATGAATTATTTTGTTCATACTTATCTCTATTTGCATCTTATCCCCTACTAGATTATAAGCTTCACAGAGATAAGGACTGCCACTGGACTTTGTATTTCTCCTGGTGCCACTGCTTCTTTCCCCTGACACTGTCACCAATAGCCTGCTGGTTGGTCTTCTGTAACAGCAAGCACCCTAGCATACCCAGGATGACTGCTATCACAGGTTCCTAGATCTGCTTTTCTAAAGGAAAGCAACTCAAAAAAGGGTTAGCAATCTTACTTTAATCAAACATAGATATAATCTACCTAGTTCAGGGGAAGAAGTCAGCACCCTGAACTTCAGAGAATACAAACAGAAGTTACAAGCAGACAAAAACACCGACAGAGAAAATAATACAATTCAGCAGACAAACAGACAGAGCTTCTAGCTTTCTGACCATCACATCCATACCTAGTTAGTCACCAGAGAGAGAAGCACCAACATCTGAGTTTTCAAAGCTGGAGGGCTCAATGACTGCTCAGTCTCATCTGCCCAAATCACACAACTCTTCCCAAAGTGAGCCCCAAAGCAAAACCTTGCATCAGAGGTATATATAGCTTTCTCTGGGTCAGAGAACATCACAATGCTCATGACCCACTTGACTACAAAGTAACAAAATTTGTGCCTTCCTGAAAAACAGGCCTCCTACCACAGGCTCCAGGTGAGCACATTCAGCCTATTAGAGGTCAGGGTTTATTTTCAAATCAGGAAAGGGCCTCAAATCACCTAGGCTTATTAAGGGACAGGGAAGATCTTCAAATTCCTGTTACCATTATACCTCCTTATGCCACTCCAATTTATCCTCCACTCAACTGTCAAAATGATCTTCCTAAAGCACATGTCTGACCATGTCACTCCCCTACTCCATAAACTCCAGTGGCTCCCTATTGCCTTCAGGATCAAATATAAAATCCTATATTTGGTGTTCAAAGTCCTCATAACCTTCCTACTTCCCCTTAACCCTTGATGTACTAACACCTTATACCTACCCTCCCACATACTCTTTGACCCAGTGACCCATTTGCCTCCTTGCTGTTCTTCCAACAAAATAAAAAAAAATGGTATTTATATGGTATTTACTAAATGCCAGGCTTGGTGCTAAGTGCTTTACAAAGTATTTCATTTGATTCTCACAACAATCATGGGAAGAAGGTACTTTTATCATCCCCATTTTACAGATGAGGAAATGAAACAATTTGTGTCACATAGCTAGTAAGTGTCTGAAACTGGATTTGAATTCAGATCTTCCTGACTCCAGACCCAGTAGTGACATATAATGGGTATTTAATAAATGTTTGTTGACCGACTAGTTTTGCTTGACATCAGGTCCCATGATTACCCCTGAGCTACACCAGCAGCTTTTCAGGGGTAGAGACTGAGCAGCAGCCCCCTTTCCTCCTCATCAGATCATTTCTTCCTGTGTCTCTAGAATTTCATTCTTGAACACTTCCCCTGAAAAGTATGAGATTATTGGATCCTAGATAGCTTTCCTGTGAACACTGTGGAATATGTTCTCCCTGTGTCTAGGGTACCTGTCGAAACAAGACTGGATCTACTCTCCTCTATCTTGAACTTTGGGATGGAATGGACATTTGCCAACAAGGTTCTCATAATTTCTGTTGTGCTGAAGGTTAAGCTCTATGAATCTCAGTTTCTTCACCTACAAAAGAGGGATAAGAACACTTACTTTCCCTGCCCACAGTGTTGTTGGTGGGACAGCCATTTATAAATGTTTAGGCTCTAGAGAAATCCAAGCTATTGATAGACTATTGATAGATAATTGTTGACATTTCGGTAATACTTTAAGGCTTGAAAAACAGTTTACATATGTAATTTCATTTGGCACTAGAGGTATTAATTTTTCTATGTTACAGAAGAAGAGACTGAGGGCTAGAGGTTTAAGGGACAATCCCCATGGTGTGTCACACTATTAGTTTTTCCAGACTCCACATCCAGGAATCCTTCCACTATACAAATTGTCTTTAAAAAGTTATATAAAGAAAATGCTGTCAATGTTGGGAACATGAATAAGGTTGTCAAGTTTTCCTCTAACTGTCTCCTTGTCTGCTTCTTGCTGTATTTGGGATGCAAGGTGAGGATCCTAGATGAGTTAGTCTGGTAAGCCAAGTGGCCATTGCCCAGGAGTTCACGATCCCAGATCGAGGTTTGGTGAGAGAGCCATGTCCTGCCTCTCTCCCTCGCAGGTGAAGGTGATGGTGCGGATCTGTACGTCGCCGGGCGCCCCTCACTCGTCTGAGCCCATGTCCTTCCTGAAGGTGGATTCCCGGAAGAAGCAGGTGACGCTGTACGACCCGGCTGCTAGTTCCCCCGCCAATGGGGGCTCTCGGAGAACTGCAGGCGCAGTTCCAAAGATGTTTGCTTTTGATGCTGTCTTCCCACAGGATGCTGCTCAGGTGAGTAAGGGTGGAAGGGCCAGGCTGGGACTTCTGGAACTTGGCTTTTGAAGCTCCCTCCTAATGTCTGTGGCATTTTTCTGGCAATGGTGAGAAGAGTGTTTTCATTCTTCTGTAAAGGATAGAGAGAATTAAGGGCTCAAAATGTGGTCCTGCCAACAAGGCAGTTTCTCATTTCTCCAGGAGTGGTGAAACCTGGTGAAATTGCAGAACATTCATATTTTCTTGTACAAAGTTAGGGGTTTCTTGGCCTTTTGGGGTCTCTGAAGCTAGATGTCAGGTTCCTGGGATCTCTAACATGGGTCCATGCTAGAGAATAGGGAAGGGCTCAGAAAATGTCATCAGGGAAGCACTGACCTTGTGATTTGCAGTTATGGCCACTCAGCCCTTTATTGTGTGTTGTGCTGTCCTTCAAGACCTCAGGCAGTCCTCAGCACAGCACACTGCATGAGACTTCACATGGGGACCCAGATTGTGCATATCCCCATTGCTGTTCATCAATAGATCTCATTAGGCTATCTTGCTCTCGACTCCTGTCAATATGCTAGGAGGGTCAGCTTAGGAACAGCTAGCAAGTCTCGACTCATTCAGCTTTTCCACACTGACTCTGGGCAACCATGGAAGGAGGGGGAGAGGGGTGGCTAGGTGGTGCAGTGAATAGAGCACCGGCCCTAGAGTCAGGAGGACCTGAGTTCAAATCTGGCCTCAGACACTTGACACAAAAACTAGCTGTGTGACCTTGGGCAAGTCACTTAACCCCAACTGCCCTCCAAAACAAAAAGAAAAAAAAAGGAGGGGGAGAGAAGCTGGCTTCTTCTTAGGGCTATCAGTAGTTGCTATTACCTTCTTGCCCCACAGACCAGTTACTCCACCTTCCCCACTGCATGGTGCTAGAACCAAAGCTCAGTCTCCCTTTCTTCTTTTCTCCCTAGTTTTTCAAAACACCACTTGTATACCATGAGGTTCAAGAATATAAAAAACTGATTTTAAAAATTGGTGCACATATTATGCATGTTCATGTGTAAGGCATACATGTTTCATGTGTATTATGTGAGCATGCCATTTCTCTTTAACTGTATTTGTGTTTACCATGAATGCATCATATTTGTGTGCTTCATGGAATAATAAATCACACTTTCCACTATTCTTCCCTGGATCCTTTGAGGGCTCAGGTCAAGAGCAATCTTTCAGTTCTTTGTGTCAGTCAGTCAGTCAACAAGCATTTATTTAGAAAGTGTTTACTATGCAAAGCATTGTATGAAGTTCAGAGAAAGGCAAAAGCAGTTCCTGCCTGTCCTCAGGGAGCTTACATTCTATTGTCCCACTGAAACTATTTTTTTTCTGTTTTGTATTTACTTATCTGCATAAATGTTGTTTTCCAACACCCCAGTCCCCCAAGTAAGTATGACGTCTGCTCTATGAGGACAGAGACTATCTCACTTTTAGTTTTTGTCTCTCTACTGGTGTGCAGTAGGTGCTTAATAAATACTTGCAAATTGCCCAAAGGGAAGATTTGTTTCCTGGGTTCCAGAGGAGATCATCTGACTGACTTTTCTGTGGACACTTCTTGATTCTGGTGGCAGATCGGGTGGGGAGCTGGGATAGTGAGGCCTTCACCCTCTCCCACCTCTGCGTCTTCTCTCCTGCAGGCCGAGGTGTGCTCTGGGACGGTGGCAGACGTGATCCAGTCAGTCGTGAATGGTGCTGACGGCTGCATCTTCTGCTTTGGCCATGTCAGGCTCGGTGAGCACCCCGTTTCCCTTCCATTAATGACTCCGTCAGTCTGGTAATTACATGCTGTCAGCTCCCGGGACAATAAAGCTGGAGTCTGCAAAGAGATGGGGATTTCTTCTTAATTAGCTTTGCAAACTTCCCAGGTTTATTCCTGCAGCATTAAAACCTTCAACTTTAATGGGAGAGGAGGTTGAATAATGAAACTGAGGAGCTCAAGCAAGGGGCATCAAAAGGGTCGATGTGTTGGGCCCTGTTTTGTGGAATAATTGTAAAAATACTGGATTTAGGGTCAAAAGGTCTGGGTTCAAATCCTGTTTTGATACATTGGCCTGTGTGGCCTTGGGCCCTTCCCCCTGAGCCTCAGTTCCATCACCACTCCCATCATCATCATAATCATTACCCTCATCATTCAAGCTGATCTTTATATGGGTTTTTGCCTTTTGTAAAATGCTTAACGCATCTCACTAAAACTTCAAAGACAAACTCTAGGAGGCAGGCACGGGGTTTATTATTGCTCCCATTTCACAGATGAGAAATTTAAAGGTCAGAACTTCTAAGCAGGTGTTTGTTAGATTGAATTGAATTAAGAGACTTGCCTGGGATCACAGCTAGGTATTGGACGCAAGATTTGAAAATAAGGTCCCCTGACTTCCTCTGTCCATTCTATTTCTGTCTATTCTAACATCTGCTTTGTCTATAAAATGAGATAGTTGGTCTAGAGCAGGGATTCTTAATTTTTTATGTCGTGGACCCCTTTGGCGGTATGGTGAGGTCAATGGACACTTTCCCAGAATAATATGTTTAAATCCATAAAATAAAATACAATTACAAGAGAAAACAGTTACATTGAGATAAAGTCATTTTTTCCTGGTCTAAGTTCGCAAACCCCCTGAATCTAAGAACCTCAGGACAAGACGACCTTTAAAGGTCCCTTCCAGCTCTAAAATTCCATATTCTTATGTATCTAAAAGACCAGATGAGTTTGGAGATGAATATGTTATGGGACTGAGTTAGAGGGAAGGATGTGAGTAATGAATGCTTGAAATAGACCCTGAGCTCTCATGGCCTTGTCATGACAGAATAAGTCAGTGAGGCAGCTGGTGGTGTGGTTTGGCCTCAAGTCAGGAGGACCCAAGTTCACATGTGGCCTCAGACATTTATTAGCTGTGTGACCCTGGGCAAGTCACTCCATCTCTGTTTGCCTCAGTTTGCTTAACTGTAAAATAGGGATAATAATAGCACCTATCTCCCAGGGTTCAAAAGAGGATGAAAAGAGATAATATTTGTAGAAGTGCTTAGCACAGTGTCCAGCGAACAATAGGCATAATGTTAGTGCTTATTCTCCTTCCTTCTTCACTTCAATGAGGGGGGTTGTGGTCAAAATGCACCAAGGCTTAATTGGATGATATGGTCAGGGCTTAGTCTGGGCCTGGGTTCAAGCGACAAGGGGTCGGCTGAATTCGAGCCAAGTGTTTTCTCCCTAACAGCACTGGGGCTGGTGTAGTTGGTGTCCAGAGGATGGGGGTCCCCTCAGTCCCTGCTTCCATTCCCCTTCACTTGGCAGTAACTGCTCAGCCTTTTTTTTCTTGGCATTCCCCGCAGGGAAGTCATATACCATGATTGGGAAAGATCATTCCACCCAGAGCTTGGGGATCGTGCCCTGTGCCATTTCTTGGTTGTTTAAGCTGATCAATGAGCGGAAAGAGAAGACAGGAACCCGGTTCTCTGTGCGCGTTTCTGCTGTAGAGATTAGCGGCAAAGATGAAAACCTCAAGGATTTGTTAGGTGACGTTGCCAGTGGAAGCCTTCAGGATGGCCAGTCTCCTGGGGTTTACCTTCGAGAGGATCCTGTTTGTGGAACACAGGTATAGAGAGCAGCGTGGTAGGCCTCAGCCAAGCCAAACCCTTCCCTCTCTTGTCTTTCCTTTTAATCTGAGGATAATTACAACAGTTTCTAAGGTGGCTTAAAAAGAAAGATACTGCCTTAAATTTTTTTTCCTGCCTTTAATTTTTAATCCCCTCTCCCTGGCTGTACATATTTGTTTCTCTGATAGCCCTCGAGACTTAATCGGTCTGACAAAAAATGCCAGTCAGCCCTCTCTCTAATGAGCTGCTTCCTTTTTGCTTTTCAGCTTCAGAACCAGAGTGAGCTCCGAGCCCCGACTGCAGAGAAAGCTGCCTTCTTCCTGGATGCAGCCCTGGCTGCCCGCAGCACCAGCAGAGCTGACTGTGATGAAGAGGACCGAAGGAATTCACACATGCTGTTCACCCTCCATATCTACCAGTACCGGATGGAGAAGTGTGGCAAAGGAGGAAGTAGGTCCTCCTCCCCACTTTCTCTCCTCTGCTCCCCCCCCCCCACCTTCTGGGTTTTATTTTGAGGTTTAGAACCTTCCACTGGATTTCTGCAAGGGTCAGGATGCTACAAAGTCCTTGTGGCAGTACACTGTGGCTGCACATTGCGCATGAGGCCAAGTTGTGACCCAGTTAGGGACAGAGAAAGACAGAGACAGAGAGAGAGATAGATACAGAGAGAGGGAGAGAGAGACACAGAGGGAGAGATAGATACAGAGAGAGGGAGAGAGAGACACAGAGGGAGAGAGACAGAGACAGACACAGAGAGAGAGCATCTGAGTATTTATTAAGTGCTTTCTACTTGCCTTCCCTCAGGTATTGTGCTAAGGATGCATGGAGAGAAAGAAAGAGAGAGAGGAGAAAGAGGAGAGAGGAAGAGAGAGAGAGGAGATAGAAAGAGAGGGAGGAGAGAGAAGAAAGAGAGGGGGAGGGGAGGGGCGAGGGAGCATATATTGAAGTTCCTGGGGTGAGGCTTTGTCCTTTGGCCCTAGACTGAGTCATGGCCCCTGACCCCAGACTGATCATAAGAGTATGGATAGTTCAGTGAAACCCATCTCTACTACCGAGAAAAAAATCCCCCATGTATATATTTGCTGATAGGGAATTAGGAGTATAATCCTTATATGAAAACTGGCTCTATTGTAAACAGAAGTGGTCAGCTCTAGTCCTCCACCCAAGTCTTTTGAGTCTTTCATGCTAGTCTAGCTACTGGAGAGTGAAGTTCAATGCCTGGCAAATAGGAAGCACCTAATAAATGTATGCTCTCTCTCCTCTCCCCTTCCCCCCTTCTCTTTCTTCTCTCTATTTCTCTCTCTCCTCTCTTACGCTCTCCTCTCTCTCTTCCTCTTTCCTCTCTCTCTTCCTCTATCCATCCATCCATCAATCTCTCTATCTCCTGTCCCTCTAACCATCTTTCTATCCATTCATCTATCCAATAGTCTTCCTTGCATTAGAATTTCATTGAATTTAATGTCTCAGAAGAGTCAGACCAAACATTGGGATTTGGAATTCCCTTGGTCATGGATTGTTTAGATTTGAAGGGAATCCTCATGGTGGGACTTGATCTCTACTCTAGAGCTGACTCTCTTGACAGTTGTGTCCACTTCAAGACTGAAAACTGGTCAGTAGGTAAAGTACTGATCAGGTCTCCTAAGTGTGCATCTCTCAGTACCTTAAAAGAGGTTGGGAGCCTGAATATATGCTCTGTATACATGCACAGGCTGTCTGCCATCGGCTTAATCCTCTGTTTATACAAGGAGCTGGGTTTGACTATTGTGAGGTTCCATCCACTTGCCAGTCTGAAGGCTGACCCTGAGACTCATTCTTGGTTTTAGTGAAACGTCACTTAACTCTGTTCTGTTGTTGTTCATCAGCTGTATCTGACTCTTCATGACCTCATCTGGGGCTATCATGGCAGAGATGTTGGAATGGTTTGCCATTTCCTTCTCCAGTTCATTTTACAGATGAGGAAACTGAGGCAAACAGGGCTAAGTGACTTGCCTGGGGTCGCACAGCTAGTAAGAGTCTGAGGCTGGATTTGAACTCAGGTCTTCCTGAGTTCTGCTAGTGTTTATTTGTCATTCTTATACAGTTGGGGCCAATAGTTCTCAGTCCTTTGAATTGGTCCAGAGTTGAATTCAGAGTCCTTCAGTTTCCTAGGATAACACCTTCTCTTTCTTTGGTTTCAGTGTCAGGCGGACGTAGCCGTTTGCACCTCATTGACCTGGGGAGTTGTGAAAAAGTGCTGAGCAAGAACAGGGAAGCTGGTGGTTCCCTCTGCCTGTCTCTGTCTGCCTTGGGCAATGTGATCTTGGCCTTAATCAACGGAGCAAAGCATGTGCCGTACAAGTGAGTGAATTACTCCTACACACCTTGTATACTGGTCAGTCCTGCCACAGGCCCACAGCTCAGGCACTCATACCTGTGGGTCTTAACGTTCAGTTTAATAACAGTGTCTTGGCATGTTGTGGACCTGCCGGTCAGTCACTAAGCATTTATCAGGAATGTGTTATGTGAGGTGCACACAGACAAAAGACAGTCCCTGCCTCCAGGAAGCTCACGTCTAATGGGAGAGACAACAGGCCAACGGATATGTACAGACAAGCTACGTACAGGACGGTTCACAGAGAGTTGACCCCAGACTTAAGAGGGACTGGGAAGGGCTTCCTTAAAAACGGGGATTGTGTGGCCTTATCAAAGTGGGTTTTTCTTTCACTTGTGCAGTATTGCAATCCCTCCTTCACTTCTTATCCTGATCATTAGGGGTTTACAACTTTCTATAAATCCTCCATTGAACATCCAACCTCCCCTGGTTCTTTGGATAGTTTGTGTGCTGATATGGCGCTGATGCTGTAAGGAGGATAGTTTGCATTTCTCTTGGGCTTTAAGATCACAAAGTGCTTTCCTAACAACAATCCCATTATATAGGTAGCATTGGAATCGTTATCCTCATTTTAAAGATGAGGAAACTGAGGAGCCCATTGTCTTCTGGTCCACTGCTCCTTCTATGCCCTTGGTTCCCAGTTATTTTTTGTTCTTCCATCCCTTTCAACAACAACAACAAAATGCATTGTGAATCCCCAGGATAATTTAATATACTACTCAAAATATATTTTTTTAGATTTATTCATTAAGGGCTTACAGTAACTACAGAAAAAACTTTTGCCCACAAAAACTCCAGATTAAAATTTGCATTATGTAATTATAAAATGTAAAATCGTATTTTACTTATAATTATGAAAACTCTAAATATACAATGATAAAATTCTAATTACAAAACGATTATTAATATTTTATGTGGGCCATTCTGTAAGAATTAAAAGAATTATTCCAGTAAGACCTTATGCCTACTAATGTGCAAGATTGAACATTCAATTTCATTTTAACAAAATTTGGACAATCGTTTGCAGCTTAAGGTACCATTAAATTTTTTAAATCATGAATCCCTTGGACCTTAAACCACTGCACTCTCTGCATTTCTTAAGAATGAAAATTTCTCAAATGCATGTTTCTTTTGGAAAAAAACGTATGTGTAGTTTGTGGCCAAGTGGGTAAAGTCCCATTGGAGTATAATTGTATAGATATAGAACTTCTTGAAGCCCATACATTCCCATTTGAAAGGACTAAACACAACTTTGAAACCTATGAACATCTTCCACTTGGCAAGACCCCAGGTGGGATGGAAAGTTTGTGGTCATGGAGGCTTGGGTAGGTGACCTGTCCATGTCATCTGCACTGGCCCCAGATGGGCTTCCTTTATTTTGTATACTCTTCCCTCTTACCAAAAAGTTTAAGGAGTCAAGAAGCCTGGGTGTGGGTCTCACCTCTGCCCCTAATTTGGTTTTTGGCCTTCAGCCAAGTAAGTATGTTTGCCTTTTCTGGGCCTCAGTTTCCCCATCTGTAAATTGAGGTTAAATTAGATTCTTTCCAGGTCTAGGATTCTCTCTGCCTGTCTGCTCTACGAATAGACACTAAATGAAGATGAAAGTTTGAGCTTGAAATGTGACCCACCTTTTGGCCCTTCAGATTTTTCATTTGGTTTGGTTTAGCTCATTCTGTTGAGTCCCAGGATATTCAAAATCTGAGTGCTGCTCCCCCTGTATCTACTTATTGGCAACAGCTCATGTGAAAAATATCTGGACATTTTAGAGGATTGTAAACTCTATATGAAGCAACAGTACGATGTGACAACCTATAAAATATTGGAGCCGCACAGTCTTCAGCTGCATTAATGGAAGGAAGCATCATGCCTGGGATTAAGTAGGAGGAGAATGTCTTGCTGTCCCAGATGACATCTGGATTTCAGGACCAGGACTTACCTGTTAGGGAGGACATTGATAAACTGGAGCTTTTCCAGAGGAGGACAAGGAGGGTGGGGATGGGACTGGAAGGCATGCCATGTGAGGATGGATCGAAGGAACTCGGGGATGATGGTTAGCTTGACAAAAAGACAGGGGAGACGGGATGACTGCCTTTATGAATTTGAAGGGCTGTCATGAAGAAGAGTCTATTCTGTTTGACCCCAGAAGGCAGAAGAGGAAGCAATGAGCAGGTGGGGGGATGTGCAGAGGAACAAATTCAGGCTTGGTGTAAAGAAAAAAGAATCTTGACTCTCTAGCTGTCTAAAAAGGAAATGTGATGTCTCAGGGACGTAGTGACCTTCCCTTCCCCAGGGGTATTCAGGTAGAAGCCTGATGATCCCCTGTTCTTGTTCATGGGTGGGTTGGGTTAGAAGACCTCCAGGGTCCCTTCCAACCCTGAATCCTATGACTCACAGTGTTAACTAATAATAATAATAATAATAATAATAATAATAATAATAATAATACTTATATAGTTCCTACTATGTGCCAGCCACCAAGTGCTTTACAATTATTATCTCACTTGATCCTCATAACAACCCTCGAAAGTAGGGTCTCCTACCTCCTACCAAAATGACCCCCATTTTGCAGATGAGGAAACTGAGGCAAGCAGAGATTAAGTGACTTGCCCAGGGTCACACAATTAGGAAGTATGTAAGATCTAATTAACCTTACTGACTCCAGACCTAGCACTCTATCTCACCACCTAGCGGCTGTTAAATCAGGCAGATGGTGACCTGGGGCCTCTAGCTCTTGTATATGTCCTAGGCCAGGTCCATCTCTGGTCTGGCTCAGGCACCTCTCACTCCCTGGCTTTGTGCCTGCCTTGTCTAGTTACCTTATGGGAAAGAGGCCTGAGGGCAGAGTGTGAAGAACAGGTTTTCATTTCTGCCTGTGACACTGACTCCCTTGTGTGACCTTTGGCAAACCACTCCAGGCTTCAGTTTCTCCTATCCATAAAATGATGGGAATAATGTCCACTCTGGCTCTCTGCATTGTGTGAATTAAAGGACCATCAGGAAGTAGAAGGGTCCTGTCCATTTGGGTTTGTCCCAGTCCCTTCTTTGCTTCAGGTCTCAGTTTCTCTATCTGCAAAATGATAGGGGGGGACTCAATGATTTTTAAAGGGTGGGTTTTGGAGCGTGAGTGTGCCTTCTCAGGGCAGGATATAGGTGGGTACAAGGGGTCAGCAGCCCTGACCCTTTGGTGGCTCTGAGGTTGGCAGTAGGCAGGTATAACCATCATCTCTCTGTGACTCAGTGATCGCTGAGAGCCTTTCTGAAAGTCCATGATGAGAATAGCAGTAACAGCCCACATTCTTCTAATAATCTGAACTTTGCAAAGCATTTTCTAACCAGGAATTCTATAAGGTCAGTAGGATGGGTGTAGGACATGGCTCATGGCCATGTAACCATTGGATATCAGTGCTGGGCCTAGAACCCAGGTCTCTTAACTCCCAAGTCTAATGCTGCCCATGACTCACCATCAAGGCATCGAAGTCATATAGTACATAGAGCACTGGATTTGGAGTCAGGAAGGCCTGAATTCAAATCCTGATTCAGACACTTACTATCTCTGTGACCCTCACTTTTTCATAAGTTCTCTGGGCCTCAGTAAAATGACAGGTGTTAGACTCGATGGTCCCTTCAACTCTGAGCCTGTCACCCTGTTACATGAATGCAGGTAAGTGCACGATAGGTATTGAAAGTGATTAAATAATAGCAGAAATCAAATTGGGAGGCGTGAGGAATTCAGAGAAGGAGTCTCTTCTGGTTGGGTGAGTAGAGATTGGGAAGGCCTTGGAGTTGACTTTCCCTGTTCTCTACAGAGACAACAAGCTGACGATGCTCCTTAGAGAGTCACTGGGCAACATTAACTGCAGGACCACCATGATTGCCCACATCTCTGACTCCCCAGCCAACTATGCAGAGACCCTCACCACAGTGCAGCTTGCCTCCCGCATCCACCGAATGAGAAAGAAGAAGTCCAAGGTGCGTTAACCCCTTGAGCTGGGGCTCAGCTGGGTCAGAATCATTGCAACAGCAGCCCTGTATCTAGCCCCTTCATAGTTTAGAAAAACACCTTCCCATTTTACAGGTGGAAAAACTGAGGCCTGGAGAGGGGCAGTGTGGTGTTATATATAAGGCAGTGGACTTGGAGTCAGGAAGGGATCAAATACTATCTCAGATATTTAATGGTTGGGCAGCTTACCTCTCTGGGCCTCAGTTTCCTCATTTGCATTTATTTTCTGAGGCTATTAAGTGCTGAACTATCTAGCTCCATAGAAGTACAACCATTTTTTTGGGGTTATTTTCCCCCATGCTCCTTAAATTCCAAACTGAGAATTGAGAGTGTTGATGGTTTGTTTATGACCACAGAACATTGAATGTCAGGACTGAAGGCACCTCTGAACATAGACCATTACAAATGGAAGCGCTCTTAGACATGCAGAACCCTCAAGTGGTAGAGGGAGGGGACTTTTTAGAATAATAGATATGGAATGGGGGTCAGAACACGGAGCATTAACGTTTAAAGGGACTTTGTATGCCATGTAGGGGGCAGGTAGGCGGCACAGTATAAAGAATGCCAGGTCTGGAATCAGGAAGACTCATTTTCCTGAGTTCAAATCTGGCCTAAGACACTTACTAGCTGTGTGACCCTGGGCAAGTCATGTAACCCTGCTTGCCTTGGTTTCCTCATCTGTAAAATGAGCTGGAGAAGAAATGGCAAACCACTCCAGGATCTTTGCCAAGAAAACATCAAGTGGAGTCACAAAGAGTGGGACATGATTGAAACAATTGAACAACAAACAATAATGCCATCTAGATCAGCCTTCCTTATTTACAGATGGGAACTGAGGCTGATAGAGAGCTAGGTTTGGAGGGTCCTGAACTTCAGTTTGAATGGAAGTAGTATGGGAGCCAGGATAGCTTACTGAGCTGCTGTCAGTGGAGCTGAGACTTAGACCGATGATGGCACTTTCCTTCTGTTTTAGTATGCATCCAGCTCGTCAGGAGGAGAGAGTTCCTGTGAGGAGGGCCGCGTACGGAGACCCCCACACCTGAGGCCTTTTCACCCTCGCACTGTGGCCTTGGATCCCGACCTTCCTGGCCTGGGTCTCTCCAGTGATCCTGATTATTCCTCTAGCAGTGAGCAGTCCTGTGACACTGTGATCTACGTGGGGCCCAACGGGGCTGCCCTGTCTGACCGAGAGCTCACGGACAATGAGGGCCCACCTGAGTTTGTCCCTATCATCCCATCGCTCAATAGGAAGCGGGGCAAAGATGGGCTGGGTGGCCCGTGGAGCTCAGACAAGGACCACTTCAAGTGTAATACATTTGCTGAGCTGCAGGAGAGACTGGAGTGCATTGATGGGAGTGAGGAGCCCAATCACTTTGGTGGGGGTGACTCCTCTGGGGTAGGAAATGGCAATGGTCCAGGCAGTGTGGAGGCTGGTCTGGCCAAGTCAGCTAAGGAGAAACCACCCTCCCCATTAAGGGGGTGCAAGAAGCCTGCATTGCTGGAGGCAGCATCCCCCAAAAAGGGGCCTGGACTCCATTTCTCAGCAGGACCTCCCCGCAATGGTGCCTGCCCAGGAAACAGCCCCTCCCAAGGCCAAGTGGATATCCCCAATCCCATGACTAGAGGTGATGGGAAGAAGTCAGATGTGGTCTCCGATGGAGGGAGAGATCCAGCTCTACACTCATCGAGATCTTGTAAGCCAGATGTGACCAGGAGCCCAGACTGTAGCACCACCACAGAGCCAGTTGTCAAGGACAAGGCCATGCACACAAAGCGACCCCTGCCCAGCCCAGCACCCCCACCCCCCCAGCAGAAAGACCTCACATCTCCTACCAACATGTATTCCAAGCTGGATGACAGTGGGGTCCGGACACCGCCACTGGGAATGAGCAAGCAGATGGTGAGCTCTGGGGCAATGCCACCTGCCCAGGGAGCATCCCCACCACTGTCCACCAGCACCCTGGAGGTACACAGCTTCCACTCGGCTTTTCGGGGTAAGTGCTTTGACCGGGACATCCTGACGACCACAGTGACCCTACAGCAGCCAGTGGAGCTGAATGGCGAGGACGAGCTGGTGTTCACAGTGGTCGAAGAACTGTCAATCAGTGGCATGGTAGACTCAGGCCGGCCCACAAGCATCATCAGTTTCAACAGTGACTGCTCCTTGCAGGCTCTGGCCTCAGGCTCCCGTCCGGTTAGCATTATCAGCAGCATCAACGATGAGTTTGATGCCTACACGTCTCAGGCATCCGGTGTGAACATTGACATCGTCCTGCCTTTCACAGAGGGCACCTTTCCCTCTGGAAGCCGCCGCTCTTCCATCAGCTCCTGGCTAAGCGAGGTCAGCCTCTGCACCATGGATGGCGAGGTGATGCCCCCTGGGGAGGTCCTCACTGCATCCTCTCCTTTTGCCTGTGAGCCCCCTGGGGAGAACTTCACCTTGGACTCTCCTGGTGTCACTGTTACTTTCACCCCAGGGAACCTCAAGAACTCCTTAAATGACAGCGGGCTTTGTGTCTCAGAGCTGGACAGCTTGGAGAGCACTAGCTCCAGAAAGCTGTCACCAGCCATTGCCAAGAATCCTCAGTCCTTGGGATCCACCAAAGCTGCCCCTGCTCCAGGTGTCTCCAGGATCCCCAATCAGCCCCGGAGAGCAGGGAGGAGTGGGAATCCACAAGTGACACATAAGATACAAACCATCCATTCTAGTCTTCCTCGGACTCTGAGAACTACTACCTCAAACCCCAATTATATGGGTGCCATGCACCATAGCCATGAATTGCCCAGTCCAGGTGGGCTATTTGATGACCCTTGGCTAGTGCGAGTGGATGTCCCACCGGGCACCCACCCCACAGACCCACTGTCATCTACTAGCAATCCTCCATTAGGTATTGACCCCTTAAACATGCCGTGCAGGGAGGCCGCAGGGTATAGGCCCCCCACGTCTCAGACAATGTTGGCCTGTGCCCAGCGGGTGGTGGATGGATGTGAAATGTCTTGCAAGTCAGCTGGGGACCATGCTAGGAAACCAGAGGTCATGACCCAAATCCCACCCCTGAGGAGAGGGGCCACTACACTGGGTGTCATGCCAGTGGCTCGAAGTGGAGACAGCCCTGCTGAGGCTCTGGCCCGAGGCAACCCTGACTCTACCTTGACCACCAGCAGCCTGAAAGCCTCCATGGGCAAGAAGAACGGCCCCCAGAAGTCGAGTCTCTTACCCAGGCCCAGTGGAGTAGGACCTCCTGCCCCACCAGTCCGGAAATCAAGCCTTGAGCAAAGAAGTGGTGTTTCTCCATCCAGGGGAGGCATGGACCCTGCAAGAGCCCCTGCTTTGAAAGGGGAGGAAGAGGCAGAGCTAAGGGCCAGGCCTACAGCAGGCTTGGTTCCAGAGAGCCTAAAAGGCAAAGCCAGCCTCAAAGGTGAGCATTCCCTGCCCAAGAGTACTTCCAGCCTGAAGGCCAGAGCAGCCAAGCCCGATGTGGTGCATCGTTATGGAAGTCACATGTCTCTCGAGCGATGTGAGGGCCTTGGCTTGGGGGGAGCCAAGGCTGATGGCGGGGGCAGCAACGTTGGGAGGCAGGGAAGGTCTGTGCCAAGGTTGGGTGTGCCCCCTGTGGCTCCTTCTCCTGTGTCTCCAACATCACATGTGACCCCCTGCAAGGGCGGCTCCGCAAAGGGGGTGGTAAATGTTAAATCACCAGCTGGTGGAAGCAAGAGCCGGAACCTATTGGCTGGTGGATCACGGTCCCTCAGCTCTTCGGTGAAATCACTGAGTCAGCAGCCTGCTGGGAAGAGCCCTGGTGGCCCCACTAATAGCAAGGTGGCCCCGCGTACCATGCCTGGGGTCAGCAGCAAGCCCAGCCGGGGCACCATCATGGGCACCAAACAGGCAATGAGGGCTGCCAACAGCCGCGTGAATGAGCTGGCCTCTGGGAGCTCTGGCAAAGGGGGCCATTCCCGTAGCTCGGCGGACTCGGACAGCGGCAATGACAGTGGGGTGAATCTAGGCGATGAGAAGTTGCCAGTGCCTGCTCTGCCCTCGCCCTACAGCAAGATCACGGCTCCGCGGCGGCCACAGCGCTACAGCAGCGGGCACGGCAGCGACAACAGTAGCGTGCTGAGTGGGGAGCTGCCTCCAGCCATGGGCCGGACAGCCTTGTTCTACCACAGCGGCGGCAGCAGCGGCTATGAAAGCATGATCCGGGACAGCGAAGCCACCGGCAGTGCCTCGTCCACCCATGACTCCATGAGTGAAAGTGGCCTGTCGTCTCCCGGGGGCCGGATGAGAAGCCTGAAATCCCCCAAGAAAAGATCCACAGGTAAAAAAGAAGCTATTTTAAATAAAGACTTTCTCCCTTTCTCCCCTCCCAGGTATTCCGTATCTGAAAGTTTGGGGGGGGGGAGCAATGGGGCACTTTATTTTCAGGGTTCTCTGTCAGGTGACGGGGGGAGGGGGGCGGGCTATCACCTGGGCTTTCACCTTTCACTGCTTTCTGGGTTGGGATAGAGAAGGGGAGAGAGGGAGGGTGATTTTGCTGGACAGACACCAGTGGTTTTTCCAAACCCCACAGACCAGACATTAGGCTGAGGCAGAAGCCATCCTCAGTCTATGTGCTGTATTCTAAGATTCATGTCAGCCCCTACTCCCCTTCTGAACTCAGATGGCCCTAGTCATTCTCTGCCCCTCCGTCTTTGATGTGAAGATAAGAACAGAGCCCAGACTTGGGGGCTGTAGTTTGGGGCAGGCAACTCAGTCAAACCCCCAGTGACATGCAACAAAAGCAACATTCAGCTCTGGCCCTCTCCTACCTCCTCCCCACACCTCTCTTCCCCAAGTAGAACTTTTATGTAGCAACCTTGGCAGTCCCCAGCATCCACTCTCAGTGAAATTCAAGAAAGTCAGCAAAGTTGGCCTGGCTTCCAGTTTTGAGGAATGGAAGGAGGTTCTTAGTATCAGGAGACCTGGTTCAAGTCGTGATTCTGACGTTGACTTGCTATGCAACTTTTGGCAAGTAACTTCATCTCTTTGAGCCTCAATTTCCTCATCTGTAAAATGTGCATAATAAATGCTTCTCAGTGTACGAGGAAGAAGGGAATGTAAAGTACTTTGTAAACTGGAATAACTTAGGTTAATACATGTTAACTGTTTTTGTTACCTGTATTTTACAAATGAGAAGGTTGAGGCTTGCAGAATCATCGAACATATTCTGTCAGCACTGGAAGGGACCATAGAGACCACCATCATTTAGAAAATGGGGAAACTGAGGCCAGTGGCAGGGATAGTTTGAAACTAAAGGACAATAATAGCTAGCATTTGTATACCATGTTTGATATTAATATTAATTAATATCAATATTAAGGTTTGAAAAGTACTTTACAAATATTATCTAATCTTATCCTCACAACCGCACTGAGAGGTAGGTGCTATTATTATCCCCATTATATAGGTGAAGAAATTGAGGCAAACTAAGGTTAAATGACTTTCCCAGAATCACAGTTATTAATCTTTTTAATCTTAGACTTAACTTTTTTTTTAGTTTTTCTAGTTAATTCTAAGGCTGAATTTGAACTCAGTTCTCCCTGATTCCAAGCCCATCATTCTATCTACTGTACTACCCAGCTAGGTGTCACAGTGAATAGAACACTGTCCCTGAAGTCAGGAGGAGCTGAGTTCAAATCCGGCCTAAGATATTTGACACTTACTAGCTATGTGACCTTGGGCAAGTCACTTAACCCCAATTGCCTTGCCTTTCCCCCTCAAAAAAAATTACATATTTGGAATCAGAAGATCTGGGTTGAAGTCTTTACTAGGCTGTTTGTTACTTGTGTGGTCCTAAGAAAGTCACCATCCTTCTCTGCCTCTAGGTTTCCTTATCTGTAAAGTGGGTGAGTTAGATGATTTCAAAATTTCTTCTAGCTAAAGATTTTATGTTCATAGAATCCTTGCCTAAAGTCACCAAGTTAGTTAATAGTGATTCCAGGACTTAAATCTGGATTTTATACTTTCTGTCCAGCACTATCTTTACAGAGTCATGCTGCCTGTCACCATATCCTTTTGCAACAGGGAATCTGGACAAAATCTTTTTTTTTTAAGAGGGAGGGGGAAGGGAAGAGGTAGGAAATATTCTCTCCAGACTCAGGCCAAGCATGGGGTCAGAGAACATTAGCCCCAGAGATCTCTAGTCCATAGAAAAAGTAACCCCCCACTGTACCATTCCTGAGAAGTGAGCATCCAGAGCAGTCCTGGGAAAATCCCTCTCTCCTGAGGCAGGTCATTCCGCTTTGGAGCTAAGATTCTTAGGAAATTATTCTTTCTGTTGTTGTTCAGTCATTTGAGTCATGTATGACTCTCCCTGACCCTATTTGGGGTTTCCTTGGCAAAAATACTGGAGTGATTTTGCCATTTTCTTCCCCGGTTCATTTTACAGATGAGAAAACTGAGGCAAAGAGGGTTAAGTGATTCACCCAGGGTCACACAGCTAGTAAGTGTCTGAGGCTGGATTTGCACTTACAAGAGGAGTCTTCCTGACTCCAGGCCTGGGCTCTCTTCACCACACCACCTAATTATTCTTTACTCCAAGCCAGATCTGCTTCCCTGAAACTTACCCCATTGCTCCTAGTTCAAAATTCTTGTGCCAAACAGAACAAATATAATTTCTCTTCCTCACGACAGCCCTTCAGACATGTGAAGACTAGGATCCCCTATGCCTCTTCCTCTTCTTGTACAAATTTCGCTCAGTCTAATTTCATTCCATCCCTTTGTGGCCCTATTACTAGTCCCCCCTCCATCCTAGTTGCTGTCTTCTGAGGTGCCCTGGCTCATAGTGTCCTTCCTTTAACTCACCAGTGGGCACCCACCACTAGGGAGGGGAAATTGAGAGTGGCTAGTTAACTTTGCAATCCAGAAGTCCAGTCTCGGTGAGTTAACCCACTTGGTTTAACTGGAGTGTGGTAGGCAGGTTTCTGAGTCCCTCCTGTGAGCTGGAAATAAATCAAGCTAATGTGAGCTCCCTTCCCACTTAAGCCTCCCCCACAAATCAATATTAACGGCCCTGTAAAGTTGCACACGAATCGAGGAGGGTATTACTCACTGATGGATTCGATTTTGTTTTTAGCCCCAGGAAATACTTGTGAGGTCTTTAAAGATGACAAACTATTTCTTTTCCAATAAGGGCTGTCTGTTATTGGTAAATGGGCTCTTTTATTTGGTATTCTTAATGCCCAAATCTGTTAATATTTTTTCATTGATCAATTATTCAATCAATAATCATTTACTAAGCACCTACTATGTATTGGACACTAAGCTAGATGATGGGCATACAAAGACAAAGAATGATACAATCCCAATTCTCAAGGCACTAAAGTTCCAATGGGGGAGACAGCAAGTATATGTACAAAAATACATATACAAATATGCATGTATACATATATAATATAATATACACATATATGTACTTATACTATATATAGACATATGCATGAACTAAATAAAAGATCTTTTTTTAACTTTTTTTTTCCTTTTTGGAAGGGAGAGGGCAGTGCAATTAGGGTTAAGTGACTTGCCCAAGGTCACACAACTAGTAAGTGTTAAGTGTCTGAGGCCAGATTTGAACTCAAGTCCTCCTGACTCCAGGGCCGGTGCTCTATTCACTGTGCCACCTAGCCGCCCTTAAAAGATCTTTTGAAAGAGAAATCACCAGCAATTGGAGGGATCAAGAAAGACTTTATGTCAAAGGTGATGCTTGACCTGTGTCTTGAAGGAAAAGAGTGATACAAACTAGGAGGGGGAGGTTAGGAAGGAACGTTGCATGTGAGAAATAGAAGGCTAATTTGACTGGGTCATGGAGCTGGAGGTGGAATAACATACAATGAAGTGGGGAAGATAATTTGGAACCAGGTTGTTAAGGATATTCAAAGCTAAACAATTTTTGTATTTTAAGATATTTTATAATATAAATTATAAATATATATTTATAGTATATAAAATTATATATGCTTATATTTTATCCTAGAGGCAATAGGGAGCCACTGCAGTTTCTTGAGTAGAGAAGTAATGTCATAGATCTACATTTAAGGAAAATCACAATGGCAGCAGTGAACAGGACGGATGAGTAGGAAGAGCTTTGAGGTGGAGAGACTAATTAGGTGGCGATTGCAAAAGTCTGGGCCAGAGGTGGTAAGGGCCTGAAACTAAGGTGGTGGCTCTATTGAGTAGAGAGGAGGGGATCGATGATGGAAATGTTGTGGAGATCAAATTGGAAAGAACTGCCAATTGCTTGGATGTGAAAAGTCAAGGAGAATGATGAAGTTACAGACCTGAGGGACTGAAAAAATGGCAGCGCCTTTGATGGCATCAGGGAAAGTTGGAAGTCCTAATGGACTGGAGGAGAAAGAGATGGTTTGGAAATGTTGCATTTGAGATGTCTGTGGGACATCCAGCTTAGAGTACACAACAGGCAATTAATGGTGTGGGACTGAAGTTCAGGAGAGAATCATTTGTGTAGAAATGATCATTAAACTTACAGGAACTGGTAAGGTAACTGAGAGAAGGGAAGGAGGAGAGAGAGACAGACAAACAGACAGAGACAGAGAGAGAAAGAGAGAGAGAGGAAGAGACAGAGAGAGAGGAAGAGAGAGACAGAGACAGAGAGAGGAAGAGACAGAGAGACAGAGAGAGAGAAAAGCTTTCAGTAACTTCCACAGTTGAGAGTAATGAAATGGATGATGAGCCTGCTGAGGTTACTGGGAAGGAGATGTTAGGTAAGAAAAGAAACAGGAGAAAGAAATATAGAAAATTCAGAGGAGAGAACATTCAGGAGGAGAAGGTGGTCATAGTGTCAAATGTGGCTGATAGTTTGGGAAGGATCAGGACAAATTGGGTGATTAAAGAAAACACTGTTAACAGTGGAGAGCAGTTGCAATTGAGGAATGTGGGCAGAAGCCATTTTGCAAAGGGTTGAGACATGTGAGAGAAGTGGAGACAGTGAGTATGGAGGCTTATTCTAGAAGTTTGGTTAAGAAAGGGAGGACAGCAATGGTAGGGATCTACTGAAGATTGTTTTAAGGGTGGTACACCACCTAATTATGTTAAAAAAGATAAATCTTTTTAAAGATGGTGGAGACATATATATGGTCTTTAGCCTTGGCAAGAAGTTTCACTTCATTATCAGAGACTGAGTAAGGAAGGAGAGGGTGATGAGGCCAAAGGGTTATGAGATGAAGAGATGGGAAGGAGAGTGAACTCATATTGAATGGCTTTAATTTTCTCAGAAAACTAATAGGTCCCCAGTTGAGGAGAGGGATGGGGGAACTTGAGAAGAGAAGGTTTGGAACACTTCTGTGGGCAGTGAGATATGGAATCATTTGCTGGGGGTTGGGGAGGGGAAGAGTATAAGGAATGCCTAACTTTACTGAGCACCCAGTTCAAGTTGGATAACGTGAATTTATGTTACTCAGCACCAGCACGGTTGTAAGACTCCCTTCAGCTGTGTTCTGTAGGAACAGAGAAAGGTGGGTGGCAGGAGTAATCCAGGGCTGGGATTTGGCAAGGGATTGAATGATGATGGGACAAGGGGTTGAGGGATTTGAGTGAAGAAAATAGTGGAAGGTGAATTGGAGAACTAGAGGGTCAGGATTGGAGCTGATGCATGGCCCAAGAAAGTATTGAAAGGTGGAGGAATTGAAGATCATGATGTGGGTGAAAAAAAGGTTTAGGAGGAATGAAGTAAGGGGTGAGATGGGGTATGGTTGGACAGGGGAAAGTCAGAATTTTGGATTTAGGAAGTGGAACCCTTGTGGGTAATGATGAGAGCCAGGCTGTAACTATCCTTGCCTGTGACTAAGGTGGAATGAAGGAATAAATAGGTCATGGGAAAGGGGAGATTGGGATGCTAAAGCATTTGAAATGAATATGGATGTTGAGGTCCCTTAATATAAAGCCAAAAGTTGGGAACATGAGGAAGATGGTGAGATGGGTATCGATTTCTTTGAGAAAGGAGGGAGAATGATGGGCAGCTTGTACATAATGGCCTCCACACTCTGAATTGGGTGGGAAATTTTAAGTGAATGAAGTTAAAAGGAAGAGAGATTGCTGAGTGATGTCAGCAAAAAGAGAGTTCTGGAAGTGATAGTGGGGACCAAGGAAGATTTTGATTTCCCTTCCAGGACCAGTGTTTTGGAGGTGTAAAGGAAGGTATAACCAGTGTTAGAGAGGATAGCCAGGAATTGTGTGTGTGTGTGTGTGTGTGTGTGTTTTGAGGGTAGGGTGGGTAGTGGCACGTCACCAGATCTCAGTGAGGACAGGGAGATGGAAGAAGTATGAAAGAAAGAGGTCTACAATGTAGAAAAATTTGTTCACTATGGAATGGTAATTCCAGGGGACAGTGGAAAGGGTGGGCAGGATTGGAGTGGAACATGGGGGAAGTGGATGGACATGAGAAGATGGGACACCAGGGTTGGGGTTAGTTTGCTCCATATAATCCAATTCCCTTATTTTACAAATGAGAGAAATGAGTCCCATGAAGTTAAGTGAACCGTCTAAGGTTATACAGTAAGTATCAAAGGTAGGATTGAATCTAGGTCCTATGGCACAAAGCCAGCAACCTTTCTATTACAGAGATGAATTGAACCCTTTCAGGTGGTTCAATTCATTTGGGCTGAGGAGGGGGGAAATAAAAAATATACATGATAATTTTGTTGTGTATCTGAAAGGAATAGCAAGTTGTGCACAGTAGATTTGCAGTTTCATGTACAATTGTCTTTTTTATTGTACTATGTTATGGAAATACTTGTTTTATTCCATAAATTAAAAAAAAATGAATTGAACTGAAGCATGAAACCAATGCAAGTGGGCTTCTAATCAAGCACTGTTAGTTATCACCATTTCTAAATAGTCCACGTCCTGCTCTTAGTTTAGGAAGAAAATGTGCTTGGAGATGTATGTGTATGCCTTTGCCTGGAGGACAGCCGGAAGCTAGCTTTGGGAGCATCACTGAGCTGGGTGATGTTGCTTGTGTATTTGCAGGTCTGCAGCGGCGGCGCCTGGTTCCGACTCCACTGCCTGATGCTGCAGCCCTGGGCAGGAAGCCCAGCGCTGCCGGTCAATGGGTGGACCTGCCCCCTCTGCCTGGCACTTTGAAGGAGCCTTTTGAGATCAAAGTGTACGAGATTGACGATGTGGAGCGCCTGCAGAGGCACAGGCGGGAGGAGCCCGAGGTCAGCCCCTCCCCTCTCTTGCAGCCCCCTCCCCTCTCTTACACACCCCCTCCCTCCGACCCCCTTCATAACCTCTTTGGTCCAGGTCCCTGAGGGAGGAAGGAGTTCAATTGGAAATGGTCATGCAATTAGAGCTACTGGCATGATTAATTTTCACTGTTTTGCATGTTTAGGTCCCCTGAACAGAGAAACATCATTATAGGCCACAATTAATTGTGTTTAACCTGACGGAGAACATGAGTGGAGAATGTGTGTGCACTCATTATTAGGACGTGGTCTGCGCAGAGCCTTGTTGCCGCACACTTTGTTCAGAACCTTTTAAGATCCCCTTAATAGCTTCCCTCCAGAGCAAGGTCATTCACCCTTAGTTATGGCACCTCCACGTCGGTGGGGAGGGGGAGGGGGCTATTATTGGGAAAGTCATTCAGCCCAGTGTCTGCTTCCTTCTGATGGAATTTTTCCTTTTTCCCTCCCTCTTTTTTCCCCTCTAGCCTTTCCAAGATGTGGAAAAGGTAAATAGCATGTTGCCCTCACACTGATGTAGGTAGGGCTTCTCAAGGATTGTAGAATGTCAGAATCTCAGAGTTAGAAGAAACCTTAGAGATGACCTATAGGGATAACTTTCTGGAGAACTCAGCCCCATCATTTTTTATTCACTCATTTTCTTCCTTCCTCCCTTCCCTCCCTCCCTCCTTCTCCCTCTCTCTTCCTTCTTTCTCTTTATCTGTTTATCCATTTATTTATTTGATTTGTCCATTCATTTATTATCCATCATTTATTTATTCATTCATTTATTCTATCTGTCTATCAGAGGAAACTGAAGCCCAGAGGAGGGGAAGGCATTTTGCTTAAGGTCACCCTAGCCTGCTACAAGCATTTAGTTAGCATTTGTATATTATGTGTCAGGAACTCTGCTAAGAACTGTACTGATATTATTTCTCTTGATCCTCACAACCTTGTGATGTAGGAGCATTATTATCCCTGTTATTACAGTTGAAGAAATTGAAGCAAACAATGGTTAAGTGACTTGCCCAGAGTCACATAGCTATCTTAGTTACATAGTATCTTAGGCAGGATTTGAACTCAGGTCTTCCTGACTCCAGGCCCAGCATTTTATCCATTGCTCCCCCAACTGCCTATTGGATTTTTAGTCCAGAAACCTAGGCTTGGACTGTAGGTCTCACTGCTTATTAACTGTGTTACTCTGGGCAGATCTTTTCCTCTCTGTGGATGGGCCTGGGTTTTCCCACTTATAAAATGATTAGGCAGGACTAAATGATCTTTAGGGTCTCTTCCCTTATTCTCTCACCTTCCTGAGAGTGATGGCTGCAGCCTGAACCCAGATATCTGGGAATTCTCTCTGTTTTCCAAAGGGCCTGATGTATTTCAATGCCAAGCTGAAGGTCCTGGAGAGGAGACATCAGCGGATCAAGGAGATGGAGGCCAAGCATGGACTTCTGAAGGAGGAGCTGGAGGAGACCAAGAACCGACTGATGATGGATCCGAACAAGTGGAGAGACGAATGTAAGTTCTTGGGAACAACATCCCTCTGATGCTCGGCTCCCTGTGCCCTGGAGCCCCCTGAAGCTCAGTACCTGCAGACACAAAAACAGTGCCCATGTCCTGGGGTCTTTCTTGCATTGTTCTCTTTGCTCACTGAGTCTGGGAAGAGTCTGGATAATAGAAATGGACAGAGAAGCTTAAGCTCTTGCATTGTTGGGCATAGTCTGAGGTCCCACCATGGGAAAACATTCTTCTTGGCCCTTCCTCTCAGGGTGAGGGTCAATGAGAATGTGCCTCTGGGGTGTGTTGGGCACAGCCAGCTCCCCTTCTGTGTGCTGAGGGCTTCTGAGTAAGGACCACCATTACCATCAGTAGGCTGGCTGGAGTTTCAGAGGATCAGAGCATTTAGAGATAATCTTGTCCAAGCCCTTTATTTTCCAGGAGGGAAAACAGATCTAGGGGAAAAAAAAGATGATTGTCCAAGGGCCAGGCCTGGGGTGGGAAATCTGTGACCTCCAGGCCACACGTGACTTTCTAGGTCCTTGGGTGTGGCCCTTATATAACATTTATAGAACAAATCCTTTTATTAAGATTTGAAGTTTGTGAAATTTGTGAAGTTTATATTCAGTTTATATATTGAAGTTTATATAATTGCTATTGAATTGAATATAAGTTTATATATTGAAGATCTGCAGGGTCACATGTGACCGCAAGGCCTCAGGTTGTCCACCCCTGGCCCAGGGCCTTTCCTTCCCTTTTCCATCCTAGGAGAAGGACTTATGAAAAGGAACTCACTCATAGATGATTGTCATAAGAGAGGAGGAGGGGAAGGACTGGGATCTGTGCTGTTCACTGTTAGCACCTGAATAGTAACAGCGATTCAAATTTTAAACTACTTTGAGGTTTACAAAAGACTTTCCTCCTAGCATCTTTTGTCAGGTATCTGATACACATGTTCTTCTTCCATTTACAGAGGAAGAGACTGAGGCCTAGAGAGGGACAGTGATTCACCCTTGGCCATACATTTG
>NW_027186428.1:3956992-3959868 GCF_028583685.1 Petaurus breviceps papuanus
GATGGATGGATAAATGGACAGATGGATAGATGGATGACTAGACTGATGGAGGGATGGCTAGATAGATGGATGAATGGATAGATAGATGGATGGATAGATGAATGAATAAATGGGTAGATAGATAGATGAATAGATAAATAGATGGATGAATGGATGATAGAGCACTTATTAAGTGCTTACTGTATACTAGGCATAGTACTCACTATGAGGCCACAAATAAAAGCTCGTTAGTCATTCCTTGCCCTCAAATAGCTTATATTCTAATGGGGGGAGACACATAATGGGATGTTGGAAAGCAGGGGTTGGAGGTAAGAGCAGAGAAGTTATCCACAACAAGGCATGGTGAGGAGATGACACAGAAGGAAGCCGTGTGGAGACTTGGTTCCTTACAAGATAATGCAAAGAGGTTCACCTGTCAAAGCTGGTAGAGCCAGTCCAAGCTTCCAGAGGGTGTGGAGATGGTCTCAGGGTGAAGATACTGTAGGAAGAAATACAAAAACATAGTCATTGCCCTCAGACATATTGTGTAACATGTAAATAACTATGTGCATATGAAATTTATATTGTGTTAATGAAAGTAGTCTCAGGGAAGTGGGAGGGCAGGATAGGCACAACTGGGAAGGGCCTCCTGCAGTAATGGGATTGAAGGAAGTCAGGGAAGCTAGGAGGCGGAGATGAGGAAGCAGAGAGTTCCAGGAAGCAGGGACCGACTGGGAACACTATGGGAGTTAGTTGGGAGGTGGAGGAGCCTGGGGTGTTTATTGAATATGGGGATGGCAAGATCAGTTTGACAGCTGAGTGGAGGATGGGTTGCAGTGGAGGAATCCCATGTTCTGACTTGCATTATAATCTTGGTTTGCAGTTGAGGTTGACCCAGAGCTGGATAAAGAGTCTGAGGAATACCTGGAGGCTCTCGAGCAAGCCACGGAGGACCTTGAGCACTGTGTGAACGTGTGCAAAGCTCACGTCATGATCGTCACCTGCTTTGATATCGGCGTGTCGGATGTACAGGAAGTAGAAGTTTGAGAGCAGCCTGGAATGGACAGGATGGGACAGGAATGGGATGGGAAAGGGATGAGACAAGGGAAGGGACAGAAAACAGGGCAATGCCTGGTTGTGCAAAGGTTGCAACGCCACAAGGAAGTGACAAGGGGAACAAGAATGTAGAGGTGAAAGGAACAGTGGGGTGGGAAAGTGTGAGGGAGGGAGGGGATAGATGTGGGCAAGGAACTGGAATGTTTCACAATCAACATGGTGCCTCATTCAAGACCAAACTGTACAGAGAGTGAGAATGAACCATGCCTGACTGACAGACAAACAGACGGACTGACGGACAGATAGACAGACAGACAGACAGGAACTGAGGATTAAGAACACCAACAGACATTCCCCTAGCAATGCCAAGTGCCTTTCATGTTAATTGGATTTTTTTTTTCTCCCTTTGGTGCTAGAAATTTGGAAGCCAGCAGCCCTGGCATCAGCTGTTTTCCTATAGAACCTTTGATATTGTATCATGTATTTCTGACCCCTTGTAAAAACTTAGTAATGAGAGCAATAAGCACATGACTATTTCCTACTGGCCTTGCCTTCTGGTTCCCTAGAAAAGTGGTTTGATGTAGCAAAATGGCCAGAAAACCGATTTGGGGTTCGGATCCAAGAGATTTTTATGGGTGTTTTTATCTTTCCAAAGGGCATGGAATGAGTTCTGACAAGGACTAGTTTTCACTCCCTTCTCAGAGCAGAACCAAGTTTGGCTTTTACTTCTGGTTGATTTTTTTTTAAATTAAAAATTTCCTGCCATCCTTACCGATGCCTCATTGTGGTGTGGGGGTGATCCCTAGACTTTTGAAGCCTGTGTGTGAAGAGCTAGCCAAGCTAGAAAAGCTTTGAATACCAGCCTCCATGGTAGTGTGCAGGTTGAAGACAAGCTTGGTGAAGGCCAGGGCTCATCACCAGAGGATCTGCCACCAGGGGATGGAATATTTGGGGGGGAGGGGAATGCACAGCAACTCATAAAGACTGTCTACTGAAATCGTGAGAGGGGTTGGGAACTGTGTTGTTGGAGGACCCACATGGATCAAAATAAATGTGGGGATCGAAGTGTATTTGGGGCCAAGGGGGACTGTTAACTACGAAATGTCATCCATGGTTGAATTAACCTCATTTTCTATAAACCTGTTCTTCCCTCTTGGGGAAAGCAGTGGCCAAGGGCTTAGCAAAAAGCACCAAGAGCCTTTTACAATGGCAGGAATAAAGCCTCCAATTTCTTACCAAAATAAACCAGCAAAAAAAAAAAGTTGGGGGGGAAGAGTTTTGTAAATGTTTCATTAGGTTCATATTTTTCTATAGTTTTGACCATAAAGCCAATATTTGCATCAAAAACTTTGGAGTCAAAAATTCAACCTTTTCCCAGTTTTTGTAATGATGAATGAATGCTCAGGACATGAGTGGGATGGATGGCTGCATGGGTTTGTGTTGAGGATGGAAGGGGGGAAGTGGGAGGGAAAGAGGCTGGCCCAGAGGTCCCCTAGGTGGGGGGCACCTGGATCAATCAGTTGTTGCCAAATGAAGAAAAAAGGAAAATGAAAACTTTTCCCAGGGTGGAATACTGTATGTAAGGTCCCATTTCATATGAATCATATTTTCTGACCATTTTGATTTATAGGGGTTTTATGAGCCTTTGTATAAATGTATATGATAACATGGCATCCCCACTTTTACTTGTGAATAAAAGATACATCTATTGTTAATGTTTCTTTTTAATGATTTTTTTTTTGCTCTTGAAAACTAACAAAAACTCACTTTCATATGGTGTTTCTTTTACAAACAATTAAAAAAAACATTTTGTTTCATGTGTTCTGTGTGCAGGGAACTGA
>NW_027186428.1:3959968-3976638 GCF_028583685.1 Petaurus breviceps papuanus
GAGAGAGAGAGAGAGAGAGAGAGAGAGAGAGAGAGATTTGGTAACTCAAACCTGTCTCAGCCCTCAAGGAATTTGCATTGTGGTAGGTGGGAGGGGAGAAACCAGCCCAGGATGCATGTATCTACAAAATAAAAGGCAGAATCTGGTCTGTGCTCTCTGTCTGGTGCAGAATGTAACCACTCCTTAGGAGTTCTGAGAAGGGAATATTAGCTTCTAGCTCTATGGCACTTCAAGGTTTACAGAACGTTTTCCTCAAAACACCTTTGTTTTGGTTAAAACACACATGCTATTATCCCTTTTTAATATATGTGGAAACTGAGGCTCAGAAATGTTTAATCACATCCAAGCTTAAAATATTAAAATATTAGAGCTGGAATTTGAACTTGGGTTTCCTAGCATCCCTGTGCCTAAGTTTCTTTGTCTATAAAATGAGAGATTTGGACTGGGTGGCCTCTGAGGACCCTTCTAGCTCAATATTTCCAATCCAATGAATACATCCAGACCTCTTTCCACTGTCCAGGTCTTACATCACAAAATGTAGACATGGAAGGACAGCCACAGGGGTCCTTGAATCCTGAAGGAGAACATATTAAATGAAGCAACATCAACTTCATCTTCCATCACAACCATTTGGGACATCAGTTTCCTCATCAGTGAAATGAGGAGGTTGGACCAGATGACTTCTAATATCTTTTTCAATTTTAACTGATCCTGGGGGACCTTCCAGCTTTCTCTTCAGTACATTCTCTCTCTCTCTCTCTCTCTCTCTCTCTCTCTCTCTCTCTCTCTCTGTGTTGGGTGGGGTGGTTCAGAAAGCTCTGGTCAAATGCAGATTCTAAGAACAAAGACCAATTTATCTCTCTGGAGCCTAATGATTAATTACCCTGTGAGATAAAGCTCCAATGGTGATCCACATTTTACTGAGAAGAAAACTGGCAATTGGCTTACAGTTTGAAGTAGGATTCAAATTCACATCTTTCTGCCAGAGCTGAGAAAGACTAGAGTGTCTAGCAAAATTACATCATTGCTTTGGTTTTGTTGTCAAACATTCAGACTACATTAGGAGGTCTGGCTTGGCTCCTTTAAATCCTCACTGCCTCTTTGTCACTGGGTGGAGAAGTCCAGCACTAACCATTTTGCCACACTGCTTCTTTCTAGCATATCATAAGCTTTCACAGGAGGTGGAGGAGGAGACCTGGATCCTGCCCTGGAGGGTTCATAGACCGACAGGAAAGGGTGGGAAGGGAGATACCAAAGGAGTGGATTTCAGTTGTAAATTGGGGAGCTCAGTCTAAGGATGCAGGAGTAGATTGGAGTTTTGTTGTGAGGATGGAAGGTAGAGAAAGATCATATCCATGACATTCCATGTTAAAGGGCATTTCACAAAGGCACTGAAAGGTGCAGACCCAGTTTGACAGAAGCCTAGACTATAGAGAGGAGGAGTGTGGGTAAATTGTCACAAGTAGGGTGAAGCCTAGTTTGGGGAAGATCTGAATTTACCTCCAGAGAAAAATAGACACAGAAAACTTTTAAGGAGGAGTGTGCAGTGATAAGTTCCATTTATCAGAAAAATTAGTGTTAAAATATTTGTTGATGGTTGCTAAATTCGCAATGAAAGAAAAAAATTTTTTAGGTGAGAGAGGGCAGAGTCATTGGTGAAAATGGTTGCAGACAGGAGCCTGGTTGAATAGAGATGTCCCAGAAGGAGGTTTGAGGAGAAAATTAATGAGCTCTTTCCTCATCTGTGAACTACACAGGTTGGATCAGATGTCCTGTCAAGATTCTCTTCAGCTTTAAATCTATGACCTAGACCAACAGTTGTCAAACCTTTTGGTCTTACACTCTTAAAAATTATTTTTTATGCCCTTAAAAATTATTGAAGATAGGGACAGCTAGGTAGTGCAGTGAATAGAACACCAGTCCTGGAGTCAGGAGGACCTGAGTTCAAATCCAACCTCTGACACTTAACACTTACTAGACATGTGACCTTGGGCAAGTCACTTAACCCCAATTGCCTTGCCTTTCTCCCTTCAAAAAAAGAGCAAAAAAAAATATTGAGGACCTCAAAGAGCTTTTATTTATGTGAGTTATATTTATTGTAATAGAATTGAAAACTGACAAAATTAAGACAATTCATTTTAAAATAGCAATGACAAAGCCATTACATGTAAACATAACTAAATGAAAAATAGCTATATTTTCAAAACAAAAAATTTAGTAAGAAGAGGGGTATTGTTTTACATATTTTTGTGAATCCCTTTAAATTCTAGTTTAATGCTGGATTCTTGTATCTGCTTCTGCATTCAATCTGTTGTGATATGCTCTTTTGATTGAAGTATTCGAGGAAAAGCCAGCCTCACAAAGATATGCAGTTGGAAAAAGGAGGAATGTTGTGGTGGGCAAATCATGTCTTAGTATTATTACAAAAATAGTTCAGAACTCTTGGGCCCCCAAGGATCTGTGGACCATAATTCCATCTAGATGCTCTCTCAGTAGTTAGAGATATGGGTTTGGGACTGAGTTTAGGAACCAAAGCCAAGTTCATGAGCCTGTAGAATTAAAGACTCCATCCTTTCATCTTTTTTAGGAAATGAGGGAGATCTCCAGACATGGGGCACTTCTTTAATTTTCTGATTCTGATTTTACAAAGATCACAAACATCCACCCACTCAAAAATTACACAGAATCATAAAATCCTATTAGAGATCACTTGACCCAATGGTCTCTTTTTACATATTAGGAAACTGAGGTACAGAGATATTAGGTGATTGGTCCACGCTTACACAGATAACTAGTTCTTGTAAGTAACTCACTGAAAATGCTTAAATGCTGGCTTATCAGTCCCTCACTTATCTTGGTATTGTAGGAGTTACAGTGTATGTGGAGGAATTGGAAGGGAGAGGTGGGGAGGCTCAGTTGTCCAGTGAAGTAGAGTCAGTGAGAGCGATGAAAAGGCAGGGTAGTGGAATGGATAGGACACTTAGAGACCTAAATTCAAATGATGAAAGTTAAATAAAATGCTTTAAGACTCACCAAGCACTTTACATATATTATCTCCTTTGAGTTTCCCAATGACCCTTTGAGGTAGGGGCTGTTATTATCAACCCCCAGCCTCAAGATACTCCATCTCCTGACTCTAGGCATTTTCTCTGGCTGTGCCCCCTGCTTGTAATGCTCTCCCTCCTCATCCTCTGGCTCCCAGATTCCCTGGCTTCCTTCAAGTCCCAGCTAAAATCCCACCTCCTACAGGAAGCCTTTCTTGATCCCCTTTGTGTTCCTCCCCTCTATTGGTCACTTCCAGTTTCTCCCATATGCCTCTTGTTGGTACATAATTGTTTGCATGCTGCCTTGCCATTAGACTGAAAGCTTTTTGAGAGCAGGGATTGTGTTTTCCTTTTCTTCATATTCACAGAGCTTAGTATAGTGCATAATAGGTACTTAATAAATGATTATTGACTGACACTGTAAGAGGATCATTGATCTTAGAAAGGCACCCTAGTGATCATTCATTTTACAGATGCAGAAACTGAGGCACAAAGCATAGAAATGATGAACTCAAAGTCACAAAGGTAATAAGTAGAATTGCCAAGATTCAAACCCAGGTCTGCTGACTCTAAATCACAGGTCACTACACCAAACAGTCACTTAACATCTCCAGGCCTTGTCAGTTGCCTTGTCTGTCAAATGGAGTCATATATGCATTACCCATCTTATAGGATTTTTGCAAGGAAAGTGCTTTTTCTAACCTTAAAATGTTCAAGAGGTATTAATTTTACAGATATGGGTGAAGAAAGCAAAAAAGGTCTCTAAGTAGCCACAACAGCTTTCCCAAGTCCTGTGCCCTAAATCCATACACTTTTGAAACATAGATTTGAAGCTGGGAGGCACCATGGAAGGTCTAATAAAAAACAATTTCATTTTATGGGGGGAGCAGGGAGGAAGGGGAAACAGGCATAAATCTGAGATTCTTAAGATATATAAAAGATTTAGAGTTAGAAGAAGCTTCAAAAGTCAGCTTGTCCAATCCCCTCATCTTGTTGAGGAAGAGACCAAGGTTCAGTGAGGTAAAATCCAAGGTCCATGCAGGTAATAAATAACATTCAGAATTTGAACCCAGGCCTTCTGGTTTCAAATCCATTTCTTCTCTCTCTTTTCCCACTCACTCTCTGCTTACCAGTTTTTATTGTTGTTCAGTCATCATCAGTCACGTCTGACTCTTCATAACCTCATTTGGGATTTTCTTGGCAGATACTGGAGTAGTTTACCATTTCCTTCTCTAGCTCATTTTACAGATGAGGAAATTGAGGCAAACAGCATTAAGTGACTTACCCAGGGTCACACAGTAAGTGTCTAAGGCCAGATTTGGACTCAGGAAGATGAGTCTTCCTGACTCTAGGCACAGAACTCTATCCACTGTGCTACCTAGCTACCCCTCCACTTAATAATAACAACTCCTATCAACATGAAACTTCAGGGTTTGCAAGATGTATAATAATATTATGAGGTAGATAGTCCAAATATGATTACTCCCATTTTATGGATGAGGAAATGTAGAGGTCAAGTAATTTATGTATGGTCAAATAACCCATAAATGAGATGGGAGGTGAACCTATGTTTCCTGACTAGAAGTCCAGTCCTTTTTCATTATGTTAGGCTGACTTTCAGAGCTTGAAAATATGGTATAGTGGGAAAATGCTGTATTTGAATCCTAGCATCTATTGCTTATGAGCTAGGTGGTCCTGTTCAAGTTATTTAACTCCTCTGGGCCTCAGTGTTCTCATTTATAAAATGGGATGGTTAGACGAGAATCTCTCCATGGTCCCTTGCATATTTAAATCTGAGGATCCTGAGCTATCTTACCCACAAACATATCATTTGATCATCAATCATGCTGACGTACACTGAAGTCAGTTAGTCAAGAAGCATTTATTATTTATTAATTTGTTTATTACTCTATGCCAGGCACAGTGCTAAACAAACAAGGAAAAGCAAAAAAAAAAAAAAAAAGGTCCCTAGGTCACATAGCAATCTAATGGCAAAGGTGGAATTAGAGCCCAGATCTTCCGCTCCCAGTCCAGGATACTTTCTACTACAAAATATTGCAAATAATCAAAATCTTAATTTTTATACGGGCATGGTGATGTCGTTGGTCTTCTTTAAGAATGAACAACAACTACGAGTCTTCACCACATGTGTTGGGAGATGAAGAGGAAGGATAGGTCATGGGATGGCAAAGATAGGGTATGAGATAGGAGGAGGCTGCTGAAAAAAGAAGGATTACTCATGTTGCCATAGGCCTCTTCTTCAGGAGGCAAGCTGTGGACTCCAGGCATCTAAATCAACGAGCTCAAATCTTTCAGCCAAGTCTTTGGGAGGCAGTTGAGGCTAATCAAATATGTCCAGCTGTGGCCTTGTAGAGTCATGGCCACACTTATGGCTTCATAATTCCACAAGATGCTTAGAATTGTAGAGAGAGCATGTAGCATCAACTTTCTACCTCTGTGACCTTAGGCAAATCATTAGTCTTCTCTGGACTTCATTTTCTTCCACTCTAAAAAGCAAGGGGATCATCCTTAAATGGTCTGTTAGGAGACTTTCAGTTCTAAATCCTGCCTGTGATCCTATGCCCTGCTGACCTGCTTTCTGTCACTCATTCCATACCTACATGAATGATGACATTCATCACTCCCTACCCATCTCTGGACCTCAGTTTCTGTAAAATGAAGATGTTGGATATAATAATCTTAAATGTTCTTCCTTGTTCTAAGCCTTATGATTCCTTGATACACACAGCTCTATCTTTGGTACCTTCTACTGTAGAAGCTTTCCATTCAAGACAGTTAAAATTTTAAAAAAGAGTTTTTGTGATCACCCATCAGTCAGCATTGGAACACAAAGAGAAGAATGGAATGTTCCTGCCCCCAAGGAACTTATATTCTATTGGGGAAGAAGTGTATAACACGTTGTAGATGTGACTCTAATACCATCACCCTCTTAGTTCAGGGTCTATGTTGGGATAAGAGTCATTGAATATTTAACAAATGATGGGGTTTACTTTGCCCTAATGTATCAAGGATATGCCACAAGGATATGGTGGCCCTTAGCTTCTCTGACCAAGGCACCCCTCTTCTCCATCTTGGTAAGCTGGTCATCAGGGTAGGGTGCCTCCAGTGGTCTCTGGCACCCATCAAGTCTGAGAGATTCAGCTACATACCGTTGGGACCTTTCTGCCACCAGACCAGGAAGCTGCATCAAGAAAGCCCTGGACCTTCAGGCTGCATGGTGGGAGGAAGCTTTGGACAGGGATGCTGAGTTAGGAAACCACTTACCCTATCACGCATGTGTAACCCACAGAGACATATAAAGCTATGGATTGGCCTGGAGCCAGTCCAATATACCATATTCCAATGATTAAATTTTCAGTGTGAACATGTATACCTTAGAAATCAGTAAATGATAAAATTTGGTATGGGGTGGGGAAGGGAATAAATAAATATGACACCTGCTATGTACCAAGTAATGTGCTAAGAGCTGTACAAATATTGTGTCATTTGATCCTCACAGCTGCCCTGGGGGGTAGGTGCTGTTATCTTCATTTTATCAGTTGAGGAAACTGAGGCAAGCACAGCTTAAGTGACTTGCTCAGGGTCACACAGCCTGAGGTTGGCTTTCACTCACATCTTCCTGACTTCAGGCCCAGGGCTCTATCCACTGCACTACTAGCTTTTGTTGATTGTCTAGACTTAAGGGATGAGATGCAAAAAAATGTTCATAATGGAGGTTAAAATGAAAAGCATGTCCAGTGTACATTTCCCCCCACTCCCCCAAGACAGCTGGTTGTTAAATATTTACCAGCTCCAGAGGAGAAAATGAGACCAGTGACCTTGCATGGCCCTCCTTCACTTCTCCTTCCCTCAATTCACTTGCAAGTCATGGCATCACGTTCTTGATGTCATGGTCCTCTTCCAGAAGGAGGGACAAACAATAACAGCACAGTGCTATTATATGCAAAAGAAATCAATTGAAAGTAACCCAGGTGGGAGTGCATTCACGACTGGGGTTGGGTTTTTGTGGGGGGAATAGGGGAAGGTATTATGTAGGACATGGCGTTGGAGCTAAGCCAGCAATTCTAAGCAATTATGGTAAGGTAAGTACCTTTCAAGAATAAGGACATTGTGCAAAAGTGAAGAGAAAAGAGATGTAGGGTTCCAGCACAGCAGTTGTAAGAAGGTTCCTTTGTCTGGGCTGCAGAGTATGTGAAGGGCTGTGATAAAGGCCAGGACTTCTCAGCTACCCAGAAATATGACTCTCTGGGACAGCTAGATGTTTGAGGAGCCAGGGAGGGCCACAGAAAAGGCCAGGACCTGAAACAAGAAGATAATTCGTATAGACAGAAGCATGTTAGCAAGCCCTTCATACAGTATTGGGAAGAGAAGAGGAGGAGAGAAGGGATGGAAGAGAAGAGGCCTGTAAGGGGGTGTTAGGATAGTGTGGGGAATCAGGAGGGCTGCTGGGATAAAAGTATTGATCAGGCTCTTGATGGAAGGTGTGAAGAACTTAATTGGCTATGCAAAAACTAATAATGATGATGATAGCCAGTATGTATGTATTGTTTTAAGATTTGCAAAGTTGAACGATTGTTCATCTTATTTTCATCTTATTTGATTCTCACAACAATCCAGGTAGGTGCTATTATTATCCCCATTTTACAGCTGAGGAAAGTGAGGTTCAGGGAGATTAAGTGATTTGGGGTGAACTTTGTGATACAAGGCAGAAAGAGGGAAAGTGGAACCATTAAAGTAGAAATGATTAAGAGAAATGGGGAGAGCAAGGGAGAGGCTGGAGTGAAAGGATTCAAGCAGGGCTTGGTGCTTGAAGAGGATCAAAATGCCATCACTATGTTGGGGTTAGTGTACAGTGTGTTTGACTGTGGCTGATCAGGCCAAAAGTCTTTACAAATACTCCATGTGAACATTGGGAGTGGAGATGTCTTTAAATTTGTGCATCTCATGTTTCTTTTGAGCTATTGCATTTCTGCTTTGCTTAGAGCACAGTGCCTTTTTTGAGGCAGGCATGCCATGCTGTATAATCCTGTGTCCATTTCTCCTATGTCTCACAATCAATTCCAAAGTTCATTAGAGAGACCTTGAGAATGTTTTTGTATCTCTAGGGGACTGGCCTTGTCATTTTTGAGTAATTTTCAATTGTATCTGACTCTTTATGACTCCATTTGGAGTTTTCTTGACAAACATACTGGAGTGGTTTGCCATTTTTCATCTCCAGTTCATTTTACAGAAGAGGAAAACTGAGGCAAACATGGCTAAGTGACTTGCTCAGGGTCACATAGCTAGTAAGTATCTGAGGCCAGATCTGAACTCAGAAAGATGAGTCTTTCTGACTCCAGACCCAGCACTCTATCCTCTGTGCCACCTAACTGCCCCAGAGGGCCAGTGTTAGGGGGTACAAATTTGGGCCCTGGGCTTTTCAGGAGGACTTCCCAAGTTATGGGGAGGGTAAGAAGAATGGGATGCAGTGGTTGGAACATCCCAGGAAAGGAAAGAGAAGAAATGGACCCAAGACTTTTCTTCAATGAGTTCACAAGGTGATGTCGTTAGAGTTAGGGGAGAGGAGAAAAAGGGGGAAGAGACCTGGGGCTGATGTTAGAAATCTAGGGGAGACAGAGGAAGGGCAGGGTTGGATTTTGTCCTTAGAGCATTTATGGTAGAGAAGACAGAGGCAGAGTGATAGTCCTAGGCCTTGACTCAAAGGAACTCACACCTGAGAGGGGAAACAGGACTTACCTACCCACAGGAAATGACTTAGTAACTTTAACAACCTTTTTGCAGATATAGAATAAAATTGAATAAATAGGGCACATGCTAACAGCTGAGGCTAATCAAATGCTTCTAGCCTTGGCCTTGTGGAAGGCTACCTTTATGGTCTCGTGGCTCTACAAGATGCTAAGAACATGCATTTCTCTATTTCTTTAAGATGCCTTCCTTCACACTGACATGGAGAAAATAACCTAGATCAAGCTTCCCAATTTTATAGATGAAAAGACTGAGACTCAGATATGCTAGGTGACCTTTTCATAGAAAGCAAATGTCAGAGAGAGAGAAAGTTTCAGAGGCAGATATGAACCCAGGTTTTCTGACTCTCAGTCCCATGCCCAGAGTGAGCTCAGCCAGGTAGAGGATGAGCCAGCAACATTCCCTGGAGCATGGGAGCTTTGAGTTCCACCCTTGTTTCTAGCTCACTGCACAGAAACTAAATGACTTTCATGAGGAGGAGATCATTCTAGACCTGGCCTTCATTATCCAGATCATCATGACCTCTCACCTCTTCATTCTCTGCCTTTGGAACTTTTGCCCTACAGCTTTAGAAATTGACTTCATTTTCTTCCTGCCACTACCTGAGTCTCCAGGGCCTTGGGCCAGTCACCTTCAGGCATTAGTAGTACTTTGGGAGATAGATGAGCCTGGGGCCTTCCACTATTTATCATATTTTTATAATATGCCATAAGTCATTTCATTAAGGAAGCCCTTGAGCAAAATTGCTTCTTATCAGCTAGGTCTTTACGCTAATAGTTCATTAGGACTAAATTCAGAAAGTAATTAATTCCCTGTTTAGAATCAAGTAATGGAGTCAGGGAAAGGTGTATCTGCCACTTGACATATTTTTTTTTTAATGCAGAGATTCCGTGGAGGCCCTGGGGAATCTGCAGTTCTTTCCTCTTCCCCAGAAAGGGTCTACAATCCTAGAATTTGAATGCTACAGAAATGTTCTTAGAACCCAGAAGCTCAGACTTAGAACCTGCAACATAGAAGGTCAGCTCTGGAAGGGGCTTTAGACTCTTGTCCAACAATGCAGAGCCTTAATTGGGAAAATGGAAACACAGGTTACTTAAACAACTTGCCCAAAGTCATAAAGAGTTTACAGGGGACCCACTGTTAGTACTGGGTATGGATGGTGTTGATTGGCATCTCTATTGACCATATGCAGTGCCAGGGTAGAGAGGAGCACTTGTGTTCTGTCACAAGGGAGCAGGAGCCCTAGTTACAGTTCCAGGGCCAAAAGGAGGGCTTGTGCTTGTGGCTGCAGGAGAGCAGGAGCCCCTCCTGGGTAAAGACCAGAGCACTGAACAGGAGAGCAAGTATCCACACCTCTTCCCAGATCATGCCTTGAAAGCACTGGAAACTTTCAGACTCCTGAAACTAGCTCTGAAAACAGTAGCATGAAAAAGCCTGAAGCTTGGGGCAGTGCCTCCCCACCCAGGTGAGCAGAGTCCAACTTTAACATAAAGTTCAAAGTCAAGAAATAAGCTGGAAAATGAGCACACAGCAACAAAAGAACTTCACCATAAAAAGCTACTGTGGCGTCAGGGAAGACCAGGACACAAACTCAGAAGAAGACAATGCGAAAATAGCTATAAGCAGAGTCTCAAAGGGAACACATAGTCTGACACAAGCCCAACAAGAGAGAGAAGAAACAGAAGAGAATGGGATAAGAGGGAAAAGTGCAGTAACCTTAACCTTGAATGTGAATGGGATGAGTTCATTCATGAAACTGAAGCAGACAGCACAATAGATGGGAAACCAGAATCTAACGATAAGTTCTTTACAAGAGACATGCTTGGGATGAAAGACATACACAGTTAAAATAAAGATTCGGGCCAGAATCTAGAATGTTTCAGTTGGAGTAAAAAAGGCAGGGGTAGCAGTCATGATCTCAGATACAGCACAAGCAAAAATAGTTCTAATTAAAAGAGATAATCAGAGGAACTATGTTTTGTTAGAAGGCACCATAAGGGGCGGCCAGGTGGCTCAGCGAGTAAGAGCGCCGGCTCCAGTGTCGGGATGACGTGGGGATCAAATCCGGGCTCAGACACTCAGCACCACACCCAGAAATAACTGGCCGTGTAACCTTGAGCAAGTTACTTAACCCCGATTGCTTTAAAAAAAAAAAAGGTACCATAAACAGTGAAGTAACATCAAAAAAATTTTATAGCAAATTTCTCTGATAAAGGTCTCATTTCTCAAATATATGGAGAACTAAGTCAAATTTGTAAAAATAAGAGCCATTCCTCAATCAATAAATGTTTAGAGGATACAAATAGGCAGTTTTCAGAGGAAGAAATCAAAGCTACTTATATTCATATAAAATGCTCTAAAACACTATTGATTAGAGAAATGCAGATTAAAATAACTCTGAGGTACTCCATCACACCTATAAGAAATGACAAATGTTGGAGGGGATAAGGGAAAATAAGTATTCTGATGGTTGGTGCAGTTGTGAATGGGCTCAACCATTCTGGAGAACAATTGGAAATATGCGCAAAGGGCTATAAATCTGTGCATACCCTTTGATTCAGCAATATATTACTACTAGGTCTGTATCCCAAAGAGATCAAAGAAAAGGGAAAATAACCTATGTGTACAAAAATATTTTTATTAACTCTCTTTGTGATGGCAAAGAATTGAAAGTTGAGGGAATGCTCATCAATTGGGGAATTGACTGAACTAATTGTGTTATAAGATTGTGATGGAAAGCTATTATACTGTAAGAAATAATGAGTAGGATACTCTCAGAAAAACCTGGAAAGACTTACAGGAAGTGATGCAGAATGGTCCAGAACTGGGAGAACATTGCAAACAATAACAGTAATATTGGACAATGAACAATTGTAAATGACTTAGCTAGTCTCAACAATACAATGATCCAAGATAATCTTAAAGGGTCTGGGATGAAAAAATGCCTTTAGAGAAAGAAGTGATGGTGTCTGAATACAGACCGAAGCAAAGTATTTTTTTTACTTTCCTTTTTTCATTTTCTTTTGGTTCTAGTTTTCTTCCACAAAATTACTTATATGGAAATATGTTTTATGTGATTGAACATGTATAATCTATATCAGATTGCTTACTGTCTAAGGAAGGATAGAATTTGGAGCTCAAAACTTAAAAAAAAACAGGGAATGTTAAAAATTGTTTTTACATGTACTTGGGGGAAAATAAAATATCATTTTAAAAAAGAAATGACAAGGGGATGGTTTCAGAAAAGCATGACAGGGCCTATATGAAGATGCAAAATGAAGTGAAAAGAACCAGGAGATCATTCTGTACAGTAACAGCAATGTTATAAATGATGATCAACTGTTGAAGACTTGGCCACTCTGATTGATACAATGATCCAAGACAATTCCAAAGGACTCATGGTGAAAAATGATCTCTACCTCCAGAGAAAGAACTGATGAACTTGGTGCAAATTGAAGTATAGCTTTCTTGCTTTTTTTGCAATATGGCTAATATGGAACTATATTTTGCATAATTTCTCGTGTTTAATTGATAACATATTTCTTGCCTTCTCAGTGAGTGGGGAAGGAAGTGGAAGGGAAGGAGAGAATTTGAAACTCAAAATTTAAAAAGAAAAGAATGTGAAAAATAAATAATAAATGTTAATTTTAAAAAAAGATATATGAAATTAAAAAAAAAAGATTCCTGTCTTCATGGAGCTCACAATTTAGTCAGGGGATAAGACAAACATAGTTAATTACAGTACACAGTATTTTGTTCTAACTGCATTAGGTATAAAACAAAGAACCATGTGAGATTCAAGGGAAGTGGGGATGGTGGAGGGAAAGTAACCATTGACCAAGAGTATCACCTTCAGAGAGAAGGTGGCATTTAAGCTGGCCTTTAAAGGATAGGTAGGAATTTATGAGGCAGGGCATGAAGGGAAGACAGGATATTTTAGGTATATAAGCGACCACAGGGGATAAGTCTAGATCCTTTCTGTAGTGTGGGCTCAGAACTGAAGGACTTGGCACTTTGGGATGATGCAGCAAAACTGGGTGATCCTCTAACCCTCCTCCTTGAACAATGGTCCATATGCCAAAGTTTCATCAAAGAGGACTGGCCACTGAGCCAGGAAGTAATGATGCTCAGTAGACTTCAAAGGCACAACTCAACTTCTGGGCAGGGGCGCTCACCTGCACCCCAGAAGAAAAGGTCACTGCCATCATGTGGTAGCTAAATTAGGGGCTCAGATGGGCCAGCTGGAGTCTGGGCTGTGGGCTTCCTCTTCTGTTTTATGTTTTTTCCCTGAGTATGGGTGACTGAACAGTGGTCCTTGGAGGGACATTTTTAGCCTTATGGGCAACCTTGTGAATTTGATGGTTACTGGATCTCGTGGTATCAGTTACATTTCTGTGAGGTAGCCCCTACAGTTATAGGATTCGAATTCAGGTCTTTTGACTCTGTTCTCATTCCACTCTACCTCTTATGCGTGGCAATGCTGTCTCCCTTCATACACCTTAAGCTCCTTGAGGTCAGGGATTGTTTCATTTTTGTCTTTATTCCCTGAGAACCTAGTAGAGTTCCAGCACATTTTGTAGTTTTTCAGTCAGGACAGGCTTTTCCTTCTCCAGCTCATTTTACAGATGAGGAAACGGAGGCAAACAGGGATAAGTGACTTGTCCAGGGTCACACAGCTAGTAGATGTCTGAGACCAGATTGAAACTTAGAGAGATGAGTCTTTCTGACTCCAGGCCTGGCACTCTATCTATTGCATCACCTAGCTTCCCTCCCAGCACACAGTAACCATTTAATAAATGCTTGGTGATTGAATAAAAATGAGAAGCAAAGAGGGAAACATTAAAGATAATTCCAAAGTGTTCAACATGGCAGCCTGGGTGAATGATAATGAAGTCAGAAGGAGCAGATTTAGGGGGTGAGGTGCCGTTCTGGGTTTTGAACATACTGAATTTGAGCACTGTTTTGTAGGCAGTGGGAGAGGTGAGTCAGAGAGTTAGAGAGGCAGGAGGAAAAACAGAAAAGTGAGAAATCTCTGAAGCCAAGGGAGGATTTCCCATCCAGCAGCAGTGCCAGGAACTGCAGAGCCAATGACTGAGGGGAGCGGCGTCTGGATTTGGTGATGAGGAGGTCACTGGAGGCCTTAGAGGAATTTCAGCGAAATGGTTGGGGCGGGGAAGTGGTCATATGTCACTGGGGAGGAAGAGAAAGAGCTGGAGAGACCAGAGCACGTTTGGTGGCAGATCCTAAGGAGCTTTTATTGGCCTTGGGCTGTTCAAGACTTACAAACTACTTGAAGGAACTCATAGATGGCAGACTTAGAGATGACACAAAAGCCTGGGAGGGATAACTGAAACATGAGTGATGAGCTGACTCTGATGCAATAAAATTTAATAGAGATGAATTTAAGAGCCTATACATGGGCTTAACAAATAAACCCCACAAATATAAGATGGAGGAAATGTGTGACTAGACTTTTTTTTTCTTATTTATTTTTGTTGAATCATTTTAGTCATGTCTGACACTTTGTGACCCCATTTGGGATTTTCTTAACAAAGATATTGGACTGGTTTGCCATTTTCTTCTCCAGTCCATTTTACAGATGAGGAAACTGAGGCAAACAGGGCAAAGTGACTTGATCAGGGTCACACAGCTAATAAGGCTCTGAGGCCAGATTTGAATTCAGGTCCTCCTAACTCCAGGGCTGCTGCTCTATCCACTATGCTACCTAGTTGCCCCATTTCTATTTATAGCATTCATTAGTTTTTTTTACTTCTAAATTGTCTCTCCCTAAAGCCCCTCCCCCATTTATTGAAAAGACAAGCATTAATATTCCCATTAATATGATACCCATTGTATGTGTGATATGTGATTAGACAGTTTGTGTGAGAAATATCTGGGAATCCTAGAAGGCCCCAATCTTGACAGGAGTCACCAGTTTGACCAAGCAGTCCAAGAAGGATGGGGTGCTCATGTGGAAAATGGCCCTTCTGTAGACGGTTCTGATTAGACCATTCATGGAACACAGCTGGGGCCACATTTTAGGGAGGACATCAGCACATTAGAGTTTATCCAGAAGAGATGGAGCAGGATGATGAGGAAACTGGAGACTGCCTTATGAGGAGAAGTTGGCTGGAGATGTTTAGCATGGAGAAGAAAAAAGGGAGGATTTGAGGAGATTTGATCACTGTGTTCCAGTAGCTGGAAGGCTTTCATGGGAGAGAATTTCACTTGTCCTTTACCCCAGCCTGTAAGGAGAACAAAACATGATGGGAGCAGGTTACAGAGAAACAGACTTCAGTTAGATGTGGAGAAAAACGTTTTGTTAAATAAAGTTGTCCAAAAGCAGGTTAGGCTTCCTCAGTGGGCAGTGGGCTCTCTACCTGCCCTACAGGACATCAATCAAGCCAGAGGTCATCAAGCAGAAGATGAATGGATACTCATAGGGGATGCTTTAGAGGGGGTTCTTGCTTAATATGTTTAAGTTACATAACTTCTGAGATCCTTTCCAACTCATTTCTGCCAGTTTATGGCAGATGAGAGGGATGTGAGGGGGAGACAATGGAGAAGGTGGGACTAAAGATGTATGAGAGAGAGATGACAGCCCATTGAAATGTGACTCTACTCCCCTGCCCCCAACCACTTTGCTGAATTTAATTTAATTAATATTAAATTAATACACCTTCTTCATCTTATTAGGACTCCAGGAGGAGGAGGAGGTAAGTAGGGGGAATGGGATCAAAATGCAGATAGTGGGATTTACTTTAGTGAATAATGATCTCTTCTGACAAGATAGAAGAAGAAGAAGAGAGAGAGAGACAGAGAGAGACAGAGAGACAGACAGACAGACAGACAGACAGAGAGGGAGAGACAGAGAGAGAGAGAGAAAGAGAGACAGAGAGAGAGAGAAGGGGAGAGGGAGAGGGGGAGAGGTATGAGAAATGGAGGAGCTGAGCTGAGGGGACTCATATCGGATGGTTCCAAACTCCCCAATGAATTAGGAGATGGACAATAGGTATTGTTGGGGGGTGCTTGAAAGGGAAGAAAAAGAGTTGCTGTTCAGGGGATGAGGTTAAGTTGATAAGGGCAGAGTAAAGGATTGTTGGGCAGCAGAGAGGGCCAGGCTGAAATTGTGCCCTTGAATTTGTGGTGGGCAAAATCAGTTCAATGTTATGGCTTTTTTTTCAGTGATTTTCAACAGTTTGAAAGTAGGAATTGAGAAATCAGATGGTGGGAATCACCCAGAACTTCAGATTTGCTTTTTGGGAATGACAAGTCAGGGAGCTATAGGATTTGGGGGTAATGCCTAGTGAAATAGCTATGGTATAGTGGATGGAGCCTGGGTTCAAATCCTGCCTCTGTGTGTGACTGTGTGACCTGGGCAAGTCATTTAACCTCAATATTCCCAGGTAGTTCTGTAGGACTATAAATTGCAGTATAAGTGACCATCTTCATCGGTAGAGGGAATTTCCTCACAGAGATTTCCATGCATGGATGACAGATCTCTACCACGGGCTCCTCTCCCTGCACTCCTCCAAATCCAGTGATACATTACAATGGCAAATCATTGGGTCAAGCTTGATTTTGGGAGAAATTGAATCCATCCACAGGGAGATGGGCTGAGAGAATAATGATGTGTCAAAAGCGGCTGGGTGGATCAGTGGATAGAGTGTTGGGCCTTGAGTTAGGAAAACCCAGGTTCAAATCTGGCCACTGTGCGACCCTGGGTAACCTCACTTAACCTCTGTTTGCCTCAGTTTTCAACCTGCCTCCTAGGGTTGTTGTGAGCATCAGCTGAGATAATTTGTAAAACACTTAGCACACAGTTCCTCCCTCCCTCCCTCCCTTCCTCCCTCCCTCCCT
>NW_027186428.1:3977038-3983056 GCF_028583685.1 Petaurus breviceps papuanus
TTCCCAGCAGAATGTCTACCTTTTGGATATGGTGTAATTCTAAGAGCTGATGATAAATAATGTGTGAATGTATCAGTGTGAAATGGGAAAAAAATGAATTGATCAGAGTTGCACTCACTTCTTTGCATATGCTTCATTCTTATTGGTGTCATTTGTGCTATGTGCACCCCCACCCTTCCTTGGGTTGTAAGTTATGGAAGATGAAGCCTAAGGAGTTTTTGTATCCCTGCTGAGCCTTACATTTAGTAAGCCTTTAATACATATTTACTGACTTGGATTGAGACACAAGCACTTGAGGTCTCAGGGGCAGCATTCCTGGTGGGGAGGTCTTAAAGGCAATCCAAGGAGCTGTGCCTCAGATCCCCCAACTATGTCCCATCTAGGATGGCTTTTCTGCAGAAAAGTTCAGGTGCTTTGATAGAAATCCATGAGAATTTGGAGGGAGAGGAGCCAGCCTTAGCTTGGTCAGGGATTGGAGGAGAGCTGAAGCTGCTGACACTTCATGGAGTGCTGAGCTCTCTCTAGAGTGCTAGGTTCAAATCCCAGCTGTTTTTTTGTGACTTGCTATTGGAGCTACCACATCACAAGGCTTTTTGTGAGGAAAGGGTTTAGGAAGCCTTCAAGGGCAATAAAAATGTGAGCTTTTATTAGGTGAGGGTCCCAGGATTTAGAACTGGAAGGAACCTGAGAGATAACAGTCCAATGACCTAATTTATAAATAGGGAAACTGAGGCTTGAAAGTGGATGAGGTTTGCTCAAGATCACCTTCCAGCCAGGACTGGAGGTTGTTGTTGGGGCCCCTTCCAGGATGAATGCTAATGCCTGCCTCACTCCCTTTCAATCTGGTCTTTCTCACAGGCCTTTCTTTTCTTCCTCTCTTAGCAACAGGATTGGTTTTCTTGGAAACACTGTTCTTTGCTCAGAACCCTTTGAACTTCTAGGATCCCTTTCATCGGGAATATCAAAGTACTTTCCACACCTTTATTAAACCCTTCACCACCCAGCTGGGCCACAGCTATGATTATACCCATTTAATGGATGGGAAAACTGTAGTGTTCAGGTGTGGCTCCCTCAGGCCTTGGAAGGAGGAAAGGTGAAGTTAGATTCATAGCTTCATAGAATATAAGAGCTGGCTGGGGCCTTAGAACACAGAATTTCAGAGCCAGAAAGTAATTTAACAGAGCATAGAATGCCATAGCTGGAAATGATCTTAGAACACAGAATGTCAGAGCTAAAAATTATTTAAGGACTTGGAATACACCACAGCTGAAAAGGACCTAAGAATCACTGACTGCAGAGATGTAAGGGACTTTGGAAGTACAACCCCCTCATTTCACAGTCCCTTAGTGGTACAGCTGGGACCTCAGCTCAATTCAGATTCTGAATTTAACACTTTTATGGGGCTGCTGAGTCTTACCTGGCAGTTTGGGACCAGAATACAGGCTACATCTATCTCTGTTCCAGGCTTTTCTGAGTACGACCTGACCCAGATTAGACAGAAGCTGCTCATGCAACCCTTCCCTCTATGGCTCCTCATATCCAAGCTCTTGCCTGTGTCCATCTTTATCTATTTTCAATACTAGATCTACTAGATCACGTCACATGATAGGGTCTGCCTAAGACCGCTGGGTGAGCTGGCATAGATTAGCTACCTTTGAAGACAACAGAGCTGGGCAGCCTTAAGAAATAGTGAGGTCCACATCTTTGGAAGTGTTCAAGTAAAGACTAGATGTAGGTATGCAGTAAGGGAGATTCTGGTCCTATACAGGTGGTCTGGCAAGATGATCTCTGAGGTACTTTCCAATTTTCTGATTTTATAATCTTAATCAGTTCAATTCAATAAACATTTTCTAAACATATGCCAGGTGCTTTGTATACAGAGACAAAAATGAAAGTCCTTGCCCTCAGTGAGTTTATAGTTTACTAGGAGGAGAAAGCATGTATACAAAAAAGTAACTATAAATTATAGAGAAAGGAAATATAAAATAATTCCTATGGGTAGAGGCACTAGCACCCAAGAGGATGGGAGGGACAGGATAGTTTTCTTGTAGGAGGCAGCATGTGAACTAAGCCTTGAAGGAAGCTAGGCTCTCTAAGCGGTGAAGGTGAGAAGGGATTTCTGCCCAGGTATACGGAATAGTTTTTGCAAAGCATGGAAAATTGTAGGTAGACCAGTTTGGTTGGAATGTAGCATGCATAAAAGGACAGTAATAAGAAATAAATCTAGAAAACTAGATTGGATCCTAGTTGAAAAGGATTTTAAAAAATCCAACAGAGACTTTGCAGTTCACCATGAAGACAAGAAAGAGTTGGAGCTTTCTGAGCAGCCGGCTGACATGGTCAGAATTGTGCCTTAGGAATATCAGTTTGGTATCTGGGTGGAGACTGGATTGGAGAAGGGAGAAGAGGGAGGCAGGTTGGCCAATGAGGAGGATACTGTAAATGGTACAGGGGAGAGGTGACAAAGGTCTTAACTAGGGTGGTGGTTCTGTGAGTTCAGAGAAGGAAGATGCAGGAGAGATCATGGAGGAAGAATCAATAAGGCAATGGTAACTGGTTGGACATAGGGATGATGGAGAGGGAAGATGCCCCTGATATTGTGAATCTGGCTGACTAGAAGGATGATGGATTCTTCCATGGGAATAAAGAAGTTAGGAAGTAGGGAGAGTTTGGGGAAAGAAATGATGAGTTCAGCTTTGGGCACAAGTCGGAGTTGTCTATGGAACATTCAGCAGGAGATGGTCAATAGGCAGCTGGTGATATGAAACTAGAGGGAGTAATGAAGGACATTGAGATGGGTCAGGGAGCTGTCAGCATAGAGATGGCGGCTGGTTTGCCCAAAGCTATGCATTTGTTTAGCGGTGATGTTGGCATGTGAACTCAAGACTTCTAACCTATTTTATTTAATTCTACTAAGCCTTGCTGGCTTCTTGTGGCCACTTCTAGCTGCAGAGGTCCATGATTCTGTGATTATTTGTTAATGAGATAGAAAGTGGATTAGTTCCCAGGGACCTTTAAGGCTAGGGGGAGGTTCCAGAGATGGAGGGATGGGGCACCTCCAGATGGGTAGGACTTGGCAACTGTCCTCATCAGGTACTGATCTCACCCTTAACTTGGGAGCTAAGGAAATAGGCCCAGTTGGGTTTTATTCTGTGAGGAGAGGATAAATGACCCTCAAATAGAGGTACAAGATCTGCCAGTATGGAGATGTGTCTGGCCCCTGCTGACTCACAGGCCCTTGTTTGGAAATACTTGGCTTTCAGCCCTGATGTTGGAACTCCCAGAAAGCAGAGGCAGAGCCAGAAACAAGATTGGTTGGGGGAAGGGCAGGGCAGGGCAGACTGGGCAATCACTCAGTAGGCTTGCTTCCCAGTCTTACTTTCTTCGAGATTTATGTCTTCCCTTCCCCTTTTCTAAGGAGCAACCTGGAAGAGTTCAGTGAGGCTCCTTGGAAAGAGCTCTGGGCTGAGAACCTGATGACCTCTATTCTATAACAAAGCTATGTCCCAAAGTCCTGTGTAACTTTAGTAAAGTCACTAGCTTTTCCTGGGCCTCAGTTTCTCCATCTATAAAATGGGAGTGATATTCCCATGAAGGGTATGTTCCCATGAATGATATGAAGGGTGTTATAACTCATGGATGAGAATATACTTTGGAAATATTTAATTAGTGTTAAAGCATGGTAAGAGCAGCCACGTGGCACAGTGGATAAAGTACTGGGCCTGGAGTCAGGAAGACTCAGCCTCCTGACCTCAAATCGGACCTCAGATACTTACTAGCCATGTGACTCTGGGCAAGTCACTTAATGCTGTTTGCCTCAGTTTCCTCATCTATAAAATGAACTGGAGAAGGAAATTGCAAAGTACTCCAGTATCTTTGCCAAGAAAACCCCAAATAGGGACATAGTTGAAATGACTAAACAAAAAGTCTCACTCTAGCTTTATGGGAAGGGAGGCTGGTGACCTTGTCCCATGGTCAAAGCAGTATCTTCATAAAGGTTTTATGGCTGGGGATGGTGATGATGATAAGTTAATGATTGTAGGAATAGTTATAGGCCTACAGATCTGGGCTGGAAGTGGACCTGAAAACTCCCTTAGACCAGGCGTGAGGTGGTGACAGCCCGTACCAGGATGGTGGGTGTGGCAGAGGAGAAAAGGAGGCATATGCAAGAGATGTTATAAAGGTAAAATCAGCAGGCATCGAGGAGGGACTGGATAAGGTGAGGGGTGGGGGGTGAAGAATGGTAAGACAGCGAGGGCTTGAGGATGTTGCCAGGATTGTGAGCCTGGTGACTGGGAGGGTGGTGGTATCCTCAACAGTAATAGAGAAGTTTGGAGGAGAGGCTGGGGAGGGTTTTTTGGGAAAGATATTATTGAGTTCTGTTTTGGGCATATTCAGCTTGAGATGCCTATTGGACATCTAATTCCAGTTGTCTAATAGGTGGTTGTAGATGGTAGATTGGATGTTGGGAGAGAGGATGGGATTGCACAAATGAGAATCATCTGCATAGATGATAATTAAAATCATGGGAAATAAGATCATCACTTGAAATAGTTTAGACTTAGAGAAAGAACAGAAGAGGGCCCAGGGCAGAGCCTGTGGTAGCAGTGACTCACATTTCTAGAATGCTTTAAGATTTATAAAGCACTTTTTTCATAAAGCCTATAGGAAGTCGGCAGTGGGAGGCTTTCCCTTTCCTTTTGCTAGGTAAGGGGACCAAGACTCAGAAAAGTGAAATGGCTTTCCCAGGGCATCCAGGTAGGGAATGGGAGTGAAGAGGAAGGTAGGAATGGTGAAGGTAGATAGTGACTTGGTGTTGATAGTGCCTTCTTCGGATGGTAGCCCCACACAGGCAGGAAGAAGTTCCAGGCCTTACGACCTTCCCTGACTCTAAGGGTCCAGGGACTTTTTCAGGCACATCTATCACTCCTGTTTTCGGAGGAGCATCAGCCTCAGACCCCAAGGGATTACTTCCCTCTCCTTTTGCAAGACTCTTACTTTGTTGGTTTCATATTCTGGGCTGCTAGGAATCTGTGGAGAGGTGGGTGGTGTCCTGAGTGGAAAGAACCCTGAACTAGCAGTCAGAAGGCTTGAGACTGAGTGTCAGCTCTGATACTTGTTTGCTGTGAAATTTTAGACAAGTCGCTTTCCATTTCTGAGACTCAGTTCCCTCACTTATACAATGGCCTCATAGGACTGTTGTGAGGAAGGTACATTGTAAGCCTTAAAGCACTATAGAAACTAGAATTACTATTATTATTAAATTTTTTTTTTTGCCTTTTGGAGGGCAATTGAGGTCAAGTGACTTGCCCAAGGTCACACGGCTATTATTTTGTGTTAAGTGTCTGAGGCTGGATTTGAATTCAGGTCCTCCTGACTCCAGGGTCGATGCTCTATTCACTGCGCCACCTAGCTGCCCCCTAAGAAACTGGAATTATTACTATTATTATTAGTGTTATTCTTATTATGGTAGGGACAGAAGGAATAGAGAATTTAGAATAGGAGACAAGATTTTGCTCCTGTATCGCTGATAGTCTCTCTAGTACCCAGTTTCCCCTTCTGTGAAATGGGCCCAAGGAAAGATCACTGGCTAATAACCCTGGTTATCATTAATTCCCGCTGGACCTCAGAGAGCCCTGGGTGCTGGGTGAGGTGAAGAATGGGGCAGGAATACAGCTGAGATGGTTAGGAAATGTTTGGAGATCCTCAGATGAAAGAGTCTACATAAATATAGAGTAGGGTCATTAATCATTTAACAGTGGTGTCACTTAATCATGAGGCATTGAGCCAGAGCAAAGTCCTGCCCAGGAGGCTCTCAGAGGGCTGAGCAAGCAAGGATTAAAGGCTCACAGCTTCCTAAGAGGTGGTTAAATAGGGCCACCTCCTCTTTACAGATGAGAAACTGGTCTCAGAGAAGGTAAGCAAATTCTCTTTGGTCACACAGCCTGGTGGAGGTAGGTGTGTGTGTGTGTGTGTGTGTGTGTGTGTGTGTGTGTGTGTGTGTGTGTGTGTGTGTGT
>NW_027186428.1:3983066-3989895 GCF_028583685.1 Petaurus breviceps papuanus
TGTGTGTGTGTGTGTGTGTGTGTGTGTGTGTGTGTGTGTGTGTGTGTAAAGACTGACATGGGATCAGAGTACAGTTCTCCAAAAGCACAGGGGACGTTTGTTTTTTCTAATTAGGCCCAGTCAGGGGTGAACTGGAGCCAGTTCAAAGTTGCCAAGTAAATCCTTAAATGTCCAGTCTGAGCATTTATACCTCTGAAATTGACAAATGATAAAAATCAGGACTTGGCTTATTCTTTTGCTGATTTTCTAGACTTAAGAAAGTGATGAAGAAAACGTTAATAATTCAGATCAAATTTAAAAGTGTGCCATGTGACACATTGTCCTCCCTCACTCCCCACCCCCACTCAGTGCCATTATTCCTAGATCTTACTTTTCACCCCAAATAGTGGGTTCATAGGTAGGATTTAGAGATGAGAAACACCTTAGAGATCATCTGGTTCAACATTCCCATTTTATGAATAAGGAAATGAGACCCAGAGAGGTTAATCGATCTGCCCAAGGTCACAGAGGTAATCATAATTAGTCATTTTCTGACTTTTAAAAAGCATTTTCATTTCTATAAAGCAGATAGTGTGTTTATTGCCAGCAGTTTACAGATGGGAGAACTGAACCCCAGAGGAAGGAAAAGACTTGCCAGGATCAAACAACTCAAACCTTCTGACTCCACATCCCTACTCTTCTCCTACACCAGGAGTAACTCTGGGCTGCTCTGCCAAGATAGCCAGCCCCTACTGCCACTCCCAACCCCCAGGACCTTAGTCCAGACTTGCTGAGGTATCCTACTGCCCCCTCCAGGGCTGAGATGGTCAGGGCAAGGTGCCCTTAGAGTAAGATTGCAGCAGAGTCCTGAAGGAAGGGAAAGCCTGAGAGAAGATGAGGCAGGGCCCTAGGAATGGAAGTGAGAATGGGCCTGGGCAGGATGGGGAGACAACAGAGGCCATGTGCTGGGAAAAGGGGTCTTTATCTGATTGTTGAACATTCCCATCAGCATCTCAAATTCAATGTGTCCAAGATAGAACTGATTATCTTCCATTTACTCTACGCCCACCCTTCCTCCAAACTTTACTCTTTCTATTCACCTCTCCATGGTTCACGATCATGGAGACATCTCTGACTCTTTCCTTTTCATCACTCACAATAGCCTTTTTTTCCCCCCATGTTTTTATTTTTTTCTCTTCAATACTAGCTTTAACCGCAAATCACTCTGGTCTCAAACCAAGTCTTACTTGGTCACTGCTTGGAACTGATTGACTCAGAATGAATGTAAATAACAATTGTTTCTGTTTTTGCCAGAAACACTGAGGGTCTTCCTTTCCTAGATCTATTTTTTTTAAAAGACCATTAATCACTGAAAGGGTACTGCCTTGGTCAAACTGAGTCCTGTTAAAGATCTTACTTTGAAAAGGCCAAGCTCCCCCGCTGCATCTCCAGTCATCCTGATCCATATCTGGCCACTGGACCCAGTTGGCTCTGCAGGAGAAAGTGAGGCTGGTGACTCTGTACAGCCTGCCTGCCTCGCTTAAATCCACTCTTGGCATCATCTCCTTGATGCCAAGATCCTCTTCAAGAATGAAGGACAAACAGCAACTCACAATAGCCACTTAGATGTTAAGTCTTGATAATACAGAGATGACTGTTTCTTGGGCTCTTTGATCGGTCAGCCTCTGTTTCTGTTTGTTTCCCCTTGTTAGTTTGTCTCCCACACAACTGCCAGAATCATATCACTAGAGCACAGACAGGATGGCATCGCCACCTTGTCCACAGCCTTCAGAGGCTTCTTTCCAGACATAGGTATGACTTTATTAACAAGAAAATGTTGCTAACGTTGATGCATCATGTGTATTATCCGCATCAGTGTTGTGGCTGCAGCCTAAGGACCTACTAATGGACATTTCCAATTGATTTGTAGCTAAAATCTCCTGTGTTGTCTCCACCTCTCAGAGTGTAAACTCCTTGAGATTAGGGACAGCTGTTTTTCTCTTTGTATCCCCACTGAGCTCATATTAAATACTTAATAAACACTTGGTCCTATGGTTTCAGAGTTCCTCTGTGCTATTAACTTCTGGACTTTATTCCTTCATCCTTCATAACAGTGACAAATGCCTTTGGTGAGCTTCCTCCTACTCCTCCTCTTCCTCTTCCTCTTCCTCTTTCTCCTCCTGCCTTATGCCTGTATATATGCATTGTTTGACATTGTGTCTGAAGAAGACCATTTAATAAAATTATCTTTGTGGTTGTATCTATCAAGGAATTTCATGCGTTCTTTCCATAAACATGGCAGAGATCTTGCTGGAAGAGGGCCTTTTTATAGATAGCATTGTTTTGCTCTATTGAGTCAAATGATTTTTCATAAACAATTAAAGCAAACAAAGTAGTTTCGACACTTCTCAGGACACTGTGTAACTGTGCAGATGAGGACCAATGTAGAAAACCATTTGGAAAAGGCAGTCCATCCACTTCTCATACTTTCATCAAGGATGCCCTACATATGTATATAGCTCACTCTCATAAATATTTTAATAGAGATGAGAAAGCGGTAGTTGGCTGATGTCATTTTGGTCACCTCGTTGCATAATGATATGAACCACGGTTCTTTTTATTCTTTTGGAATTCCAGGAAAGGGAGTGATGGGTTGCAAGAGCTGTTTGGACAACTTTGTAGCTCATGTTACATAATTCTTTTTCTTCTTTTAAAGTTTTTTTTTTTTATTACTGATGCTGTTTTCTTTTCTTTTGTTTTTAGATCACTGTCATTTCTCAACAACTTCCCCCAACAATTTTGATAATAAATCCTTATTCTTCCATCTCCCTTCCCAAAAATCATGCCATTTCACAAGTTCTGCCAGCAGAGCAATTGAAAGCACAGCACACAGTCCTGCCAGTGGTTTATTTCATCATTTAAAACTATCTTTTCCAGTAAAAAGAGCAAAGTTGCATTTCAGACTTTTTTTGATTTACACTTTTCTAATTGTTAAAGGAGGGCAGCTATGTGGCATAGTAGATAGCGTGCTGGCCCTGGAGTCAGGATAACCTGAGTTAAATTTCAGATACTTACTAGCTGTGTGGCCCTGGCCAAGTCACTTAACCTTGTTTGCCTCAGTTTCCTCATCTGTAAAATGAGCTGGAGAAGGAAATGGCAAACCACTTCATTATCTTTGACAAGGAAACCCCAAACAAAGAGTCAGACATGATTGAAAATGACCAGACAACAACAAATTGTTGAAGAGTTGGTAGACTTTCATACAACTACTGACAATTTGTGTGTCTTCTTTCAAAGATTGTTTGCCCATATCCTTTGACCAAGTATATATTGAAAAACTGATATTATACTTAAAATATGCATCAATTCTTTATGAATTTCAGTTATTAAGCATTTATCTAGTGATTTCATTCCTCACTAAGATGTATGCTTCTTGAAAGTAGGGATTATTTTATCTTTTCTCTTTGTATCATTGGTACAGTGCCTGGCAAATAGCTGTGTTTAATAAATGCTTATTGACTATTAAGTTATACTGCAGATATTTAAGAATATTTTCCCAACTTACCTTTTTAGTCTAGATGCATTCTTTTTTACTATTCAAATCACTTTATTTTTACATAATCAAACCTATTTTTTCTACTATAATTTTTTCTATTTGTTGACTATGCAAAAATTACTTTCCTTTCCTCAATTGTGATAGAAATAACTTTCTGTTATCTTCTAATATTTTTATACTTAAAAATCCAGATCACAGATCTATTTGGAATTTACTTTTGTATACACATGAGAAATAGATCTAATCTATTTTTAAACCACATTCCTATCCAATTTTCCCAACAATGTTTATTAAACAATAAATTCCTTCCCCGTTGTTTTGTAGTCTTAAATTTATTGAGCACCAGTCCATTGTCTGCCTTTGGTTCTTGTTCTGGATCATCTATTTTTCTATCTTTTATCTAATACCAGATAGTTTTGATAATTACTGTTTTATAGGATAATGAAAAGTTTGGTTGTACAATTCCCCATCCTTTCCTTTTTCATAAGTTCCCTTGATATCTTGAACATTTATCCTTCCATATAAATTCTGTTATTAGTTACTAATTCTGTAAAGTATCCCATTGGTATATTTTAATTGGTATTACAATTAAATATATAGATTAATTTAAGTTGTATCATCATTTTTATGATATTGCCTCAGCCTAGCTATATCCAATATATCTCTCTCTAATTATTTAATTATTTCTCTAAACATTATTTTATAATTATCTTTGTTTTTATTATTAAAATAATATGTTATTAAAATTAAATTCTAAACCATAACTGTCAACAAAAGCAAATATAAATACATAATAAGGAATAAAATCTTACATAAAAACTTCTAATATTTAACAAAGTGGAATCAGCTAAATTAACAGACAACAACAAAAATAATGTGTTTGCCCTGCATCCTCTTCCCATTCCAAATGAAGTTCTGCAATATTTGGCTGTGTGAATGAGTGTGTGTGTTTGCCTGGTCTCTATCAACATATACACTGACATGGATTTCACATTACTTCATTTCATGTGCTCAACATTGCAGCCAAGTTCACATATTTGCTGTTTCTTGGAATTGTTAATGGGGCAATCAGGGGCACTCTGCAGATGGGCTTTGACTAGAGTAGTCACCTACCCCTCCATGGACCATGCCTGGAGCTGGGCCTTTTCTCATGTCCCATGTGCATTCCTTGGAGCTGGGCCCCTTCTGCTGACAGTTACACTGGCCCTTTCAGATGGGACAGATGTGCTGACTCAGTGCTGAAAGGCTTGGTACTTGGGATGACACAGCAATCTTTTGATCCCCACCATGACAGCAGCAGGGGGAGGGAGCCTTCCTCAAAGAAGACTAGCCCCTGAGACAGGAAGAACCACCTACTTAGATTTTAAAAGAACTGACTCGGCTTTCTTTTCCAGAAAGTATGACATGTAATCAGAGGTGTCCTGGTAAATGTTGAACAATTAGTTCCCTTAAAAAAAAAAGTAGGCATGTTATACTTTTAAGTTTAATTGGCATTATTAAAAATTTCTTTATCACTTTCTTAAGTTTAGACAATAAAACAATAAAGCAACCCCTGATTTGTAGTGTTTGCTGATTTCCAAGATATAAATACTCACCCTGAAAATTTAATAATCAGCTCTATTGATCTGGTTCCAGCAAACCCCAACCCTTTCTTTTCCCTCCTCCCATGTAACTTTCTCTCTCTCTAGAAATTCCTGTGAGGGAAGAGGAGAGGTCCCTCTTCACCCCCACTCTTATGTTGACTTTGAATAGGTGTTGCTCATTAAGCTTGAGCTGGGTCTCTTTTAATTTTTTTTTCTGAGCATCATTGACCAAACAGCAATCCTGATATGAAAGTGTCCAACCTTGGAGGTAACCTTGTGAATTCAAAAGGTTGGAAGCTCTTGGGTCTCTCAGTTAGTGCTAGCTGTTCTACGGGAAGTGACCTTGATAGTCACTACTGGACTTCCTGCAGGAAAACACATTCACTGACAGAAGGATGATCCCTATACCTCGGCTGGCTTTTGAAGACCTTGAGGGCAATGGTGCAGAGCTGAAGTGAAGGTGAAATGTGGATTCAGCAGTCTTGCAAAATATTTCATGTTTTGATGTTTTGAGTATCAATCTTCCAGAAGAATATAATAGTATCTATAAATTACTGCTTCATGTTTAAGTCTTTGTCAATATGTGCTTGTGAGCCTTTTGTCTTTTAAGCATTTCTGTTGTTATTATAGAGGAAATAAATAGCTGCCCTATACTTGATCTATACTAGACATTGAATTTCTTTCTACTACCTCTTTATAGATTCCCATTGACATTATATAAACCTAATCATTAAGGGATTCTTATTGAGCTCCGATAACAACAACAACAACTAACATTTACATAGTGCTTTAAAGTTTGCAAATCTCTTCATATATTTTCTCATGTGATCCTTGCAATAACCCTGTGAAACAGATCCTATAATTAATCCCCATTTTATGGATGAAGAAACTGAAGCTAAGAAAGGTTTAATGAATTGGCCAAAGTCATATAGCAGATAAATATTTGAGGTAGAAGTCAAATTCAGGTCTAGAATTCAATCTACCATGATTGTAAGGTATGTAGGTTTGGGTTTTTCATCATCAGGGTCCTATAGACTGTATTTGCACTTTGAACCCTATTTAAAAACAAATAATTCAGTAACTATTTTGACAACTCCTTGGAATATAGTGTTCAAATTCTTGTTTTAAAATACTTTTTTCAGAGTCAATAACTCTTAAAATTTTTTATGTATGTTAATGTACTTTATGTATTTTTGTATATATTTTTAATGTATTTTAAAATACATTTTTCAGAATCAGTAACTTAAATTTTTGTAGATCTATTACTTGAACCAGTGTGTTTTCTACTTTTTTGGATAATTCAGTAATTTTTTTTTTTATAAATTTGTATTCCCAACTGGGAAATTACTTTTTTTTCTTGCTGAACTGTCTGATACCAGTTACTTCTGTGGATTTTTTTTGAGGTTTTCTATTATTGTCTGCGTAACTGCCATTTCCTTCCAGTACTTTGTCTTGACCTTTATTTTAAAAGTTTTTAATTCTTTTAATTCTTCTTCTGCAAATATTTTTACTTTCTTTATAATCTTTCATTTATTCTTATAACTTTCTTATGAGGATAATTCTTATTTGTTTTCTTTAAGTATGACACTTTTCTATTTGAGGTTATGTTGAATGTCTCCTTTTCCCATTTCCATTGCTTCTAGTATTTTCACCTATTTAGTTACTCCAGGCCTTTCTCATTTTCTAATGTGATTGATTTTTCCCTTCCCTC